>NC_133327.1:452749931-453075486 GCF_042186555.1 Aquarana catesbeiana
CCAGGAACGGACCACAGTGAGATCTAGCTAAACTCTATGCAGAGGATATACAGTATATATACTAGAGTGACTGTATATATATATATATATATATATATATATATATATATATATATAAAATACACTGCAGCTAACTGAATCACCTGCCTGCCAGAAGTACAAACAGTGAGTACACCAGGAACAGACTGCAGGGATATCTAGCTAAATTGTATGTAGTGGATATATATATATATATATATATATATATATATATATATATATATATATATAAAATACATACTAGACTGACTGTATACAGTATATATTAAACAGCAGAAAAAAGAAAGAAATGGGAGTGAGGCAGGTCACTGAATGGATACCTTATTCAAATCATTTATAAATTATTTATTAATAACAAATCACGTTATAGAGAGTGCCAATCAGTAAATATAGGACACAATGTACTATGATACACTTGTAAGAATATATAATTGTTATACAGAGTAAGGTAAAACATAATCAGCATTACAGTTACATAAAAACACTCATCCATTCATAAAAAATTCAAAGAATATAATCGATTGCTCATGGTGAGCCAAACTTGTCTAGGCATCAGTTCGATGTAACTCGATGTAACTTGACGCACATTTCATGGCTCATGCCAATCATCAGGAGTAGGGATGAGCTTCGTGTTCGAGTCGAACCCATGTTCGACTCGAACATCGGCTGTTCGATCATTCGTCGAATTGCGAACGATATGGGCCATTCGCGCCAAATTCGTGTGGCGCGTCACGGCCCATAATTCACTGCGGCATCGCAGTGCATTGCTGGCTGATGATTGGCCAAGCATGCACTATGACCCGCATGCTTGGCCAATCACAGCGCCGCCTGAACAAAGAGCCGTAATTGGCAAAAGCCAAGGAGGCTTTGGCCAATTATGGCTCAGGGGATTTAGTACACGCCCCACACTATATAAGGCCGCCTGCACGGCGGCCCTGTGTAGTGTGTGTTCCGGCGTTCATTGAGAGAGAGAGAGAGACAGACAGTGACATTTGATTTGAGTTAGATAGATTAGGCAGAACAGTCAGTCATTTAGCTGCACTTACAGTGTATTGTCTATATATATATGCATCCCAGGTGTTGCATATATATATATATATATACACTGTATTCAGTTTAGCTAGATCCATTCTTGTTATCTTCCTACTGACAGGCAGGCTTGTCTTGTTACAGTATTTACAGCTACCTGAAGAAAATTACTGGTGTTCCTTTGATCCTATTAGTACCACAGTCAGGCAGCTAGACTATTTACAGTTAGTGCAGTGCGTCCTGCTCACAGTGTTCAGCTAGATCCGTTCCTGTTATCTTCTTACTGACAGGCAGGCTTGTCTTGTTACAGTATATACAGCTACCTGAAGAAAATTACTGGTGTTCTTTTGATCCTATTAGTACCACAGTCAGGCAGCTAGACTATTTACAGTTAGTGCAGTGCGTCCTGCTCACAGTGTTCAGCTAAACCTACAAGTTAGTGTGGTGCGTCCACCTCACAGTGTTCAGCTAGATCCGTTCCTGTTATCTTCTTACTGACAGGCAGGCTTGTCTTGTTACAGTATATACAGCTACCTGAAGAAAATTACTGGTGTTCTTTTGATCCTATTAGTACCACAGTCAGGCAGCTAGACTATTTACAGTTAGTGCAGTGCGTCCTGCTCACAGTGTTCAGCTAAACCTACAAGTTAGTGTGGTGCATCCTGCTCACAGTGTTCAGCTAAACCTACAAGTTAGTGTGGTGCGTCCACCTCACAGTGTTCAGCTAAACCTACAAGTTAGTGCAGTGCGTCCTGCTCACAGTGTTCAGCTAGATCCGTTCCTGTTATCTTCCTACTGACAGGCAGGCTTGTCTTGTTACAGTATATACAGCTACCTGAAGAAAATTACTGGTGTTCTTTTGATCCTATTAGTACCACAGTCAGGCAGCTAGACTATTTACAGTTAGTGCAGTGCGTCCTGCTCACAGTGTTCAGCTAAACCTACAAGTTAGTGTGGTGCGTCCACCTCACAGTGTTCAGCTAAACCTACAAGTTAGTGGGGTGCGTCCTGCTCAGTGTTCAGCTAAACCTTCAAGTTAGTGCGGTGCGTCCTGCTCACAGTGTTCAGCTAAACCTACAAGTTAGTGGGGTGCGTCCTGCTCACAGTGTTCAGCTAAACCTACAAAAGTTAGTGGGGTGCATCCTGCTCAGTGTTCAGCTAAACCTTCAAGTTAGTGGGGTGCGTCCTGCTCACAGTGTTCAGCTAGATCCGTTCCTGTTATCTTCTTACTGACAGGCAGGCTTGTCTTGTTACAGTATATACAGCTACCTGAAGAAAATTACTGGTGTTCTTTTGATCCTATTAGTACCACAGTCAGGCAGCTAGACTATTTACAGTTAGTGCAGTGCGTCCTGCTCACAGTGTTCAGCTAAACCTACAAAAGTTAGTGGGGTGCGTCCTGCTCAGTGTTCAGCTAAACCTTCAAGTTAGTGCGGTGCGTCCTGCTCACAGTGTTCAGCTAAACCTACAAGTTAGTGGGGTGCGTCCTGCTCACAGTGTTCAGCTAAACCTACAAGTTAGTGTGGTGCATCCACCTCACAGTGTTCAGCTAAACCTACAAGTTAGTGCAGTGCGTCCTGCTCACAGTGTTCAGCTAGATCCGTTCCTGTTATCTTCTTACTGAAAGGCAGGCTTGTCTTGTTACAGTATATACAGCTACCTGAAGAAAATTACTGGTGTTCTTTTGATCCTATTAGTACCACAGTCAGGCAGCTAGACTATTTACAGTTAGTGCAGTGCATCCTGCTCACAGTGTTCAGCTAAACCTACAAGTTAGTGGGCTGCGTACTGCTCACAGTGTTCAGCTAAACCTACAAGTTAGTGTGGTGCATCCACCTCACAGTGTTCAGCTAGATCCGTTCCTGTTATCTTCTTACTGAAAGGCAGGCTTGTCTTGTTACAGTATATACAGCTACCTGAAGAAAATTACTGGTGTTCTTTTGATCCTATTAGTACCACAGTCAGGCAGCTAGACTATTTACAGTTAGTGCAGTGCATCCTGCTCACAGTGTTCAGCTAAACCTACAAGTTAGTGGGCTGCGTACTGCTCACAATGTTCAGCTAAACCTACAAGTTAGTGTGGTGCATCCACCTCACAGTGTTCAGCTAGATCCGTTCCTGTTATCTTCTTACTGACAGGCAGGCTTGTCTTGTTACAGTATATACAGCTACCTGAAGAAAATTACTGGTGTTCTTTTGATCCTATTAGTACCACAGTCAGGCAGCTAGACTATTTACAGTTAGTGCAGTGCGTCCTGCTCACAGTGTTCAGCTAAACCTACAAGTTAGTGGGGTGCGTCCTGCTCACAGTGTTCAGCTAAACCTACAAGTTAGTGTGGTGCGTCCACCTCACAGTGTTCAGCTAAACCTACAAGTTAGTGCAGTGCGTCCTGCTCACAGTGTTCAGTTAGATCCGTTCCTGTTATCTTCTTACTGACAGGCAGGCTTGTCTTGTTACAGTATATACAGCTACCTGAAGAAAATTACTGGTGTTCTTTTGATCCTATTAGTACCACAGTCAGGCAGCTAGACTATTTACAGTTAGTGCAGTGCGTCCTGCTCACAGTGTTCAGCTAAACCTACAAGTTAGTGTGGTGCGTCCACCTCACAGTGTTCAGCTAAACCTACAAGTTAGTGGGGTGCATCCTGCTCACAGTGTTCAGCTAAACCTACAAGTTAGTGTGGTGCGTCCACCTCACAGTGTTCAGCTAAACCTACAAGTTAGTGGGGTGTGTCCTGCTCACAGTGTTCAGCTAAACCTACAAGTTAGTGGGGTGCGTCCACCTCACAGTGTTCAGCTAAAGCTACCTGTAGAAGGTTGGTGGTGTTCTCATACTACAGGCAGGCAGTTGATTTTGCTAGCTGCAGTATCAGTACATATATATATATATATATATATATATATATATATATATATATATACATATCCCAGCTTAGTGCAGCTACAGGCCATTAGTATGTCTGGAAGGCCAAGAAGGAGAGGCAGACAGTCACAAGCCAATAAGAGAGGGCAAGCAGGCTCTGTGTCTAGTGCTGGTCATGGAGACGGTGCATCCTCATCAGCATGTGGCCGTGGGACATGCTTGGGCTTTTTTTCGGCAGCTGGCCGTGTTGAGCCACAACATGCGGAAGACTTGGTCGAGTGGATGACCAAGTCGTCCTCATCCTCCTCATCCTCTCTCACCCATGCCCAGGGTACTTTGCTTGGCAAAGCAGCGGCCTCTTCCCTCGGCTCAATGTCATCAGTGACTCCTTCCCTAGCCCCACCATGTCCTCCTGAGGAGTCCCTCGAACTGTTTGACCACAGTGTTGGGCACATGCTCCAGGAGGATGCCCAGCATTTGGAAGGCTCTGATGATAATACTGAGCTTGATGAAGGCAGTAACATGAGCGCAGACAGAGGGGGTGCCCAAGAAGGACAGCAATCTGGCAGTCATGCTCCCCCTGCTGCAGCATACTGCCAGGTTTGCTCCAGTGATGAGGAGGGAGGGGATGATGAGGTCACTGACTCAACGTGGGTGCCTGATAGGAGAGAGGAGGAGGAGGAGGAGGCGGCACATCACCAATGAGGCAGGATGCCCTCCAGGGGCCAACCTAAGGGCAGCACATTGACTGCATCACACCCCAAAGCTCCACATGTGCAGGGCGCTGCAGTCTCTGCGCGTTATTCAAAAAGTTCTTTGGTGTGGGCCTTTTTTGAGACGAGTGCATCAGATCGCACCGCTGCTATTTGCAACATATGTCTCAAGCATATCTCGCGTGGCCAAAACATCTCCCGCTTGGGTACCACATGCTTGACCAGACATATGTTGACCTGCCATGCAGTTCGTTGGCAAGCATATCTAAAAGACCCACACCAAAGAACAAAGAGGACCTCTCCTTGCTCCTCATCAGCTGAGATCTCCAACCCCACTATACCTTCAGTCCTCTCTGAGACCTGCACTGAGAGGAATGAAGGTGTAGAATTAGGTGTGTCACAACCAAGTACTTGTGGGCAATCTGCTTTAGGTACACCGACGTCAGATTGTACCAGGCAAATTTCCCTGCCCCAGCTGCTGCACCGCCGAAAGAAGTTTGCTCCCAGCCATCCACATGCGTAGCGGTTGAATGCTAGCTTGGCAAAATTGCTAGCACTTCAACTGATGCCTTTTCAGTTGGTAGACTCTGCCCCCTTCCGTGAGTTTGTGGAATGTGCGGTTCCTCAGTGGCAGGTACCTAAACGCCACTTTTTCTCACGGAAGGCGATTCCGGCTCTCTACCAGCATGTGGAAGGCAATGTCCATGCCTCGCTGGACGGGGCGGTCAGCAGTAAGGTGCATATTACCGCTGACTCATGGTCCAGCAGGCATGGACAGGGACGTTACTTAAGTTTCACGGCGCATTGGGTGACTCTGCTGGCAGCTGGGAAGGATGCAGGACAAGGTGCAGTAGTGTTGGAGGTTGGAGGTCCGCCACCACGCCTCCAAAATGCTAATGATTGTGACACACCTCTCTCCTCCACCCCCTCCTCTTCTTCTTCTTCCTCCATGGCCTCTTCCTGTGCTTTGTCCTCGGAACCAGCGGTGCTCCGTAGCCATTCAAGGGGCTACGCAAGTACGCAGGCCAAAAGATGCCATGCGGTGCTTGAGCTGGTGTGCTTGGGGGACAGGAGCCACACTGGGGCAGAGGTTCTGTCAGCTCTGCAGGGGCAGGTTCAGAGGTAGTTGATGCCACGCCAACTTAAGGCAGGAATGGTGGTTTGCGACAATGGCACCAACCTCCTCTCTGCCCTCCGACAGGGACAAATGACCCATGTGCCCTGTTTGGCTCACGTCCTTAACTTGGTGGTGCAGCGGTTCTTGGGCAGGTACCCGGGCTTACAGGATGTCCTGAGGCAGGCCAGGAAAGTCTGTGTGCATTTCCGCCGGTCATATAATGCCAGTGCTCGGCTGACGGACCTCCAAAAGGAGTTTAACCTGCCCAAGAACCGCCTAATCTGTGACATGCCCACCAGGTGGAACTCAACGTTGGCCATGCTGCAGCGGCTGCACACGCAGCAGAGGGCCATCAATGAGTACCTGTGCGACTATGGCACCAGGACAGGGTCAGGGGAGCTTGGTTTTTTTTCCCCACGCCAGTGGGCCATGATCAGGGATGCATGCACTGTCCTGTCACGATTTGAGGAGGCCACGAGGATGGTGAGCAGTGACAGTGCATGCATCAGTGACACTGTCCCCCTTGTCCACCTGTTGGAGCACACGCTGCGTGGAAAAATGGACAGGGCACTTGAGGCAGAACAGAGGCAGGAAGAGGAGGACTTCCTTAGCTCTCAAGGCCCCCTTTATCCAGACAGTGTTTCTGCATGCCCGCCGATCACACAGGAAGAGGACAAGGAGGAGGAGGAGGAAGATTGTGTCAGTATGGAGGTAGAGCCTGGCACTCAGCATCAGCAGCAGTCTTTAAGGGATCAGTCTCAAGAAACACATGGACTTGTACGTGGCTGGGAGGAGGTGGCTGCGGACCATGTCGTCCTTAGTGACGCAGAGGACTCCGGACCGAATGCCTCAGCAAACCTACGCTGCATGGCCTCCCTGATCCTGCAAAGCCTGCATAAGGATCCTCGTATTCGTGGTATCAAGGAGAAGGACCAATACTGGCTGGCAACCCTCCTTGATCCACGTTACAAGGGTAAGGTTGCGGACCTTATCTTGCCATCGCAGAGGGAGCAGAGGATGAAACATCTTTGGGAGGCCTTGCAGAAAGGTCTGTGCAACGCGTTCCCAGAGACTGGGAGGTTACAAACTCCTGTTTCTGGACAACATGTTGCTGAGGCTTCGGTCAGTCAAAGAAGGAGCGGTGGAGAAGGTGGCCATCTGACCGATGCGTTCAGACAATTTTTTGTTCCGCAGCCCCAAGGTATGATCGGTTCCAGCAACCATCGCCAGCGCCTGTTTTACATGGTGCAGGAATACCTAGGGGCAAGATCAGACTTGGACACCTTTCCCACCGAAAATCCTCTGGGTTACTGGATCTTGAGGATGGATCACTGGCCAGAGCTTGCACAGTATGCAATTGAGCTACTGGCCTGTCCTGCATCCAGCGTTCTTTCGGAACGCACATTCAGTGCTGCTGGAGGCTTTGTAACCGATCACAGGGTGCGTCTGTCCACCGACTCGGTCGATCGACTGACCTTCATAAAAATGAATCAGTCTTGGATCACCACCAGCTACCAAGCACCTGATGCTGATGTAACCGAATAATTTTTTTTAAAATCTCAGATCCCTTCAAAGACTGCCTATGCTGATGCTGAGTGACTATCCCTGAGTAATTATCCTCTTCCTCCTCAATCATCACGCTGATAGCTTGAAAGAACATTTTTGGTTCTGGGCGCCACCACCAATGCCTAAGGCACAATTTTTCAGCCCCTGTTTAACAGGGGCGTGTGATTACAATTTTTGATGCAATACTTTGCAGCAGGGCTCGTTCCTGCGTTCCAACTAGAGTGTCTGTGAGGGGTTGTAGTGTTGTGGCACCAGCACCAGTGCCTAAGGCCCAATTTTTCTGCCCCTGTTTAACAGGGGCGGGTAATTACAATTTTTGATGCAATACTTTGCAGCAGGGCTCATTCCTGTGTTCCAACTAGAGTGTCTGTGAGGGGTTGCAGTGTTGTAGCACCAGCACCAGTGCCTAAGGCCCAATTTTTCTGCCCCTGTTTAACAGGGGCGTGTAATTACAATTTTTGATGCAATACTTTGCAGCAGGGCTCGTTCCTGTGTTCCAACTAGAGTGTCTGTGAGGGGTTGCAGTGTTGTAGCACCAGCACCAGTGCCTAAGGCCCAATTTTTCTGCCCCTGTTTAACAGGGGCGTGTAATTACAATTTTTGATGCAATACTTTGCAGCAGGGCTCATTCCTGTGTTCCAACTAGAGTGTCTGTGAGGGGTTGCAGTGTTGTAGCACCAGCACCAGTGCCTAAGGCCCAATTTTTCTGCCCCTGTTTAACAGGGGCGTGTAATTACAATTTTTGATGCAATACTTTGCAGCAGGGCTCGTTCCTGCGTTCCAACTAAAGTGTCTGTGAGGGGTTGCAGTCTTGTAGCACCAGCACCAGTGCCTAAGGCCGAATTTGTCTGCCCCTGTTTAACAGGGGCGTGTAATTACAATTTTTGATGCAATACTTTGCAGCAGGGCTCGTTCCTGCGTTCCAACTAGAGTGTCTGTGAGGGGTTGCAGTGTTGTGGCACCAGCACCACCACCACCACCAAAGGCCCAATTTTTCTGCCCCTGTTCAACAGGGGCATGTAATTACAATTCTTGATCTAATATTTCACAGCAGGGCCCATTTCTGCACCCACCAAGAGCGAGTGAGGACTTACAGTGTTGTGGCACCAGCACCACCACCACCATCACCAAAGGCCCAGTTTTTCTGCCCCTGTTCAACAGGGGCATGTAATTACAATTTTTGATCTAATATTTCACAGCAGGGCCCTGTGAGGGCTTACGTTGTTGTGGCCACAACAACACCTAAGGGCCAAATTTATGCTGAGTATATAGGGCAGGCCCCTACTTTCAAACATCTAACTTACAAACGACTCCTACTTGCAAACGGAAGGAGACAACAGGAAGTGAGATGAAATCTACCCCTAGGAAGGGAAATTCTCTCCTGTAAGAGTTAATATGGGAAAAACTATTTCTCCTTTCCACTGATGCTTTCCAATCCTTGTTCCACAAAAAAACCCAAATTTTCAAAAAACATTTGTCATTGGGACAAAAAGTGAGGTGAAATCTTCTAAAGAGGAGGAAAGACAGCAAAACAAATGTCATAGGGGTAATAACCCTTCCCTATGTTTTCCAAAAAGCTTAAAAAAGATTTTTTGGCTGGAGCTAAACACGTTAAAAATGTACCCGTTCAAAATGACAAACAGATTCTACTTAACAACAAACCTACAGTCCCTGTCTTGTTTGCACCGCCTGTATACTGCTGTTCAGAGTATATAGAGCCTTGTGGCCCCACACCTTTCCTTATTTTAATTTGGGTGCGGGGTTCCCCTTAATATCCATACAAGACCCAAAGGGCCTGGTAATGGACTGGGGGGTACCCATGCCGTTTGTCTCACTGATTTTCATCCATATTGCCAGGACCCGACATTACATTAAACCCGCAAGCAGTTTTAAATGAGATTTTTTCCTTTAAAAATGACATTTGGTGCAGGGACTGTTCTAAACACGGGAAACATGCGCCACTTTACAGGCATACTATAGACACCCCCCAGGTACGATATTTAAAGGAATATATCATTTTTTTTTTTTTTTTCTTTAACCATCATTAAAATCACTGCTCCCGAAAAAACGGCCGTTTTTAAAAGTTTTTTTTGCATTGATACATGTCCCCTGGGGTAGGACCCGGGTCCCCAAATCCTTTTTAGGACAATACCATGCAAATTAGCCTTTAAAATGAGCACTTTTGATTTGATTGATTGATTGGGTTCTAACGTTCGTGCGAATTTTCGGTCCGTTCGCAGGTTCTGGTGCGAACCGAACCGGGGGGGTGTTCGGCTCATCCCTAATCAGGAGTAAAATGCTCTGAAATTAAATCAATAATATCTATAAATATAGAATATCCTTTAAACGGAGAACAATCTCTCAAAATAAAGGTGTGTAACTTACAATACGGCCAGAGAAAGCAAACAGGTGAAGACCAGGCGACCATGTGATGACCATGTGAATCTAGTGTATGTAGTGCAGTCCACACTGCTCTGCAGAAGTATAAAAATAAAACCATGTGAAATAAAAGTATTAATTAATGAGATAAGCCTATACCTGTGAGTGAGTGGAGTGATGAATGGTGGTGATTGCTGTAATGATATGAAGTGTATTAGCTGAAAAACTACAGCCAGAGAAAGTGTGTGTGTACATGTACCAACAAAAGATGAAACCAAAAAAAAAACAGAACCACCAAATAATGGTGGACTGTATAGTGGAACTAAAAATCAACCCAAAGAAATGTTGTAGTGAATATGAGTAAACCTTAATTACCTTATGTGTGGTTCTGTGGCCCTAGGCATGCCTGAAATCCTACTTGTGTAAATGGTCCAAGTGAAATGGTCAGCCGGCCAGTCTGAGCAGCTTAAATATACAAATGGTAGTAAAAAACGCAATGGGCGCGGTCCTGATGACCAGTATCGTTGGTCAATTCAGGTTACCGGCTCACCTAATAGGGTGGTATTCCTGTCAGAACAGGAGAAGTAGTCAAAATAAAAGGGGAGTGGGAATAGGACCCAAGGTGTCCTTACCTTCAATGAAGGAAAAGGAACAAACTGCGGTTTAACCTGATATAACTTTATTAGAACAATTAGTAGAAAAACATTTTAATCATTGAAAGGAAAGCATAAACAATAGGAGATTGCATAAGGTAAAAACTGACAACGTTGTCACTTAAAAGCGCATGCCCATGAGCTCAGCCATATCCCAGTCATCCACACGTGTCAGTCATCTCAAGTCATTAAGTGTGACTTAGTATATAATGCTTACATGTGTTTAGACGAGGTGAGTTCCGGGAAACCTTGGTAGCACAAGTCAGTACCCGTATTGTGCTTAACTATGGACCTCCAGACTCCCTATATGCCTATAGAGCTGCTGCATTAAGTCTTTACAATGTTGAAGAAAGCATTGGTTATCTCAGACAAATAAATGCAATTCTGGCTAGAAAGTATTCCTGATAGGTTTGATTTCTGGATGTAGCACTGTCAATCATAGAGATCATTTATAAAAAAAAAAAATGTAGCACGCTGTGATGCAAGCATGTGACTTGTTTCTCCTTGACTCAAGTTGCATGCTTGCATCACAGCGTGCTGCATTTTTTTTATTTTTTTTTTTATATATTATCTCTATGATTTACAGTGCTACATCCGGAAATCAAACCTGTCCTGTTCACTAACTATCAGGAATACTTTCTAGCCAGAACTGCATTTATTTGTCTGAGATAACCAATGCTTTCTTCAACATTGTAAAGACTTAATGCAGCAGCTCTATAGGCATATAGGGAGTCTGGAGGTTCATGGCTAAGCACAATACGGGTACCGACTTGTGCTACCAAGGTTTCCCGGAACTCACCATGCCTAAACACATGTAAGCGTTATATATTAAGTCACACTTAATAACTTGAGCTGATTGACACATGTGGATGACTGGGATATGGCTGAGCTCCTGGGCATGCGTTTTTAAGTGACAACGTTGTCAGTTTTTACCTTATGCAATCTCCTATTGCAGTGGTTCTCAACTCCTGTCCTCAGGGCCCACTAACAGGCCAGGTTTGCAAGATAACTGAAATACATCACAGGTGATATCATTTGCTGCTCAGTGATTGCAGTATTCTAGTCTGCATCTCTCCAAGGTAATAATTAAAATCTGGCCTGTTGGTGGGTCCTGAGGACTGGAGTTGAGAACCACTGTCCTATTGTTTATGCTTTCCTTTCAATGAATAAAATGTTTTTCTACTAATTGTTCTAATAAAGTTATATCAGGTTAAACCACAGTTTGTTCCTTTTCCTTCGCTGAAGGTAAAGACACCTTGGGTCCTATTCCCACTCTCCTTTTATTTTGAGCATCTTAAATCCCTGGCAAAGGGTGGGCCCCACCAACATCATGAGCCCCAATTAGATGGAAAGAGGGAATCTGCTCAATGCTCAGGCAAGTTAATGCACTAAGCAGGGCATTCAATCATGATGCCGGTGCATAGGAGGCAAAACCCCGCCCCCCCAACCTGTATAAGGGAATAGTGGGGGAAAGCGGGAGACTGCTATGAATTGCAGCCCCGGGGTCAGAAAGGCACCTCATCACCCCCACCTCCCCCCAGCAAGGAGGCCCATCCATGGCCGAAGAGAGAAGTACACTAAGTTATATGCCATATAATGTGTCTAATGCCTCTTTATTACTGGTACTGGTACAGGTACTGGTACTGGTACAGGTACTAGCCTGGCCTCTGGCATGTGTCATGTCAGTGAGGGCCTTCAGCACAGCAGAGGGATTTGTGACTGGGAAGATTACTTTTACCAAAACAAACCTGGATCACAGAAGACTACCAAACAACCACTGCAGATGTTACTGACAGAATTAATACATAGTTTATAATGGTTTAACTAAAAAAAAAGACCTAATAGGGCACAGCAAGGGATTGTGGTGAACCTGGGGTGAGAGTGTGCAGTGTTTTAGGTGCACAATGTCTTTATTACTTTTTTTTTTCAAAGGATACAGTAGGGGGCTGCCAAAAAAGGAATGGGCTGCCTGATGTGCTCTACTCACCCAAAGCTAATAGTTTGAATCTAAAAAATAAAGGAGAAAAGATGATAATTTAAAAAAAAAAAGAATTCATAAAAATAGCTAAGCTGTTGACAGTTGAAAACCCAGCTATCAGCCAATTTCTATGGATAAATATTGGTCCTTAAAATGGGTCTACCAATGCCTAAAACCTCTACAGTAATTGTTTCCCTATGCACTTTATAAGTAGCATTCCCAATGCTTTCCCTATAACAGATAATGCACATTATTGGCCCTTCTAAGCCAGTTGATCTAAGTTTAAATACTAGGCATTGCGTTATGGCTAAAAAAATTTGCTCTGGCAAAGAGGAGCATCCTGGGACAATGCTAGTATATGAGTCTTCTACTTGCTGCAGAAATCTGGTCCGACAATTTACAAATTTAAATATAGCAGCCAAGAACTCAAATGTATAAGTCTACTTATGTACACACAGCTCATAAAGGATTGTAAAGGCTTCCAAGTAGAGATGTACAGTACATGACTGTGTCATGTATCAGCCAACATTGTAGCCCAGGAAGTGAATGGTTGTCCTAAATCAAGGATCTCCAAACTTTCTAAAAAAAGGACCTGTTTAATGTCCTTCAAACTTTAGGGGGGCCAGACAGTCAGTAGGAGGAATAGTGCCCCATCATTGGTATTAGTGGGTGGAATAGTGCCTAATTGTTTTTATCAGTGAGAAGAATTATGCCCCACGGCTAGTGTCAGTGGGAGGAATAGAGTCCCATCACTGGTATCAGTGAAAGGAAAAATCCCCCATTGCTGGTGTCAGTGAGAGGAATGGTTCCCCACTGTTAGTGTCAGTGGAAGGAAAGGTACCCCCTTGTTGGTGTCAGTGGGAGGAATAGAGTCCCCAGAGTGCTGTATAAAGGCAAGCAAAGGCCCACGGACCACAGTTTGGAGACCACTGTCCTAAATGATTACATTTATATGGTGGCAACCTTCTGGAGAGAATACTGGCATAATTAGAGAATAAAAGGAGGGATTACTGTGAAATAAATTCTTGTGTTACATTAACACAATCATGTAAACAAGCATGTAGGTAACAAGAAAAAAAAAATGGTGTTGTTAAAAATAAATCATAGTACTCTCTCATAGTACCCATATAAGAGAAAAACTGCAAAACTGATTCTACATTTTAATAACCATGTGTGACTCAATGGATATTTTTTCTGCCACAGGAGAAATTTGGTAATATGCCTAAATCTCTAAATCTGAGTAAATGTAACCATTAATTATAGAATTATGTCTTGTTGTACTATGCTGTATGAAGCATTTTATTTCTGCTTTATGATGCAGACATTTGAAGGCTCACAAAGCTAAGTAAATGTTTTGCAACCCAGATGGCTGCTTTTCCTCAAGCTACAGTACCAGCGATGAGTTGGGATTTTAATGAACGTCAACTTGAAGACATCTGGGGGGTGTTTTCATGTAAGTTTAAAAACAAAGGTGGATATCTTTATCTATTCAAGTTTAAAAAACTGTCTTCATCCCAAGTTTGATGTTCATAAATTTTAGATTTGGTTTGTGGCCCTTGTTTATCTTGAAATATTTATTTTCTTCTTTATCTACAATTCAAACTAGAAACAATCTTTCACAATCATATGCAAAGTAAAAAAAAAGAATTAGAACAATATGTTTTGTATTATAAAAGTAAAAGTAGCTTCTTGCTTATAAGTTGCCTATTTTTTAAAACACATCCATAAAACATTTTGTTCAATAACCATGCATACATTGTTTAACATACAAAATGCAAGTTGTGAATACATTGCTGAATATCCCTTTGCGCTCACTATTGAGAACAATGGAAAATCGGTTGAAAGCTTACAATACTGCTTTATGACATGCCTTAAAATGTGGAATTATGTATTTCTTTTTTCATACTGCATACACTATCTACTTATCAATGTAACATGTAAGAATTTATAATAGCAATTTATTAATTACAGGTAACTAAAGAGGAGCTCTGGGTATGCAAATGGGTTTGGAGGATATTACACTCCCAGATAAATAAAAAAGGAAAAACTTTTTTTCACATAGTCCCATATTTATTTAATAAGTAAAAATAATTGTCATTGTATCGATACCCCCGAGGGAGCTGCTTAACTTTGTTCAGTCTGTTACTCTGCCTCTCAACCCTAATAATAGCCTCAGCCCCCTCTGGTACACCTGGCAGTATTGTAAATGCAATGACCAATGAGAAACACACACGTTATGATAAAATACAGAAATTGTTTTTACTGCAATATTTCTGTGGAAGAATAACAAACAGTAACAGTATATAATCAAGTAATCAACTAGAGATCAATAACTGAGATTTAAGAGAAATAGAGCTCTCAATCCTATATTCAAGCTGCTTTCAGGGGATTCCAAACCTGAGAATGTCCCCAAGATCAGAGGCACATTTTAATAGTAAATTAAGCACAATATGGCACTTCAAATTTAGATTGGCTACCTGTACTCAGATTGGCTCTATGAGTCCAGGCAGGAGGAGAGCAGTGAAATTACTCCCTTTGTGTCAGGCCACTCTCTACTGTCCCCTGACACCACAGGCACAACTTTACACACCTATTCAAGTTGACAAATAATGGCTTAACTTTATAGATAAACTGTCCCACACACCCAATACATATGCAGAGTCCTGAATATGTGTGTGCGGATCCGTATGGCCCTAACAGCTTCAGTCCTTTTGCAAAGATAAGCTTTGGTGTCTTTAGCTAGCCACTTTTGTTGGTGCACTTTAACTCATGGGTAGCAGGGCAAACAATATAACTGGCCCAGATTATCAAGTGAAACAGACAGAATTGTGTTCAACAGGGTGAGAGAACAATGGTGTCTGTATACAATGCCCCAGAATTTATCCCTGTAGTACTACAAGTGTCATAAAGATGACTACCAGCAATGACTGGTCCCCTCACACTGGAACGGTTCACCGTTGGTGGAGATGCGCCTCAATAGGCCTGAATCGTGCAGTGAGATCATCTGAAAGAAAGCACCTCTCCCTCAGGTCTGGTCTTTTTGGTCCCTCATCGCTGACTGAACTTTACCTCAGGACACAAAATGGAGTCTTTTACTTTCCTGTCAGCAAAGCCTGCTTTGATTTGTATTTCTCCCTGTATACCAGTCTATGGGGCCATTTTATGTGGGAACTGCATGTCCCAGAATCCATTGCTGCTCTCCCTGCATCAGTACAATCTCTTCCATTGGCTGTTGTAACTGTGCCTTTAATTGGTTTTCCTCTTCCGGCCAATAGGGACACAAGAGAGGCCACTGAATGCAGAGCTCTGTGTGTGTCAGCTCACATTACATTAACTCAGTCAGTGAAAAACAGGAAGAAGTGGGGTGAAAAATCCCCCTTACAAATGCTAGCAGGCAGCTCTCCCTAATTCAAGCTGAAAAGCCTGTGTACATCATTCTGGCCAGCTTGGCAGGATTGCGGGTTATAGAGTGAGACACCCGCTACACACTCCCCCCACCAAGGAACCTTTGGTCCCCAAAGGAAGTAACAGTCCTTGACCTGGTACATGTTTTTAGAATACACGCGGAGAAAAACAGGTTAATGTACATAGGAAAACAAACAATTCACATTTGCATAAGAACCTGGAAAAGGAACATCCCATCAATGAGCATAGGAAGGGAAGTTGTCCTGCCTACAAGCCACCTTAATTGGAATGGCCCAGCTAGATGTGCCAGGGGGTGAGTTAAGGTTGTCTTTCACCAAATCTGTGGTGAGAAGGTCAGGCTCTTTTGGCAACTCTTGAGGGGTGAGGATAACTTCTTTAGTGCTCTCACCCAACACATCACAAGTCAGTCTCTTGACAGGATGCTTAACCCATCATTTTCTCTGTTCCACTGGCTCAGACACGGTAGGCTCACTAGCCTCTTCTTTCAGTTTGATTACTTCTGCTATGAATCCTTCATCCACTGTGGAAAAGGAAGACACTTCTGACCCTTCTTCTGGCAGTGAGGGTAAGGGATCACATCTGGGGACAGCAGGGGCTAACAGCCGCTTCACCAGATCTGTGTTGGTCCCTACGATTAGCGGAAATCCTGTGGCCCTGGCAACCGAGGACACACAATAGCCAGTGTGTTAAAGTCCTGAGGCTTCCCAGTCCTCAATGGATCACATGACAACTTGATCTGCAGATATCCATCACAAGGGTTATCCTCTGAATACCCTGAATCTCTATATCTTCCAACTTTTGCAGGGGTATGTATGACAAATACCTCTTGTAAAAGTCTCTGGTCAGCAAAGTCACCTGAGCTCCTGAATCAAGAAGGGCTCTTGTGTAAATTCCTTCCAGCAAGACAGGCACTACAGACAAAGGGCCTACTAACTGGGCAAGAGGCCTGGTGAAATCATTTGGAATAGCAGGTTTGTGTGACTGGACTTGTGCTTTCTTCCTCTTCCGGTGTCAAGAATTCTGTTTCCGTTGACATCTTGGAGGCTGGTAAGCATTGCTCACTGAGACGGCATAAACTGCAGGTGTTCTCCATTGTTCCCTTGCAAATTCAGGGAAAGTTCTTCTTGAAGGCCCAGATCTTCTTTCCATCCTTAGTCACTTCTCTGAAGTCCAAGCCAGTCTTCTGTCCTCGGTGGACTAGGACATACTCACTGGTAGTGACCTACACCTTCACAGTTTAGACAGACGTCTTGATTCATTGGCCTCTAGCCAGATGCAGTAGACGATCTGGGGGTACATTCTGCCCTGTGACACCCTTGTTGGACAACTCAGTACGTTTTGCTGTCAACTGGTTTATCACTTCCATCATCTGAGATACCTGCATCTTCAGTGCGGCTATCTCAGACATGAGATCCAACGGTTTGGTCATCATCTCTATCAGCTGTGACAGTCTTGAGAAATTCGACCTCAGAGTTGTCACCAGTTGCACTGGCCACTCTGACCTCAACAATCGATTCAGACTTTTGACTCTTCCTCTTGTTCTCCAGCAGTGCCTCTTCTTCCTACACAATCGTGGATACTTCAGGATGCCACCATCTTGCCTGGTTTTCAGCAGGATGGTGATGGGTCCAAAGGTTGGGCACCCTGCAAGACTTGTTGTGCACAGTACTCATCTACTTTTCGGGGATCCAAACCCTTCTTCAGTAGGATTTGATGTAGTATCTTATCCAAACGCCTCACATAGTTGGATAACTTTTCCCCTGCGTTCTGGTAAGTATGCTCAAACTGGTACATGAGGTCAGAAGCTTTTTCAGTGCACCCGAACACATCCTGCAGAATGTTCAGGGCACAAGAGAGGCCACTGAATGCAGAGCTCTGTGTGTGTCAGCTCACATTACATTAACTAAGTCAGTGAAAAACAGGAAGAAGGAGGGGCAGGTGAAAAATGCACCTTACAACTGTTAGCAGGCAACTCTCCCTAACTCAAGCTGGAAAGCCTGTGTACATCATTCCAGCCAGCTTGGTGGGATTGCGGTTTATTGAGTGAGACACCCACTACATTATGTTCTACGTGGGGTTATCTTATAGACGCAGTAGGGTTTACTTACTAAAACTGGAGAGCGCAATATATGGTGCAGCTGTGCATGGCAGCCAATCAGTTTCTAATTTCAACTTGTTCATTGAAGCTTTGCCAAAAAAAAAAACCTGGAAGCTGATTGGGTTCTATGCAGAGCTACAGCAGATTTTGCACTCTACAGTTTTAGTAAATCAACCACCGCCAACCTGATTAAGCTGAAGATATCTTATCTTCTGTAAGACTGCATGATGTGTCCTTCCTAGATAATTTGACCAAGGTCTGTTATGCTTACCACTAAATTTACTTGCATGCCCAATTACACCAACCTGCTGACTTTACTCAGTATTCCTCTATTTTCTGAACAGGTAAACTGCTAGAAACAGTCATGCATGAGTACAGTTATAGGCTGCACATAAAAAGCTATTCACAAAATCAGGGGAAAGAGACAAATATGTCCTTAGTCAAATTACAGCTCTTTAGTAATGCACAGGGAAAAATCATCAGATACATTATGTAGGAACAAGGTTAGATCAAGACATAGAGTCAGGAAAAGCTATCCACTTTGGTGCTTTGGTGATGGGATCGTAGCTGGGGTGGGTGCCTCTATTGCTGTTGGTGTTCCTGAAGATTAGGCTGTCAAACTGAGTTCTCAGACCTACAGATTACAATAGGAGAGGCTCTCTTCCAATGTAACCTGCAGGGATCCACAGTGATTTTGACAGCTGTTACACTCTGTGTCTCAGGAGTGCTGACAGTGCCTGTCAGAGTAAGAGGGAGTGTTAAACTGACAACAGGACCTTTCATCCAACTGTAATCTACAAAACTGTTCTTTTACTGTAATCTGGGGGGTAGAACAGTCAGTTTGACAGCTGGTCCTCCTCTGTGTATCCCCTTCTGTAAGTGCTAACATAATCTATGTATGAAAAACCACTAACATCAAGCTTCAGACTTAATTAATAAATTACTGCTATATGCAAATGAAGGCAAAATGGATAAAGGCAAAATCATTAGTGCTGATGGCATCACTAATAAGGGGAAAATATGGAGGGATACCATTAATACAATTCCCCTAATGTTGTCTTGCTATCCTGAGAACCATTCCCGAATGAGCTTTAATATTAGATTCAGAAATGAATACCTTTAACAGTGGCGTCAGGAGGGGGGACTGTGGGGGCTGGAGCCCCCCGAATGGGTCCCCAAAAAGCCGGTCTCAGGCATGCACCATTCTATTGTTACCCCGAGCGCCACCGCCGAGCAGCGACCGATCTGATCCAGAGCGCCGCCGAGTGCGGCCGAGTGACATAGCAGGTCCCGCCTTCTGGAGCGGGAATTACAATGCGGCCGCCACCCCACATCACTGTGAGATCCCCGATCCCCACTTGGCGCTCGGGCAGGAGGCTCCTCTCCTCCTCTGGTTGCCTGCTGTAATGATGATGAGTGCACCGCACACCACGGCTGAGCTGAGCTTCTGCAGGACACATAAAGTCTGTCTCCTGGTCAGGTAGGTCAGTGTATGTATGTCACTACCATCAGTGTATGTATGTCAGGTAGGTCAGTGTAGGTCAGTGTATGTCAGGTAGGTCAGTGTATGTCAGGTAGGTAGGTCAGTGTATGTATGTTAGGTAGGTCAGTGTATGTATGTCAGGTAGGTCAGTGTATGTCAGGTAGGTAGGTAAGTGTATGTATGTCAGGTAGGTCAGTGTATGTATGTCACTACCGTCAGTGTATGTCAGGTAGGTCAGTGTATGTCAAGTAGGTCAGTGTATGTCAGGTAGGTCAGTGTATGTATGTCAGGTAGGTAGGTCAGTGTATGTATGTCAGGTAGGTAGGTCAGTGTATGTATGTCACTACCATCAGTGTACGTATGTCAGGTAGGTAAGTCAGTGTATGTATGTCAGGTAGGTAGGTCAGTGTATGTATGTCAGGTAGGTAGGTCAGTGTATGTATGTCAGTGTGTCAAGCAGGTGAGTTTAGTGGTCAGCATTGATGGGCACTGGTAAGCTAGGCAGCAACCAGCAAGTGAGCTTACCCCCGCCACACAACCCCACTGCCCAGCCAAAAAACCCTGCGCCACTACCGCGCCCCCTCCCCTCCGTGCCGAACATGTACAGGGGTTAGACAAAAATATGGAAACACTACATGATTTGCAGGTGTGAAAGTGACAACATGTTTTGTATTGAAAGCGGAAGTGATGTAACATTTGTTTGCTTTCTCTGTGTGATGAGACACCTAGCTAACAGGTGGGAAGCCTCACTTTCATCATTCACTGCTTACGCTGCTAGTAATACGGAGTCATGTCAGAGCTTACTGAGTTTCAAAGAGGGCAAATTGTTGGTGCACACTTAGGTGGTGCCTCTGTGAATGAAGTTGCCAATTTATTTGCCATGTCAGGAGGTACAGTATCAAAGGTTATGACAGGATATATGCAAACAATGTATATGATTATTCCTGCGCTATCATGTGTGTCTCAGCAAAGCTACTGGAAAAGCTGCTTACACCGAATAGGGTACACACAGACCCTGCTTACCAATGAATGTACTATAGAAGTGGTGCTGCGCTAATCCTAGCATAAACAAAAATTCTAATAAAGCGATGGTGCTGATCAGCTGCAGTGCTAAATAAATATGATCAGGCGTAAATCAACAATAAAAACAATATTAAAAAGTTTTGGATAGTATGTGACCAATTCTACATAAAAGACAATCACTAAAAAAATGCATAGTGTAGAAACAGTATCTACAATCACCATTAATAAATATCCATATCAGGAAATTGCAATGTGAAGAAATCAGAAAAAAGTGTGCAAAATGCTGTAGGGGTAAGCCCTCCTATATAAAGTGCAAAATGTCCAATGTAAACAGTATAATCCAGTGTGTAGTATGCACACATCAGGCATAGAAATCAAAGTGACTCATGCAGGCCCGGACTGGCCATAGGGCATACCGGGCATATGCCCGGTGGGCTGGGGCATCTGGGCCGCATGTCACATCTGAGCATCTCCCTCCCCACTCTGCAGCTGTTTGGCCGGCCCTGCTCATTCCGCTCTGGACAAGCTCCACGGCCGAATCCGCGGCCGACTCCGAGGAGACGGCCGCATTTCTTTTTGGCAGAGTCCCGGGCCTGCCGTCCCCATTATAAAGGCAGCGAGCGGGCTTGGCTGCTCATTGTGCCAGCGCCGCTCACCACGGCTCCACGGCCACCTCCGCGGCCGTCCATCCAGCCTTCTATTGATCTTAGGAGCCTCCTAATAGGAGGAAATGAAGAGGTAGGTCATGTGACTGTGAAGGGGGAGGAGCTGGATCAGACCTTCTCTGCCTGGTGTCGTAAAAGGACCTGATATAAAGGTAAGTGTGACAAACACTATGCCAGCCTGCCAATATGTATTTTTTTTTTTCTTTTGTATCTTGGCCAATAATATATATTTTTTTACCATGCCTGCCAGCCCAGTGTGTTTTTTTTTTTTTTGTATCTTGGCCAGTAATGTATTTTTTTTACCATGCCTGCCAGTGCCAGCCCAGTGTGTTTTTTTTTTTTTTGTATCTTGGCCAGTAATGTATTTTTTTTACCATGCCTGCCATCCCAGTGTTTTTTATTTTTTGTATCTTGGCCAATAATGTATTTTTTTTACCATGCCTGCCAGCCCAGTGTTTTTTGGGGGGTTTTTGTATCTTAGCTGATAATGTTTTTTTTTTTTTTTTTTTCATGCCTACCACTGCCAATGTTTTAAACTGATCTTAATAAAAAATAAAAGTGGTCAGTCTCTCTTACAGACCCCTTTCACAGTAACGGGGCGGTGCGGGCGTTTACTGTAGTTATAGCGGCGCTTTGGCGCTGCTAGCAGGCGCTTTTAACCCCCCAGAAGGGGTTAAAAGCACCCGCTTAGCGTTGCTTTCAAAGCGCTTTTAAGTCGCTTTTTTTACCATGCCTGCCAGCCCAGTGTGTTTTTTTTTTTTTTGTATCTTGGCCAGTAATGTATTTTTTTTACCATGCCTGCCAGTGCCAGCCCAGTGTGTTTTTTTTTTTTTTGTATCTTGGCCAGTAATGTATTTTTTTTACCATGCCTGCCATCCCAGTGTTTTTTATTTTTTTTTTTTTTGTATCTTGGCCAATAATGTATTTTTTTTACCATGCCTGCCAGCCCAGTGTTTTTTGGGGGGTTTTTGTATCTTAGCTGATAATGTTTTTTTTTTTTTTTTTCATGCCTACCACTGCCAATGTTTTAAACTGATCTTAATAAAAAATAAAAGTGGTCAGTCTCTCTTACAGACCCCTTTCACAGTAACGGGGCGGTGCGGGCGTTTACTGTAGTTATAGCGGCGCTTTGGCGCTGCTAGCAGGCGCTTTTAACCCCCCAGAAGGGGTTAAAAGCACCCGCTTAGCGTTGCTTCCAAAGCGCTTTTAAGTCGCTTTTTTTACCATGCCTGCCAGCCCAGTGTGTTTTTTTTTTTTTTTGTATCTTGGCCAGTAATGTATTTTTTTTACCATGCCTGCCATCCCAGTGTTTTTTATTTTTTTTTTTTTTGTATCTTGGCCAATAATGTATTTTTTTTACCATGCCTGCCAGCCCAGTGTTTTTTGGGGTTTTTTTTGTATCTTAGCTGATAATGTTTTTTTTTTTTTTTTTCATGCCTACCACTGCCAATGTTTTAAACTGATCTTAATAAAAAATAAAAGTGGTCAGTCTCTCTTACAGACCCCTTTCACAGTAACGGGGCGGTGCGGGCGTTTACTGTAGTTATAGCAGCGCTTTGGCGCTGCTAGCAGGCGCTTTTAACCCCCCAGAAGGGGTTAAAAGCACCCGCTTAGCATTGCTTTCAAAGTGCTTTTAAGTCGCTTTGAAAGCGGTACCCATTAATTTTAATGGGCAGGAGCGGTGTATACACTACTCCCGCACCGCCCCAAAGATGCTGCTTGCAGGACTTTTTTTCCCGTCCTGCAAGCGCACCGCTCCAGCATGAAAGCACAGAAGAGGCAGTTTACAAGTGCTTTTTGTAGCGCAAAAACACCTGTAAAGCACCTCAGTATGAAAGGGGTCTTACACAATTTGAGTGATGCTAAACAAAGGTTGATGGACCCCTTTCACACCTAGACCTCCCCGTGGTAGCGTTAAAGCACCGCTCGTTTTAGCGGCACTTTACCGGTGCTGCAGCGCCACTTTGCAGGCGGTAGCGTCCTGCAAGCGCACCGCCCCCAGTGTGAAAGCCCTCTGGCTTTCACACTGGGGAGGCTTGAGAGGCGCTTTTCAGGTACAATTTTTAGCGCTAAAATGCCTGAAAAGCACCTCAGTGTGAAAGGGGTCAAAGTGATGGGCCTGGCATCAGTCAAACATTGTGTGAGAGAGGAACAGTTCTTGTGCCCAAAAGGTCTCCTGCATTGAGCCCACGTTCACATTGGGCCGATATGGCATGCGATTTGACATGTCAAATCGCATGCCAAATCGGCGGGTATTTCCGGCAATAGTACCATCTGAATCAGTGCGACGCCGCACCAATTCCCAAAAGTAGTTCCTGTACTACTTTTGCCGAGTTCGGGGGCGATTTCAATAGATATCTGTGCATGAACCCGCATAGATGTCTGTCAAATCACCCCCCGGAGTTGGGCTGCATTGCCGGTTTAAAATCGTGCGAGTTCAGATTTCAAACCGGCAATGCAGTCCAACTTCCTGACACCTTTTGGGTATATATATAAAAAAAAATTTAAAATGGTTACTTAGTTTATCACCTCCTGTACTCTGGTCACTGGTCTTCTCCTGCACTAGATCCGCAGTCTCTGGTCATCTCATGTATTAGATCCGCAGTCTCTGGTCATCTCATGTATTAGATCCGCAGTCTCCGGTCATCTCATGTATTAGATCCGCAGTCTCTGGTCATCTCATGTATTAGATCCGCAGTCTCTGGTCATCTCATGTATTAGATCCGCAGTGTCCGGTCATCTCATGTATTGGATCCGCAGTCTCTGGTTATCTCCTGTATTAGATCCGCAGTCTCTGGTCATCTCATGTACTAGATCCGCAGTCTCTGGTCATCTCCTGTATAAGATTTGCAGTCTCTGGTCATCTCCTGTATTAGATCCGCAGTCTCTGGTCATCTCATGTACTTGATCCGCAGTCTTTGGTCATCTCATGTATTAGATCCGCAGTCTTTGGTCATCTCATGTATTAGATCCGCAGTCTCTGGTCATCTCCTGTATTAGATTTGCAGTCTCTGGTCATCTCCTGTATTAGATTCGCAGTCTCTGGTCATCTCCTGTATTAGATTCGCAGTCTCTGGTCATCTCCTGTATTAGATTCGCAGTCTCTGGTCATCTCCTGTATTAGATCCGCAGTCTCTGGTCATCTCCTGTATTAGATCCGCAGTCTCTGGTCATCTCCTGTATTAGATCCGCAGTCTCTGGTCATCTCATGTAGTACGTCTCGCAGTGAGCAGTAATGATGTGCAGTAACCTCTAGCAAAGAATGAGGAAGCAGAAATTATGTGTTGTAACCTTTAACAACCAGTCAGTGATCGGTAATAATATGCTGTATCCTCTGGCAACCAATTGCAGGTGCTGCCTGATCTGCTGCAGTAAACTGATTTTGAGTCTTACTGCTATTTGTTATCTGTCTAAGAGCGGTTGGGGGGCCCCCAAGAAAATGTTTGCCCAGGGCCCAATCAACATTAAAGACAGCCCTGAATGTGACAGAGAGCTCCAGAGGGTGAGAATCGCAGCATAAAATATGTAATTAGATTGTATACATCATGCACCTGGCTCTCACCCACGGGTCTCTGTCTGCTGAAACCAAGTGGGAATCTATGAAGTGACACCGACCTCCCGGACTTGTTCTCCCTTTGGCCTCACCACAGAACATAATGACACCGCTTAGTGGTAGCTGCCTGTAAAAATCCGGTGGTGGAAGACAGAAAACAGAATCTGTTACGCGATGTGCGTAGCCAGGTTCTGTTTTATACTTCTATAGTGAGTCTGGTGCGGGCCTCCAGGGAAGGAACTTACTTTGTTTGAGTAATGCTCCGCTGCAGTGGGTCACCTCTCGTGGTGCTCAATAGAGATGCCAGCGTTCAGAGAGGGGCAGTAGGCTGCTAGTCCTGGCAACCCTTTGGAGGAGGAATAAAGATGTATCAGGTAGGATATGCAATGTGCTTAGAATACACTATGGTAGGGATGAGCTTCGAGTTCGAGTCGAACTCATGTTCGACTCGAACATTGGCTGTTCGCAAGTTCACCGAACAGCGAACAATTTGGGGTGTTCGCGGCAAATTCGAATGCCGCGGAACACCCTTTAAAAGTCTATGGGAGAAATCAAAAGTGCTAATTTTAAAGGCTAATATGCAAGTTATTGTCATAAAAAGTGTTTGGGGACCTGGGTCCTGCCCCAGGGGACATGGATAAATGCAAAAAAAAGTTTTAAAAACGGCCGTTTTTTCAGGAGCAGTGATTTTAATAATGCTTAAAGTCAATCAATAAAAGTGTAATATCCCTTTAAATTTCGTACCTGGGGGCCTGGGGGGTGTCTATAGTGTGTCTGTAAAGGGGCGCATGTTTCCTGTGTTTAGAACAGTCTGACAGCAAAATGACATTTTGAAGGAAAAAACTCATTTAAAACTACCCGCGGCTATTGCATTGCCGACAATACACATAGAAGTTCATTGATAAAAACGGCATGGGAATTCCCCAAAGGGGAACCCCGAACCAAAATTAAAAAAAAAAAATGACGTGGGAGTCCCCCTAAATTCCATACCAGGCCCTTCAGGTCTGGTATGGATATTAAGGGGAACCCCGGCCAAAATTAAAAAAAAAAAATGACGTGGGGTTCCCCCTAAATTCCATACCAGACCCTTCAGGTCTGGTATGGATTTTAAGGGGAACCCCGCGCCAAAAAAAAAAAAAAAAAAAGGCGTGGGGTCCCCCCAAAAATCCATACCAGACCCTTATCCGAGCACGCAACCTGGCAGGCCGCAGGAAAAGAGGGGGGGACGAGAGTGCGGCCCCTCCTCCCTCCTGAACCGTACCAGGCCACATGCCCTCAACATTGGGAGGGTGCTTTGGGGTAGCCCCCCAAAACACCTTGTCCCCATGTTGATGAGGACAAGGGCCTCATCCCCACAACCCTGGCCGGTGGTTGTGGGGGTCTGCGGGCGGGGGGCTTATCGGAATCTGGAAGCCCCCTTTAACAAGGTGACCCCCAGATCCCGGCCCCCCCCTGTGTGAAATGGTAAGGGGGTACATAAGTACCCCTACCATTTCACGAAAAAAGTGTCAAAAATGTTAAAAATGACAAGAGACAGTTTTTGACAATTCCTTTATTTAAATGCTTCTTCTTTCTTCTATCTTCCTTCATCTTCTGGTTCTTCTGGTTCTTCTGGCTCTTCTGGTTCTTCCTCCGGCGTTCTCGTCCAGCATCTCCTCCGCGGCGTCTTCTATCTTCTTCTCCTCGGGCCGCTCCGCACCCATGGCATAGGGGGGAGGCTCCCGCTCTTCTCTTCTTCTTTTCTTCTCTTCTGTTCTTCTTCATTTTCTTCTCCGGGCCGCTCCGCAATCCATGCTGGCATGGAGGGAGGCTCCCGCTGTGTGACGGCGCTCCTCGTCTGACAGTTCTTAAATAACGGGGGGCGGGGCCACCCGGTGACCCCGCCCCCCTCTGACGCACGGTGACTTGACGGGACTTCCCTGTGGCATTCCCCGTGACGTCACAGGGAAGTCCCGTCAAGTCACCGTGCGTCAGAGGGGGGCGGGGTTCACCGGGTGGCCCCGCCCACCCGGTTATTTAAGAACTGTCAGACGAGGAGCGCCGTCACACAGCGGGAGCCTCCCTCCATGCCAGCATGGATTGCGGAGCGGCCCGGAGAAGAAAATGAAGAAGAACAGAAGAGAAGAAAAGAAGAAGAGAAGAGCGGGAGCCTCCCCCCTATGCCATGGGTGCGGAGCGGCCCGAGGAGAAGAAGATAGAAGACGCCGCGGAGGAGATGCTGGACGAGAACGCCGGAGGAAGAACCAGAAGAGCCAGAAGAACCAGAAGAACCAGAAGATGAAGGAAGATAGAAGAAAGAAGAAGCATTTAAATAAAGGAATTGTCAAAAACTGTCTCTTGTCATTTTTAACATTTTTGACACTTTTTTCGTGAAATGGTAGGGGTACTTATGTACCCCCTTACCATTTCACACGGGGGGGGGCCGGGATCTGGGGGTCACCTTGTTAAAGGGGGCTTCCAGATTCCGATAAGCCCCCCGCCCGCAGACCCCCACAACCACCGGCCAGGGTTGTGGGGATGAGGCCCTTGTCCTCATCAACATGGGGACAAGGTGTTTTGGGGGGCTACCCCAAAGCACCCTCCCAATGTTGAGGGCATGTGGCCTGGTACGGTTCAGGAGGGAGGGGGGGCCGCACTCTCGTCCCCCCCTCTTTTCCTGCGGCCTGCCAGGTTGCGTGCTCGGATAAGGGTCTGGTATGGATTTTTGGGGGGACCCCACGCCGTTTTTTTTTTTTTTTTTGGCGCGGGGTTCCCCTTAAAATCCATACCAGACCTGAAGGGTCTGGTATGGAATTTAGGGGGAACCCCACGTCATTTTTTTTTTTAAATTTTGGCCGGGGTTCCCCTTAATATCCATACCAGACCTGAAGGGCCTGGTATGGAATTTAGGAGGACTCCCACGTCATATTTTTTTTTTAATTTTGGTTCGGGGTTCCCCTTTGGGGAATTCCCATGCCGTTTTTATCAATGAACTTCTATGTGTATTGTCGGCAATGCAATAGCCGCGGGTAGTTTTAAATTAGTTTTTTCCTTCAAAATGTCATTTTGCTGTCAGACTGTTCTAAACACAGGAAACATGCGCCCCTTTACAGGCATACTATAGACACCCCCCAGGTACGAAATTTAAAGGGATATTACACTTTTATTGTTTGACTTTAAGCATTATTAAAATCACTGCTCCTGAAAAAACGGCCGTTTTTAAAACTTTTTTTTGCATTGATCCATGTCCCCTGGGGCAGGACCCAGGTCCCCAAACACTTTTTATGACAATAACTTGCATATAAGCCTTTAAAATTAGCACTTTTGATTATTCATGTTCGTGTCCCATAGACTTTAACGGTGTTCGCATGTTCGAACGAACTTTTTTCCTGTTCGCATGTTCTGGTGCGAACCGAACAGGGGGGTGTTCGGCTCATCCCTACACTATGGGTGCAGCCAGATACTGTCTTTATTCTTATTCTCTGGTGCTGTGCTGGTCTGCTGCCCTCCAATAAGCTGGCAGGGGGCTTGGTCCTCCTCTCACAGTAAGTTTGTGAGAATTATCTCTCCTGCCGACTGCCCAGAATTAGTGACACTAATTTTTTCTTTATGATTTTATATTTTACTTAGATGTCTCCAAAAAAGCAAAAAGGAGGAGCAGAAAAAATCAGAGAGAAACATAAGAAGTCTTTGGAACTTGATGCTCAGAAATGTGCTAAAATTTCGGATATGTTCAGTCCTCATGCACAGAGTTCCAGTGATCCCATGGCAGGGCCAAGTAGAGAGGCAACAAACATAGAACAAATAACAATAGAAGGTGATTTAGTGGAATCTGTTGCTGAAACATCAGAATTATCCACTGAAGAACATAAAGAATTGGGGCACACTGAATTACCAAGTAAACAAGTTATTATGGATGTTTCAGAGTGTCAAACTGAAGACACAGATATATCATTTAATTATTTTGCTCGTCCAAATAAAAATGAGCTTGCTGTCTTTTTCAAATATCATCCACGGCAGGATATTCCAGATCCAGTGTTAAAAAAGGCTACAAAACGTAAAGATGGAACAAGTCGCAAATGGCTCACCTACTGCAATGAAAAAAAATCGATGTTTTGCTCTGTTTGTCTGGCTTTTTCAAAGTCTCAGGAAACTAATTCTTTTATTGAAGGAATGACAGATAAGCGTCATGTTCATCAAAGAATCGAAGAGCATGAGAAGAGTGTAATGCACAACTTGTGTGCCGAAGCCTTTTTTGTGAAATCCAGCAGTGCTGGAGTTGATGATCTACTTTTGTATAAGCAAATGTCTGTAAGGCGAGAACAAGTGAGAACCAGGCGGCAAGTACTACAGCGGGTTGTAGATGTAATAAAAGTTATAGGAAAGCAAGGTTTGAGTTATAGGGGAGATAAAGATGAGGCTGCCTATAATTTAGAGGACGTAACGAAAGACCATGGAAATTTTTTAGAGCTCATTCTTCTCGTCAGCAAGTATGACATTTGTCTGAAAGATCATGTAAACAAATGTATTGAAAACAGCAAGAAACTGCAGTCTTCTGGAGGAAAAGGAAGAAGATCTTTGATAACCTTGCTCTCAAAAACGACTGTGAACAAAGTAATACATGCTATTCGGATGCTTATCCAGGAAAATATCACAAAAGAAGTAAGGGAAGCCGGGATGTTTTCAATTCAGATTGATACAACTCAAGACATCACTTCAAAAGATCAATGCTCCATAATTGTTCGCTATGTGACTGATTGTATCAATGAAAAGCTTCTTGCAGTTGTTGAATGTGAATCTTCAACAGGGCAAAACCTTTTTAAGTTGCTAATGGAAGTCTTAAAATCATGCAATCTTAATATTACTAATTGCATTGGCAATTCAACGGATGGAGCAGCAAATATGCAAGGCCAATACAATGGTTTCTCTTCCTGGCTGTCAACTGAATCACCAGGGCAAATTCACATCTGGTGCTATGCACACATTCTGAATTTAGTACTTGCAGATACAACAAAGGTGATAGTTGAAAGTGCATCACTATTCAGTTTGTTGAATGACATTGCTGTCTTTATTCGTGATTCTTATCAGCGCATGAATACCTGGGAACAAGTTAGCCAGGACCCTCACCATCGAAGAATTTCAGTAATTGGGGAAACGCGTTGGTGGTCAAAATATGCTGCTCTAAGAAAAGTGTTTGGAGAATTTTCAAATCCTGATTCTGCGTTGTTTCCTAGTCTACTGTACACTTTGGGCAGAATCGAAGACAGCGTCTCATCGAAACCTGAGGTGCGTGTTAGAGCAAAATCTTATGCAGAATCCTTACTCAAGTATGAAACCATTCTTACAGCTCAAATTTTTCTGAGAATATTTGAATTGACAACACCATTGTCCAAATATCTGCAAACAACTCAGATGGATATCTCAAAAGCTATTCAAATGGTACAGGGAACTTATGAAAAACTTAAAACAATTACACGAGATTTTGATTCCATACAAATGACTGCTGATAAGTTTGTTAAGTGGGCAAATGACAAGATTCAAGAAGAAGAAAGTTACCACCTAGAAGTACAGACCACTTTGCCTAAAAAAAGAATAAGAAAAAGAAAGCGAATGGCTGATGAGACTGTTGACGATGTAGCAGTTTCTGATGCTGTTTCAGCTTATAAAATCCGTGTGCACAATGTAATCTTGGATACGGTCACAGAGAGCATGAATCGCCGCTTTCTCTCCTGTGGGACCCTCTATGCTGACTTAGCTTGCTTGGAGCCAAACAGCTTTTCTGATATAAAAAAATCTGGACTTCAGGCACCAGCAATGGAAGAACTCAGCAAACGATTATTTAGATTTGATGAGGGAGCAACATCAGAAAATTTGCGTTCCCAACTGGCAAATTTTGCAATGCAGTGGGACAGGCTGAAATCATCACCTCTTGAAGAATTTAGTATTGTAGAAGATGTATCTATGGAAAACCGGGAAAGCAAATTAACAGAAACAGAGCTGGTCAACAAATCTTGCATGGCATGTAAGAACTGTGCCATTTGCTGCTATAAGATTCTGCAGCGCTATAATTTGTTAACTGATGCCTATAATGTAATTGGTTTAGCCTACAAATTTTTGCTTACACTATCTTTTACTCAAGTCGCCTGTGAAAGAAGTTTCTCCACATTGAAGTTTATTAAAACCCGTCTAAGAAGTTCTGTATCTCAAGAGCATTTGAGCTCTTTGATGCTGATGGCAATCGAAAAGGATATACTAATGAACCTTGATTCTGATGATGTCATTGACAAAGTTGCAGAAACCAGTGAACTTCTACGAAACTTGCTGAATCCTTAGTGCAGTTATTTTGTTCTGTGATTTTGAATATAAAAAAATATATGCCAAAAAATGTAATATATTTTGCTATTTGTTATTGTATTGAATCGTTCATTAAAGATGTTTCATTTTCATGTCTATCATTTATTATCATATATTTAGATAATTCCAAATAACTGACAAGTTACAGTGACCGAAGCAGGCTAAATATAACTAAAATACATCGAGAAACTGGTTGCCATTATTTGTAATTTGGTTTTTAAAAAAATGGGCTGCTCAGCTTAGAATGCCCGGGCCTATTTTTTGTCCCAGTCCGGGCCTGGACTCATGTAGTAAACACAATCCACGTGACTAAAAATGCATAATCTTCAAATCAATCAAAGTGAGTGAACATATGAAAGTCCTCCTTCACAGAGTAAAACGGCTTCCTGGCATGCACAAATTGCAGTGAAGTGCTCAAAAAAAAAATAGTATTCCTCTTCGTGTTTGGACACACACTAGTAAGTAATGGCCCCTTACCAACCAGGGTGTGGGGTGGTTGGTCAACTTTCTATCCATGCCCCCTGTACTACCTGAGGGATTAATGTTCCGGTATTAGGACCGCAAGGATAGAGGAGAAAAATAAAGGATGGTATTCCCAACACTGGTCTTATGCTGTTACCCCATTACCTTAAGGTAAGGGGCCATTACTTACTAGTGTGTGTCCAAACACGAAGGAGAACACTATTTTATTTATTTGAGCACTTCACTGCAATTTGTGCATGCCAGGAAGCCGTTTCACTCTGTGAAGGAGGACTTTCATATGTTCACTCACTTTGATTGATTTGAAGATTATGCATTTTTAGTCACGTGGATTGTGTTTACTGCATGAGTCACTTTGATTTCTATGCCTGATGTGTGCATACTACACATAGGATTCTACTGTTTACATTGGACTTTTTGCACTTTATATAGGAGGGCTTACCCCTACAGCATTTTGCACACTTTTTTCTGATATTTTCACATTGCAATTTCCTGATATGGATATTTATTGATGGTGATTGTATATACTGTTTCTGCACTATGCACTTTTTTTAGTGATTGTCTTTTATGTAGAATTGGTCACATACTATCCAAAACTTTTTAATATTGTTTTTATTGTTGATTTACGCCTGATCATATTTATTTAGCACTACAGCTGATCAGCACCATCACTTTATTAGAATTTTTGTTTATGCTAGGATTAGCGCAGCACCACTTCTATAGTACATTCATATGACAGGATATACAGTTTCTGGGAAAATGTTGTCTGATAAGCATAAGCGTTGTCGACATGGTCATCTGACTGAAAGAGACAAAAGGACTTTGTGCAGGATTGTGACCTGGATTTTTGCATGAATAGTGGTATCAGATTCCATTATCCACCATCCAAGACTTATATTTGTCAATTCCCAGCATAATTCGGGCCGTCTTGGATGCCACAGGCAGCCCAACACCATATTAGGTAACAATTACCTCATTTTAACATACTTGTTTCCATAATTTTGTTCAGCCCCTGTTTACGTCACCTGGTGGCCCCACCCTCAGCTGTCATCCAGAAAAAACGTCACTCGGCGGGAGCCTCCCATGGGGGCGGAACTGTAGTGGCTTTTTTTTTCTTTTTCGGTCTGTCGGGCAGCGTGGATTTACATCGCGGGACATTTTTATTCCTTTATCTTTTAATAAAGGACTTGTCCCAAGCTGTCTCTTATCTTTTTTACCATTTTTGACACTTTTTTTGTGAAATGGTAGGGGTACAATGTACCCCATTACCAATTCACATGGGGGGCAGGATCTGGGGGTCCCCTTGATAATGGGGGCTTTCAGATTCCGATAAGCCCCCCGCCCGCATACCCCCACAACCAATGGGCAAGGGTTGTGGGGATGAGACCCTAGTCCCCATCAACATGGGGACAAGGTGCTTTGGGGTCAGACCCCAAAGTACCCTCCCCATGTTGAGGGCATGTGGCCTGGTACAGTTCAGGAGGGGGTAGCGCTCTCTCGTCCCCCCTCTTTTCCTGTGGCCTGCCAGGTTACATGCTCAGATAAGGGTCTGGTATGGATTTTGGGGGGGGGGCCCTACGCCATTTTTAAAAAAATTTTGGCACAGGGTTCCCCTTAACCACTTCAATACAGGGCACTTAGACACCATCCTGCCCAGACCAATTTTCAGCTTTCAGCGCTGTCGCAGTTTGAATGACAATTGCGCGGTCATCCATTACTGTACCCAAACTAAATTTTTATCATTTTGTTCCCACAAATAGAGCTTTTTTTTGGTGGCATTTGATCACCTCTGCGGTTTTTATTTTTTGCTAAACAAATAAAAAAAGACTGAAAATTTTGAAAAAAATAAAAGTTTTGCTTTTGTTTCTGTTAAAAAAATTTGTAAATAAGTAAGTTTTCTCTTTCACTGATGGGCACTGATAAGGCGGCACTGACAGGCACTGATACGGTGGCACCGATGAGGTGGCACCAATGAGCGGGCACTGACGGGCACTGATGATGGGCACTGATATGCAGCACTGATGGGCACTGGTAGGCGGCATTGATGGGTGGCACTGATATGCAGCACTGATGGGCATTGATAGGTGGCACTGATGGGCACTTATAGGTGGCACTGGGTGGCACTGGTTGGCACTGATGGGCACTGATAGGCGACACTGATGGGCACTGAAAGGCGGCACTGCTGGGCACTGATAGGGTGGCACTGATAGGCAGCACTGCTGGGCACTGATGGGCACTGATAGGCAGCACTGCTGGGCACTGATGGGCACTGATAGGTGGCACTGATGGGCACTGATACGTGGCACTGATAAGAGGCACTAATGGGCATCCCTGGTGGCACTGGCAGTGGTAGGCATTGGAGTGGGCACTGATTGGCAGCTGCCTGGGCACAGATTGGCAGCTGCCTGGGCACATAGTGGCATTTCCCTGGGGGTCTAGGGGCATACCTGGTGGTCCAGTGTGGATGGCTTCCTTGGTGGTCCTGGGCGGGATCCGAGGGGGGCTGTGCCGATAAACAATCAGCACAGACCCCCCCTGTCAGGAGAGCAGCCGATCGGCTCTCCTCTACTCGCGTCTGTCAGACGCGAGTGAGGAAAAACCGATCACTGGCTCTTTCTATTTACATCGTGATCAGCCGTGATTGGACAAGGTAAAGGGTCTCCGTCGGAGACCCTTTACCAAGATCGGTGTTGCAGGGTGTCAGACAGACACCCCGCAACAACGATCGCTGCGATGCCGCCATCATTTGGTAATAGGGCGGGCGGCAAGTGGTTAAAATCCAAATTTACAAAAAAAATGATGTAGGGGTCTCCCCCAAAATCCATACCAGACCCTTCAAGTCTGGTATGGATTTTGGGGGCACCCCTAAGCCATTTTTTTTTAAATTTGGATTTTAAGGGGAACCCTGTGCCAAAATTTTTTAAAAAATGGTGTAGGGGTCCCCTCATGATCCATACCAGACCCTTATCTGAGCATGGATTGGATATGGATTTTTAGGGGACCCCCACTCATTTTTTTAAAAAAAGGGCCTGGTAATGGACTGGGAGGGAACTCATGTCATTTTTTTCAATGAGTTTTATCTATATTGCCGAGACCCAACAATTAATTACAGCCGCGATCTGCATTTTTCTGCGGTACTGTTCTAAACACGGGAAAAATGTGCCACTTTAGACACCCCCAGGCATGATATTTAAAGGAATATTTCATTTTTATTTTTTCATTTTAAGCATTAAAAAAATCAATGCTCCCGAAAACGGACATTTTTAAACATTTTTTTTTGCATTGATACATGTCCCCTGGGGCAGGACCCAGGTCCCCAAACACTTTTTATGATAATAACTTGCATATAAGCCTTTAAAATGAGCACTTTTGATTTTTCATGTTAGTGTCCCATAGACTTTAACGGTGTTCTGGAGGCTTTCAAATTTGCCCTGAACACCGCATATTGTTCGCTGTATGCCGAACATCCGAACAACCAAAGTTCAGCCCGAACTTATGCTCGGACCAAACTGTTCGACCATCCCGATTTTTAACCTTTACAGGGCAGTCACCTAGTGTAGGTGATCCTGCCAGGTATGATAACCCTTCATTGCGCTGCTTATGACAGAGTGATGCTTCAGTGTGGATGCCACTGCTGTGCATTATGTTTCTGCTATGCATTTAAGGTCTGCTTTTTGGGTGCAATGTGTTTAATGATTGCTATGCATTAACCTATTATGTCTAAATGCCAGCATGAAAAAATTCAGTGTTCTGCTTAAGTTACAGTAGGAATGCACCGATACCATTTTTTTTACAATGAGTACAAGTACCTATACTTTTTTTTTTAGTACTCGCCGATACCAAGTACCGATACCTACCACAACTGTTTTGTTGTAACTTCAGCTGTCAGCAATGGTACAAAGCATTGAAAAGTTATTTACAAATTAAATACATTTTTTTTTTAAATTTAGCGCTTTTTCAATGTGAAATGTGTAAATATATGTTAATATATATGTGTAAAAATATTCACTAACAAAGCAAACAAAAAAAAGTTTTAATTGTTTATCGTTTATAAAATAGACGTGAACAAAAGAAAAAAAGGAGGAAAATAATAATTAACCACTTAAGGACCGCCTCATGCCGATGTACGTCGGCAAGGTGGCACGGGCAGGCAGAATCACGTACATATACGTGATCTGCCTCCCGCGGGCGGGGGGTCCGATTGGACCCCCCCAGTGCCCGAGGCGGTCCGTTTTTGACCAGCGGCGATCAGAGATGAGGGGGAGATCATCTGTTCGTGGCCCCCCCTCGCGATCGCTGCCGGCCAATCAAATCATTCCTCTGCTGCTGTATGCTAAACAGCAGCAAAGGAAATTATGTCATCTCTCCTCGGCTCGGTATTTTCCGTTCCGGCGCCGAGGAGAGAAGACTGCAATGTGAGTGTAACACTACACACACACAGTAGAACATGCCAGGCACACAAAACACCCCCCTTTACCCCCCGATCCCCCCCATCACCCCCTAATTCCCCCTCCCCCCTGTCACACTGACACCAAGCAGTTTTTTTTTTTCTGATTACTGCATGGTGTCAGTTTGTGACAGTTAGTGTGGTAGGGCAGTTAAGGTTAGCCCCCTTTAGGTCTAGGGTACCCCCCTAACACCCCCTAATAAAGTTTTAACTTCTTGATCACCCCCCGTCGCCAGTGTCGCTAAGCGATCATTTTTCTGATCGCTGTATTAGTGTCACTGGTGACGATAGTTAGGGAGGTAAATATTTAGGTTCGCCGTCAGCGTTTTTTTTAGCGATATACTACCTAATAAAGGTTTTAACACCTTGATTGCTCCCTAGTTAACCCTTTCACCACTGATCACCGTATAAGTGTTACGGGTGACGCTGGTTAGTTCGTTTATTTTTTATAGTGTCAGGGCACCCGCCGTTTATTACCGAATAAAGGTTTCGCCCCCTGATTGCCCGGCGGTGATATGCGTCGCCCCAGGCAGCGTCAGATTAGCGCCAGTACTGCTAACACCCACACACACAGCATACGCCTCCCTTAGTGGTAGAGTATCTGAACGGATCAATATCTGATCTGATCAGATCTATACTAGCGTCCCCAGCAATTTAGGGTTCCCAAAAACGCAGTGTTAGCGGGATCAGCCCAGATACCTGCTAGCACCTGCATTTTGCCCCTCCGCCCACCCCACCCCAGTGCAGTATCGATCGATCACTGTCACTTACAAAACACTAAACGCATAACTGCAGCATTCGCAGAGTCAGGCCTGATCCTTGCGATCGCTAACAGTTTTTTTGGTAGCGTTTTGGTGAACTGGCAAACACCAGCCCCAGGCAGCGTCAGGTTAGCGCCAGTACCGGTAACACCCACGCACGCAGCATACGCCTCCCTTAGTGGTGTAGTATCTGATCGGATCAATATCTGATCCGATCAGATCTATACTAGCGTCCCCAGCAGTTTAGGGTTCCCAAAAATGCAGTGTTAGCGGGATCAGCCAAGATACCTGCTAGCACCTGCGTTTTGCCCCTCCGCCCGGCCCAGCCCAGCCCACCCAAGTGCAGTATCGATCGATCACTGTCACTTACAAAACACTAAACGCATAACTGCAGCGTTCGCAGAGTCAGGCCTGATCCCTGCGATCGCTAACAGTTTTTTTGGTAGCGTTTTGGTGAACTGGCAAGCACCAGCGGCCTAGTACACCCCGGTCGTAGTCAAACCAGCACTGCAGTAACACTTGGTGACGTGGCGAGTCCCATAAGTGCAGTTCAAGCTGGTGAGGTGGCAAGCTCAAGTAGTGTCCCGCTGCCACCAAGAAGAAGACAAACACAGGCCCTTCGTGCCCATAATGCCCTTCCTGCTGCATTCGCCAATCCTAATAATTGGGAACCCACCACTTCTGCAGCGCCATTCGCATCCCCAACCAAATGCAGTCGGCTGCATGAGAGGCATTTTCTTTATGTCCTCCCGAGTACCCCTACCCAGTGAACCCCCCCAAAAAAGATGTTGTGTCTGCAGCAAGCGCGGATATAGGCGTGACACCCACTATTATTGTCCCTCCTGTCCTGACAATCCTGGTCTTTGCATTGGTGAATGTTTTGAACGCTACCATTCACTAGTTGAATATTAGCGTAGGGTACAGCATTGCACAGACTAGGCACACTTTCACAGGGTCTCCCAAGATGCCATCGCATTTTGAGAGACCCGAACTTGGAACCGGTTACAGTTATAAAAATTAGTTACAAAAAAAAGTGTAAAAAAAATATATATATATAAAATAAAAAAAAAGTTGTCGTTTTATTGTTCTCTCTCTCTCTATTCTCTCTCTATTGTTCTGCTCTTTTTTACTGTATTCTATTCTGCAATGTTTTATTGTTATTATGTTTTATCATGTTTGCTTTTCAGGTATGCAATTTTTTATACTTTACCGTTTACTGTGTTTTATTGTTAACCATTTTTTTGTCTTCAGGTACGCCATTCACGACTTTGAGTGGTTATACCAGAATAATGCCTGCAGCTTTAGGTATCATCTTGGTATCATTCTTTTCAGCCAGCGGTCGGCTTTCATGTAAAAGCAATCCTAGCGGCTAATTAGCCTCCCCCCACCGTCTTCCGTGTTTTTCTCTGGCTCTCCTGTCTCAATAGGGAACCTGAGAATGCAGCCGGTGATTTAGCCAGCTGACCATAGAGCTGATCAGAGACCAGAGTGGCTCCAAACATCTCTATGGCCTAAGAAACCGGAAGCTACGAGCATTTCATGACTTAGATTTCGCCGGATGTAAACAGCGCCATTGGGAAATTGGGAAAGCATTTTATCACACCGATCTTGGTGTGGTCAGATGCTTTGAGGGCAGAGGAGAGATCTAGGGTCTAATAGACCCCAATTTTTTCAAAAAAGAGTACCTGTCACTACCTATTGCGATCATAGGGGATATTTACATTCCCTGAGATAACAATAAAAATGATTAAAAAAAAATGAAAGGAACAGTTTAAAAATAAGATAAAAAAGCAAAAAAATAATAAAGAAAAAAAAAAAGGCGAACGCAAGCGTCGGTCTGGCGTCAAATGTAAATAGCAATTGCACCATGCATGTGAGGTGTCACCACGAACGTCAGATCGAGGGCAGTAATTTTAGCAGTAGACCTCCTCTGTAAATCTAAAGTGGTAACCTGTAAAGGCTTTTAAAGGCTTTTAAAACGGTATTTAGTTTGTCGCCACTGCACGTTTGTGCGCAATTTTAAAGCATGTCATGTTTGGTATCCATGTACTCGGCCTAAGATCATCTTTTTTATTTCATCAAACATTTGGGCAATATAGTGTGTTTTAGTGCATTAAAATTTTTAAAAAGTGTGTTTTTTCCCCAAAAAATGCTTTTGAAAAATCGCTGCGCAAATACTGTCTGAAAAAAAAAATGAAACACCCACCATTTTAATCTGTAGGGCATTTGCTTTAAAAAAATATATAATGTTTGGGGGTTCAAAGTAATTTTCTTGCAAAAAAAAATAATTTTTTCATGTAAACAAAAAGTGTCAGAAAGGGCTTTGTCTTCAAGAGGTTAGAAGAGTGGGTGATGTGTGACATAAGCTTCTAAATGTTGTGCATAAAATGCCAGGACAGTTCAAAACCCCCCCAAATGACCCCATTTTGGAAGGTAGACACCCCAAGCTATTTGCTAAGAGTCATGTCGAGTCCATGGAATATTTTATATTGTGACACAAGTTGCGGGAAAGAGACAAATTTTATTTTTTTTTGCACAAAGTTGTCACTAAATGATATATTGCTCAAACATGTCATGGGAATATGTGAAATTACACCCCAAAATACATTCTGTTGCTTCTCCTGAACACGGAGATACCACATGTGTGAGACTTTTTGGGAGCCTAGCTGCGTACGGGACCCCGAAAACCAAGCACCGCCTTCAGGCTTTCTAAGGGCGTAAATTTTTGATTTCACTCTTCACTGCCTATCACAGTTTCGGAGGCCATGGAATGCCCAGGTGGCACAACCCCCCCCAAATGACCCCATTTTGGAAAGTAGACACCCCAAGCTATTTGCTGAGAGGTATAGTGAATATTTTGCAGACCTCACTTTTTGTCACAAAGTTTTGAAATTTGAAAAAAGAAAAAAAAAATCACCATGCCTCTCAACAAATAGCTTGGGGTGTCTACTTTCCAAAATGGGGTCATTTGGGGGGGGTTTTGTGCCACCTGGGCATTCCATGGCCTCCTAAACTGTGATAGGCAGTGAGGAGTGATATCAAAAATTTACACCCTTAGAAATCCTGAAGGCGGTGATTGGTTTTTGGGGCCCCGTACGAGGCTAGGCTCCCAAAAAGTCCCACACATGTGGTATCCCCATACTCAGGAGAAGCAGCTAAATGTATTTTGGGGTGCAATTCCACATATGCCCATGGCCTGTGTGAGCAATATATCATTTAGTGACAACTTTGTGCAAAGAAAAAAAAAATTTGTTAATTTCCCACAACTTGTGTCAAAATATAAAATATTCCATGGACTCAACATGCCTCTCAGCAAATAGCTTGGGGTGTCTACTTTCCAAAATGGGGTCATTTGGGGGGGGTTTTGTGCCATCTGGGCATTTTATGGCCTTCAAAACTGTGATAGGTAGTGAGGAGTGAAATCAAAAATTTACGCCCTTAGAAATCCTGAAGGCGGTGATTGGTTTTCGGGGCCCCGTACGCGGCTAGGCTCCCAAAAAGTCCCACACATGTGGTATCCCCGTACTCAGGAGAAGCAGCTGAATGTATTTTGGGGTGCAATTCCACATAGGCCCATGGCCTGTGTGAGCAATATATCATTTAGTGACAACTTTTTGTAAATATATTTTTTTTTTTGTCATTATTCAATCACTTGGGACAAAAAAAAAAAATATTCAATGGGTTCAACATGCCTCTCAGCATTTTCTTTGGGGTGTCTACTTTCCAAAATGGGGTCATTTGGGGGGGGTTGTACTGCCCTGCCATTTTAGCACCTCAAGAAATGACATAGGCAGTCATAAACTAAAAGCTGTGTAAATTCCAGAAAATGTACCCTAGTTTGTAGACGCTATAACTTTTGCACAAACCAATAAATATACACTTATTGACTTTTTTTTTACCAAAGACATGTGGCCGAATACATTTTGGCCTAAATGTATGACTAAAATTGAGTTTATTGGATTTTTTTTATAATAAACAGTAGAAAATATCATTTTTTTTCAAAATTTTTGTTTTTTTCCATTTATAGCGCAAAAAATAAAAACGGCAGAGGTGATCAAATACCATCAAAAGAAAGCTCTATTTGTGGGAAGAAATGGACGCAAATTTTGTTTGGGTACAGCATTGCATGACCGCGCAATTAGCAGTTAAAGCGACGCAGTGCCAAATTGGAAAAAGTCCTCTGGTCCTTAGGCAGCATAATGGTCCGGGGCTGAAGTGGTTAAATGGAGGAGAATACGGAGTTACTCAAGGCTGATTAGAGTAAATTAAGAGTTATTAAGGGGTTAAACAGAGGAACATTTGTTCATCCCTTTGATCTGCAGATGAAGAAACACAAATATACATAAAGAAACAATGTTTCGTTTTATTTTAGCGTTTCAGGGCTGAGCAATGTTGTTAATAAACATTGCAGGCTGCTTTTTTTTTTTTTGAAAAGAACCGAGCCTGAAAGTATCGGTTTCAGGTATCAATGCATTTGCACGAGTACCGATACTTGTGCAAATACTCGGTATCGGCACCGATAACGATACCGATACTCGTATCGGTGCAACCCTAAGTTACAGTGCCTTAAGTAATTGGTTTATTACACTACTATCTGTAATTGCTTCTGTCTAAGGGTTTAACCCTTGCTCACTAGGGATGAGCTTCGAGTTCGAGTCGAACTCATGTTCGACTCGAACATTGGCTGTTCGCAAGTTCGCCGAACAGCGAACAATTTGGGGTGTTCGCGGCAAATTCGAATGCCGCGGAACACCCTTTAAAAGTCTATGGGAGAAATCAAAAGTGCTAATTTTAAAGGCTAATATGCAAGTTATTGTCATAAAAAGTGTTTGGGGACCTGGGTCCTGCCCCAGGAGACATGGATCAATGCAAAAAAAAGTTTTAAAAACGGCCGTTTTTTCAGGAGCAGTGATTTTAATAATGCTTAAAGTCAATCAATAAAAGTGTAATATCCCTTTAAATTTCGTACCTGGGGGGTGTCTATAGTATGCCTGTAAAGGGGCGCATGTTTCCTGTGTTTAGAACAGTCTGACAGCAAAATGACATTTTGAAGGAAAAAACTCATTTAAAACTACCCGCGGCTATTGCATTGCCGACAATACACATAGAAGTTCATTGATAAAAACGGCATGGGAATTCCCCAAAGGGGAACCCCGAACCAAAATTAAAAAAAAAAAATGACGTGGGAGTCCCCCTAAATTCCATACCAGGCCCTTCAGGTCTGATATGGATATTAAGGGGAACCCCGGCCAAAATTAAAAAAAAAATGACGTGGGGTTCCCCCTAAATTCCATACCAGACCCTTCAGGTCTGGTATGGATTTTAAGGGGAACCCCGCGCCAAAAAAAAAAAAAAAAAAACGGCGTGGGGTCCCCCCAAAAATCCATACCAGACCCTTATCCGAGCACGCAACCTGGCAGACCGCAGGAAAAGAGGGGGGGACGAGAGTGCGGCCCCCCTCCCTCCTGAACAGTACCAGGCCACATGCCCTCAACATTGGGAGGGTGCTTTGGGGTAGCCCCCCAAAACACCTTGTCCCCATGTTGATGAGGACAAGGGCCTCATCCCCACAACCCTGGCCGGTGGTTGTGGGGGTCTGCGGGCGGGGGGCTTATCGGAATCTGGAAGCCCCCTTTAACAAGGTGACCCCCAGATCCCGGCCCCCCCCTGTGTGAAATGGTAAGGGGGTACTTATACCCCTACCATTTCACGAAAAAAGTGTCAAAAATGTTAAAAATGACAAGAGACAGTTTTTGACAATTCCTTTATTTAAATGCTTCTTCTTTCTTCTATCTTCCTTCATCTTCTGGTTCTTCTGGTTCTTCTGGCTCTTCTGGTTCTTCCTCCGGCGTTCTCGTCCAGCATCTCCTAAGGAGCCTCCCTCCATGCCAGCATGGATTGCGGAGCGGCCCGGAGAAGAAAATGAAGAAGAGAAGAAGAGAAGAAAAGAAGAAGAGAAGAGCGGGAGCCTCCCCCCCATGCCATGGGTGCGGAGCGGCCCGAGGAGAAGAAGATAGAAGACGCCGCGGAGGAGATGCTGGACGAGAACGCCGGAGGAAGAACCAGAAGAACCAGAAGATGAAGGAAGATAGAAGAAAGAAGAAGCATTTAAATAAAGGAATTGTCAAAAACTGTCTCTTGTCATTTTTAACATTTTTGACAGTTTTTTAGTGAAATGGTAGGGGTACTTTTGTACCCCCTTACCATTTCACACAGGGGGGGGCCGGGATCTGGGGGTCACCTTGTTAAAGGGGGCTTCCAGATTCCGATAAGCCCCCCGCCCGCAGACCCCCACAACCACCGGCCAGGGTTGTGGGGATGAGGCCCTTGTCCTCATCAACATGGGGACAAGGTGTTTTGGGGGGCTACCCCAAAGCACCCTCCCAATGTTGAGGGCATGTGGCCTGGTACGGTTCAGAAGGGAGGGGGGCCGCACTCTCGTCCCCCCCTCTTTTCCTGCGGCCTGCCAGGTTGCGTGCTCGGATAAGGGTCTGGTATGGATTTTTGGGGGGACCCCACGCCTTTTTTTTTTTTTTTTGGCGCGGGGTTCCCCTTAAAATCCATACCAGACCTGAAGGGTCTGGTATGGAATTTAGGGGGAACCCCACGTCATTTTTTTTTTTAAATTTTGGCCGGGGTTCCCCTTAATATCCATACCAGACCTGAAGGGCCTGGTATGGAATTTAGGAGGACTCCCACGTCATTTTTTTTTTTTAATTTTGGTTCGGGGTTCCCCTTTGGGGAATTCCCATGCCATTTTTATCAATGAACTTTTATGTGTATTGTCGGCAATGCAATAGCCGCGGGTAGTTTTAAATGAGTTTTTTCCTTCAAAATGTCATTTTGCTGTCAGACTGTTCTAAACACAGGAAACATGCGCCCCTTTACAGGCATACTATAGACACTCCCTAGGTACGAAATTTAAAGGGATATTACACTTTTATTGTTTGACTTTAAGCATTATTAAAATCACTGCTCCTGAAAAAACGGCCGTTTTTAAAACTTTTTTTTGCATTGATCCATGTCCCCTGGGGCAGGACCCAGGTCCCCAAACACTTTTTATGACAATAACTTGCATATAAGTCTTTAAAATTAGCACTTTTGTTTATTCATGTTCGTGTCCCATAGACTTTAACGGTGTTCGCGTGTTCGAACGAACTTTTTTCCTGTTCGCATGTTCTGGTGCGAACCGAACAGGGGGGTGTTCGGCTCATCCCTATTGCTCACAGCAGATAGGTCAATTTGCTGCTTCAATTTCTGCAAATGGGTGTGTGGACGGCCACAAATATTGTATTAAGGTTGTCCTAGCCAGTACTTACAGGTATTTATTATGACCACAAACCTGCAGCTCAAATTTTTGAGCCATGAGCTTACCCAGAGACCAGCCATGACCAATAAGGTATGGGTCAGGCAGGTATGCTATCCTAGAAAAAAATAAATAAATAAATAAAAGAGTGTGCGGGCAGTATGGATAGTAAAACTCTCCAGCCCTTAAATACCAGCACCAATCCCCAAAGGAAAAGTGGCAACTTGTTCTTCCAACAGTGACAGGTCCTGTTTGGCTCTAAAAGAAAACTGCTATACATTCAAAGTGCTGCCAGAAGGGACAGACTAAAGGAAATCACAGTAAGGACCATCCTGGGCAGTATGGGGAGTGTGGTTAGCTGAAGTGCCCGCCAAGATGCTATGCCAAGTTGCATATCAGGTGGCAGTAAACACAAAGGCAGATGTGTTGACTCAAGTGCAAACTGACTGGGTGGATCTCTAGTCGCTAACGCTCAGGTACTAAGCTAATCAAATAGCGTTTTGTTTAAAGGGTACCTCTGACTCAAAAGCAGCAGGCCAAGGAGCGTTCATCAGATTGGCCAGATGTGTCTTCATGCTAGTAGGTGATGCAAGATCCCCTCTGTAAAACCCAACTTTTATTGGAGAGGCAGTTAGCCAAGCCAAGTAATCTTCATCAGACTAGCCAGAAGTGCCAGTCTGGCAGCGGATGATGCAATAGCCTTCGCAGAGGCATGGGAACAGCAATATAAATTTGGAAATTAAGGTTTATACTACCATTAGGGAGTATGGTGTGGCCTGCGTTGGAGTTCACTTCAGTAGCCAAGGCTTTTTGGGTCTCAGCAGATGAGTTGAAGGCAAACTTGGCCAGTAATACGCCTCTGAGGTGTTTGATCCATGATTGAAATTAGAGTGATCAGTGAGGCAGTTCAACCACTATGGATGCAGCAGGCTGTTCCTCCTACTATTCTGTGGGGTGAGTCAAGCCCTAAGGCTTAACCCACTGACTGCGTATACCTCTTCTAAGTTGAATGGAATGTGATTTAAGATGGCATCAGTGATGTCCAGATCAGGGACTAATCCCTTAGGCTAGTCACCTAGGCCCAGAACAAAGAGTTGGTGACAGGGCCTGAGAAGAGCTAGAGAAGAAATTGGAAGATCCATATATGTCTTTGATCGCCTAAGCCCAAGTCTGCTCCTCTCGAGGAGCAGCAAAGTTCCTTTTCCCTCAAATGTGCCCAGTAGGTGTTATATTGCAGAAATGAATGCAAATTTGGGCAGGAGGCTCAGGATCAGTGGAGCCTGTGCAGCACTTGTCTTTGTGATGTGATCTGTCTGCAACAAAACCTTGCAACAACAACGGAAGATGCCTGGTGTGCTGGCGAGTTGTACTTTGTGCAGTAAGGAAGTCAAAAGAATTTCTTTCCACTCTTCCAACTCCTCTAATTCCCATTATGGTTCTTTAGAGTAAGCAAGGCTTTAAGCAAATGTTACCAAATCTTGTCCATCAGGAACCATCAGCCCATTGTTCTTAGTTGGAAAGCAGATTTAGGCAAGATATGGAACAAAGGATCAAGATCCAAAATGTCATATGGGTCATTGAGAACAATCACTCAAACTATCAGATAAAGCAGCTACAGTTTCTCTAGATCTAGGTGATGTGTATATATGCACTTTGGTACACCCAGGCTTCTGAGAGTTTCACTTTGGGTTCATTTAACAACCGTTGACCTTTCCACATGCTCAAGACATTTTCCAGAACATTGCTTCCAGTAGTGGCCATCTTGCAGAAACAAGGCCTGCAGGTTCTTTATGTGGACAACAGCTGCGGGTGGCTCAACATCCTCCAGGTCCTGGCAAACCCTGATTCAGACTCAGATCAAATTTGGACAGATCATCAACTGGGAAAGGCCAACTAATCTCATTATAAATGACATTTTAGACATTCAGTAGAATACTATAGAGTTTCCCTCACGGAGGGTGACAGTATTAGGTTCTTATGTGGAGGCAAGTCCTAGCTCTACCCCATCGGTTTGTATCCCATGGTCTCAAATGGTCAGGAAGTAGTCTGCAGTAATTCATGCAGTCGGTTGGATGCACTGAAAGATTGAGAACATCATAATCTGGCCTTCTAAGCTAATAGAAGATTTGCTTCCTGTTCCAGGGAAAATTACCCCACATATGAGACAAGTCCCGTTGAGGGTGGCTAAGGATGGTTAATCCTGTCAGCTTTCATCAGCTTCCAGGAATACCAATCATCAAAGTCTATTCCCTTTCTTGGTATTCACCTCAGTGACCACCTAGCTCAGGGTCAATGATATAGGCCAGTGGAGGACAAAGTGTCTAACATCAGGGGTACAGTGATTTCCAAGTGGGGAAGTCTTTTGGGCAACACAACCCAGGAGGCCTCAGTTATGCTCCAAACAGATGGCAAAAGGTAATCTTCTATTGTCATGACAGGAAGGAATACAAGATTATTCAACTCATGCCATTCAGGTTTTCCAGCAGTAAAACCTGTCTCATCTCAACTGTGTTCTGGCTTCCTAGAACTTCCTGTCAGACATGGTAAAATATGAAGCCTTGGATGTCAGGGGTGAGTTCCTAGACCAACAAGCAGTTCAATGAATCTCAACTTGGCAGTAAACTCAGTGGTCAGGAATGGAAGTTATTCCTGCAAGAGGAGCCAAGTGTATCCAAATTCAGCCACGTTTTATCTAGCAACTGGGAGACCAAGTTAGGAAGGCTCATTTAAGGGTCTCACCTTCAATATTTGAAACCCTGTGGAAGCAGGGGCACGTGTGGAAAACTCCAGGTATACTAGAATGTGGGAAATCTCACAGAATTTAAGAATTCTCTGTTCCTGGCTGTAAAGATTAGGATATCTGCAAGTAAGCCAAGATAAGGGATTGAGCGGTAGTCAAGTCTTGTTCAGGTCCTCACTTCTTGAGATCCAGTGACTGCCACACTTCTTGGGGAAACTAATTCCGAAAGGCCGGTACAGTTCATTCTTTCCCCTTTAGAACATGCAGTGCAACTAGTGTTGGGAAGGTTGTCCCACTCTTCCATTCTTCTGAACAAGACTCCCCCAATAGGTTCAGTTACATTAAAGCAGTATTTATTAAGCCTATCATGGAAGAAAGTGTTCAGATATCCAAGTATTAAGTGGTAAACTACCTTTTTGCTACTGTAATCAAACAAAATAGCTCTGGTTTCTTCTTCTCCAAAACCAGACGAAGGTCTGCATCCTTGCTTCTGGGTCAAGACATCACCCTTCCAGCATTTCCAAACTGAAATGTCTGCATCACCACAAGCTGGGGTAATGGACTGTTGCCAAGGGTTTGCTACTATAGCTATTATAGTTGAACATTTGTTGCTGTTTCAAATGAGTTTTGCTCCCTCTAGTGGCTGCTGGGCTCTGTTAGGATTTTTCCTTATTCCTTGAGAAGTAATGCAGCATTATTGTGGGAGATGTAGTTTGGAGGAGGAAGTGACTCTGTTAGCTGGATCAGCCCTGAACTCCAGGAGAGACAATGCAAAGTGTGCAGCACTGCCTGCTGGGAGGAGTGATAAAAGGACCAGCGTGGGCTACTTTTACTCTCTCTGGACGCAATTCAACACCTGCCAGCAGGAGGTCTGTGTGTGACCAGGAGTGAGAGACTGCGGCCTATACAGCGGAAAGCAGGATTGCCTGCCTCTGAGGGATCAGCCTTGCTATCCTAGCAAGCGGACCAGCCTGCGCTTCAGAGCAACTGGAAGCCCCTGCACTTCGGCCCATCGAGAGTTGCAGTAGGGCGTGGCGGCGCCATCTTCACCAGATGGAGATACCAGGAGGGGATTCCGGACGGAGCCTCACAGCCATTGGAGTCTATTGTGGTGAGAAGGCACCTGCCCATTCCAGTAGAGAGTACAGTGTTGCTGAGTGAGTTCTTTCTACAGACTGCTGGTGAGACTTGTAGCTCCACAGAGGCGGAGCTACTTTTTCACAGGCATCATACAGCTGGACTTTGGGGCCTTGTCTTTTCTCCTGCACTGTAAGGTCAGTACTGTATTGCACTCACATGTAAGGAGGAATGTACAAGTGGTGATATTTCTTCAGTTAAGCAGTCATCAGAATATCTTTTGTTCTACAGTCATTTATTTTCCTTTGTCTTTGTGGATTACAAATACTGCAGTTTAAACATCAGGCTAGCTGAAGATATCCAGAGTTTCATCACAGTTACATAGTTACATAGTAGGTGAGGTCGAAAAAAGACACAAGTCCATCAAGTCCAACCTATGTGTGTGATTATATTATATATTATGTCAGTATTACATTTAGGTATGAGTCAAACGCCCCCCGGTTCGGTTCACATCCAGAACATGCAAACGGACCGAAAGTTTGCGCGAACATTCGAACACCGTTAAAGTCTATGGGACTCGAATGGGAGAAATCAAAAGTGCAAACTTTAAAGGCTAATATGCAAGTTATTGATCTAAAAAGGGTTTGGGGACCTGTATCAATGCAAAAAAAAGTTTTAAAAACGTCAGTTTTTTCAGGATCAGTGATTTTAATGATGCTTAAAGTGAAAAAATAAAAGTGAAATATTCCTTTAAATATCGTACCTGGGGGATGTCTATAGTATGCCTGTAAAGTGGCTCGTGTTTCTTGTGTTTAGAACAGTCCCTGCACAAAATGAAATTTCTAAAGGAATAAAAGTCATTTAAAACTGCTTGCGGCTGTAATGTAATGTCGGGTCCCAACAATATGGTTGAAAATTATTGAGAAAAATGGCATGGGTAACCTCCCAGCCCATTATCAGGCCCTTTGGGTCTTGTATGGATATTAAGGGGAACCCCAAATTAAAAAAAAGAAAAGGCGTGGGGTTTCCAGGCCCTATATACTCTGAACAGTAGTATACAGGTGGTCCAAAAAAGACAGGGACTGTAGGTTTGTTCTTAAGTTGAATCTGTTTGTAATTTGGAACATTTTTTAAGTGTACTCAGAATGCTAATTTGTAGTCCTGTGAGCCTCCAGGTAATTGACCAAATCTGGTCTCCAAAATAGTGTATCTTTGCAAATGATCAGCTGCTAACATTACGCATGTCTCATAACCATGCAAAATAGTTAAACCAAATTGCACACACGCTGCGCTTGTCAAAATAAAAATCTAAGAAATTTCCACTAAAATATTAATAAAGTGATATTGTGTTTAACCACTTGACAACCACCACACGACAATATATACGTCCACAGAGCGTCACGGGCAGGCAAAAGGACATACATATACGTCCTTGCCTTCCCGCGGGTGGGGGGTCCGATCGGAACCCCCCCGTTGCCAGCGACAGTCGCCTTTTGTCTGGCAGCAATCAGAGATGAGGGGGAAGCCATCCGATAGTGCCCCCCCCCTCGCGATCGCTCCCAGCCAATGAGATTCTTCCCCTGCCTCTGTGTAGTACACAGAGACAGAGGAAATGATGCCATCTCTCCTCGGCTCGGCAGTTTCCGTTCCGGCGCCGAGAAAAGAAGACTGAAATGTGAGTGCACCAAACACACACACACAGTAGAACATGCCAGGCACACATTACACCCCCCTTTACCCACCTTTACCCCCCGATCACCCCTCCCCCCCCCCTGTCACACTGACACCAAGCAGTTTTTTTTTTTTTGATTACTGCATGGTGTCAGTTTGTGACAGTTACTGTGTTAGGGCAGTTAGGGTTAGCCCCCTTTAGGTCTAGGGTACCCCCCTAACCCCCCCTAATAAAGTTTTAACCCCTTGATCACCCCCTGTCGCCAGTGTTGCTAAGCGATCATTTTTCTGATCGCTGTATTAGTGTCACTGGTGACGCTAGTTAGGGAGGTAAATATTTAGGTTCGCCGTCAGCGTTTTATAGTGACAGGGACCCCCATATACTATCTAATAAAGGTTTTAACCCCTTGATTGCCCCCTAGTTAACCCTTTCACCACTAATCACCGTATAACCGTTACGGTTGACGCTGGTTAGTTCGTTTATTTTTTATAGTGTCAGGGCACCCGTTGTTTATTACCGAATAAAGGTTTAGCCCCCTGATCGCCCGGCGGTGATATGCGTCGCCCCAGGCAGCGTCAGATTAGCACCAGTACCGCTAACACCCATGCACGCAGCATATGCCTCCCTTAGTGGTATAGTATCTGAACGGATCAATATCTGATCCGATCAGATCTATACTAGCGTCCCCAGCAGTTTAGGGTTCCCAAAAACGCAGTGTTAGCGGGATCAGCCCAGATACCTGCTAGCACCTGCGTTTTGCCCCTCCCCCCAGCCCAGCCCAGCCCACCCAAGTGCAGTATCGTTCGATCACTGTCACTTACAAAACACTAAACACATAACTGCAGCGTTCGCAGAGTCAGGCCTGATCCCTGCAATCGCTAACAGTTTTTTTGGTAGCATTTTGGTGAACTGGTAAGAACCAGCCCCAAGCAGCGTCATGTTAGCGCCAGTACCGCTAACACCCACGCACGCAGTGTACACCTCCCTTAGTGGTATAGTATCTGAACGGATCAATATCTGATCAGATCAGATCTATACTAGTGTCCCCAGCAGTTTAGGGTTCCCAAAAATGCAGTGTTAGCAGGATCAGCCCAGATACCTGCTAGCACCTGCGTTTTGCCCCTCTGCCCGGCCCAGCCCAGCCCACCCAAGTGCAGTATTGATTGATCACTGTCACTTACAAAACACTAAATGCATAACTGCAGCGTTCGCAGAATCAGGCCTGATCCCTGCGATCGCTAACATTTTTTTTGGTAGCGTTTTGGTGAACTGGCAAGCACCAGTGGCCTAGTACACCCTGGTCGTAGTCAAACCAGCACTGCAGTAACACTTGGTGACGTGGTGAGTCCCATAAGTGCAGTTCAAGCTGGAGAGGTGGCAAGCACAAGTAGTGTCCCACTGCCACCAAGAAGACAAACACAGGCCCGTCGTGCCCATAGTGCCCTTCCTGCTGCATTCGCCAATCCTAATTGGGAACCCACCACTTCTGCAGCGCCCGTACTTCCCCCATTCACATCCCCAACCAAATGCAGTCGGCTGCATGAGAGGCATTTTCTTTATGTCCTCCCGAGTACCCCTACCCAGTGAACCCCCCAAAAAAGATGTTGTGTCTGCAGCAAGCGCAGATATAGGCGTGCCACTCGCTATTATTGTCCCTCCTGTCCTGACAATCCTGGTCTTTGCATTGGTGAATGTTTTGAACGCTACCATTCACTAGTTGAGTATTAGCGTAGGGTACAGCATTACACAGACTAGGCACACTTTCACAGGGTCTCCCAAGATGCCATCACATTTTGAGAGACCCGAACCTGGAACCGGTTACAGTTATAAAAGTTAGTTACAAAAAAAAGTGTAAAAAAAATAAAAAAATATATAAAATAAAAAAAAATAGTTGTCGTTTTATTGTTCTCTCTCTCTCTATTCTCTCTCTATTGTTCTGCTCTTTTTTACTGTATTCTATTCTGCAATGTTTTATTGTTATTATGTTTTATCATGTTTTCTTTTCAGGTATGCAATTTTTTATACTTTACCGTTTACTATGTTGTCTTCGGGTACGCCATTCACGACTTTGAGTGGTTATACCAGAATGATGCCTGCAGGTTTAAGTATCATCTTGGTATCATTCTTTTCAGCCAGTGGTCGGCTTTCATGTAAAAGCAATCCTAGCGGCTAATTAGCCTCTAGACTGCTTTTACAAGCAGTGGGAGGGAATGCCCCTCCCCACCATCTTACGTGTTTTTCTCTGGCTCTCCTGTCTCAACAGGGAACCTGAGAATGCAGTCGGTGATTCAGCCAGCTGACCATAGAGCTGATCAGAGACCAGAGTGGCTCCAAACATCTCTATGGCCTAAGAAACCGGAAGCTACGAGCATTTCATGACTTAGATTTCGCCGGATGTAAACAGCGCCATTGGGAAATTGGGAAAGCATTTTATCACACCGATCTTGGTGTGGTCAGATGCTTTGAGGGCAGAGGAGAGATCTAGGGTCTAATAGACCCCAATGTTTTCAAAAAAAGAGTACCTGTCACTACCTATTGCGATCATAGGGGATATTTACATTCCCTGAGATAACAATAAAAATGATTAAAAAAAAAAATGAAAGGAACAGTTTAAAAATAATATAAAAAAGCAAAAAAAATAATAAAGAAAAAAAAAAAAAAAAAGCACCCCTGTCCCCCCCTGCTCTCGCGCAAAGGCGAACGCAAGCGTCGGTCTGGCGTCAAATGTAAACAGCAATTGCACCATGCATGTGAGGTGTCACCGCGAACGTCAGATGGAGGGCAGTAATCTTAGCAGTAGACCTCCTCTGTAAATCTAAAGTGGTAACCTGTAAAGGCTTTTAAAGGCTTTTAAAAATGTATTTAGTTTGTCGCCACTGCACGTTTGTGCGCAATTTTAAAGCATGTCATGTTTGGTATCCATGTACTCGGCCTAAGATCATCTTTTTTATTTCATCAAACATTTGGGCAATATAGTGTGTTTTAGTGCATTAAAATTAAAAAAAGTGTGTTTTTTCCCCAAAAAATGCGTTTGAAAAATCGCTGCGCAAATACTGTGTGAAAAAAAAAAAATGAAACACCCACCCTTTTAATCTGTAGGGCATTTGCTTTAAAAAAATATATAATGTTTGGGGGTTCAAAGTAATTTTCTTGCAAAAAAAATCATTTTTTCATGTAAACAAAAAGTGTCAGAAAGGGCTTTGTCTTCAAGTGGTTAGAAAAGTGGGTAATGTGTGACATAAGCTTCTAAATGTTGTGCATAAAATGCCAGGACAGTTCAAACCCCCCCCCAAATGACCCCATTTTGGAAAGTAGACACCCCAAGCTATTTGCTGAGAGTCATGTTGAGTCCATGGAATATTTTATATTGTGACACAAGTTGCGGGAAAGAGACAAATTTTTTTTTTTTTTTGCACAAAGTTGTCACTAAATGATATATTGCTCAAACATGCCATGGGAATATGTGAAATTACACCCCAAAATACATTCTGTTGCTTCTCCTGAGTATGGGGATACCACATGTGTGAGACTTTTTGGGAGCCTAGCCGCGTACGGGACCCCGAAAACCAAGCACCGCCTTCAGGCTTTCTAAGGGCGTAAATTTTTGATTTCACTCCTCACTACCTATCACAGTTTTGGAGGCCATGGAATGCCCAGGTGGCACAAAACCCCCCCAAATGACCCCATTTTGGAAAGTAGACACCCCAAGCTATTTGCTGAGAGGTATAGCGAGTATTTTGCAGACCTCACTTTTTGTCACAAAGTTTTGAAAATTGAAAAAAGAAAAAAAAAAGTTTTTTCTTTCCTTTCTTCATTTTCAAAAACAAATAAGAGCTGCAAAATACTCACCATGCCTCTCAGCAAATAGCTTGGGGTGTCTACTTTCCAAAATGGGGTCATTTGGGGGGGTTTGTGCCACCTGGGCATTCCATGGCCTCCGAAACTGTGATAGGCAGTAAAGTGGGAAATCAAAAATTTACACCCTTAGAAATCCTGAAGGCGGTGATTGGTTTTCAGGGCCCCGTACGCAGCTAGGCTCCCAAAAAGTCCCACACATGGGTATCCCCATACTCAGGAGAAGCAGCTAAATGTATTTGGGGTGCAATTCTACATATGCCCATGGCCTGGGTGAACAATATATCATTTAGTGACAACTTTGTGCAAAAAAAAAAATTGTCAATTTCCCGCAACTTGTGTCAAAATATAAAATATTCCATGGACTCAACATGCCTCTCAGCAAATAGCTTGGGGTGTCTACTTTCCAAAATGGGGTAATTTGGGGGGGTTTGTGCCATCTGGGCATTTTATAGCCTTCAAAACTGTGATAGGTAGTGAGGAGTGAAATCAAAAATTTACGCCCTTAGAAATCCTGAAGGCGGTGAATGGTTTTCGGGGCCCCGTATGCGGCTAGGCTCCCAAAAAGTCCCACACATGTGGTATCCCCGTACTCAGGAGAAGCAGCTGAATGTATTTTGGGGTGCAATTCCACATAGGCCCATGGCCTGTGTGAGCAATATATCATTTAGTGACAACTTTTTGTAAATATTTTTTTTTTGTCATTATTCAATCACTTGGGACAAAAAAAAAATATTCAATGGGTTCAACATGCCTCTCAGCAATTTCCTTGGGGTGTCTACTTTCCAAAATGGGGTCATTTGGGGGGGTTTTGTACTGTCTTGCCATTTTAGTACCTCAAGAAATGACATAGGCAGTCATAAACTAAAAGCTGTGTAAATTCCAGAAAATGTACCCTAGTTTGTAGACGCTATAACTTTTGCGCAAACTAGGGATGAGCCGAACACCCCCCGGTTCGGTTCGCACCAGAACCTGCGAACGGACCGAAAGTTCGCACGAACGTTAGAACCCCATTGACGTCTATGGGACTCGAACGTTCGAAATCAAAAGTGCTCATTTTAAAGGCTAATTTGCATGGTATTGTCCTAAAAAGGTTTTGGGGACCCGGGTCCTACCCCAGGGGACATGTATCAATGCAAAAAAAACTTTTAAAAACGGCAAGCAGTGATTTTAATGATGCTTAAAGTAAAAAAAAAAAAAGTGAAATATTCCTTTAAATATCGTACCTGGGGTGTGTCTATAGTAGGCCTGTAAAGTGGCTCGTGTTTCCCGTGTTTAGAACAGTCCCTGCACCAAATGTCATTTTTAAAGGAAAAAATCTCATTTAAAACTGCTTGCGGGTTTAATGTCATGTCGGGTCATGGCAATATGGATGAAAATCAGTGAGACAAACGGCATGGGTACCCCCCAGTCCATTACCAGGCCCTTTGGGTCTTGTATGGATATTAAGGGGCACCCAAATTAAAATAAGGAAAGGCCCTATATACTCTGAACAGCAGTATACAGGCGGTGCAAACAAGACAGGGACTGTAGGTTTGTTGTTAAGTAGAATCTCTTTGTAATTTTGAACGGGTAAATTTTTAAAGCGTTTAGCTCCAGCCAAAAAATCTTTTTTAAGCTTTTTGGAAAACATAGGGAAGGGTTATCACCCCTGTGACATTTGTTTTTCTGTCTTTCCTCCTCTTCAGAAGATTTCACCTCACTTTTTGTCCCAATGAAAAATGTTTTTTGAAAATTTGGGTTTTTTGTGGAACAAGGATTGGAAAGCATCAGTGGAAAGGAGAAATTGTTTTCCCATATTAACTCTTACAGGAGAGAATTTCCCTTCCTAGGGGTAGATTTCATCTCACTTCCTGTTGTCTCCTTCCGTTTGCAAGTAGGAGTCGTTTGTAAGTTAGATGTTTGAAAGTAGGGTCCTGCCCTATATACTCAGCAGAAATTTGGGCCTTAGGTGTTGCTGTGGCCACAACACTGTAAGCCCTCACAGGGCCCTGCTGTGAAATATTAGATCAAGAATTGTAATTACATGCCCCTGTTGAACAGGAGCTGAAAAATTAGGCCTTAGGCACTGGTGCTGGTGCCACAACACTGCAACCCCTTACAGACACTCTAGTTGGAACGCAGGAACGAGCCCTGCTGCAAAGTATTGCATCAAAAATTGTAATTACACGCCCCTGTTAGACAGGGGCAGAAAAATTGGGCCTTAGGCACTGGTGCTGGTGCCACAACACTGCAACCCCTCACAGACACTCTAGTTGGAACGCAGGAACGAGCCCTGCTGCAAAGTATTGCATCAAAAATTGTAATTACACGCCCCTGTTAGACAGGGGCAGAAAAATTGGGCCTTAGGCACTGGTGCTGGTGCCACAACACTGCAACCCCTCACAGACACTCTAGTTGGAACACAGGAACGAGCCCTGCTGCAAAGTATTGCATCAAAAATTGTAATTACACGCCACTGTTAGACAGGGGCAGAAAAATTGGGCCTTAGGCACTGGTGCTGGTGCCACAACACTGCAACCCCTCACAGACACTCTAGTTGGAATGCAGGAACGAGCCCTGCTGCAAAGTATTACATCAAAAATTGTAATTAACACGCCCCTGTTAAACAGGGGCTGAAAAATTGTGCCTTAGGCACTGGTGGTGGCGCCCAGAACCAAAAATGTTCTTACAAGCTATCAGCGTGATGATTGAGGAGGAAGAGGATAATTACTCAGGGATAGTCACTCAGCATCAGCATAGGCAGTCTTTGAAGGGATCTGAGATTTCAAAAAAAATTATTCGGTTACATCAGCATCAGGTGCTTGGTAGCTGGTGGTGATCCAAGACTCATTCATTTTTATGAATGTCAGCCGATCGACCGAGTCGGTGGACAGACGCACCCTGTGATCGGTTACCACGCCTCCAGCAGCACTGAATGTGCGTTCCGAAAGAACGCTGGATGCAGGACAGGCCAGTAGCTCAATTGCATACTGTGCAAGCTCTGGCCAGTGATCCATCCTCAAGACCCAGTAACCCAGAGGATTTTCGGTGGGAAAGGTGTCCAAGTCTGATCTTGCCCCTAGGTATTCCTGCACCATGTAAAACAGACGCTGGCGATGGTTGCTGGAACCGATCATACCTTGGGGCTGCGGACCAAAAAATTGTCTGAACGCATCGGTCAGACGGCCACCTTCTCCACCGCTCCTTCTTTGACTAACCGAAGCCTCAGCAACATGTTGTCCAGAAACAGGAGTTTGTAACCTCCCAGTCTCTGGGAACGCATTGCACAGACCTTTCTGCAAGGCCTCCCGAAGATGTTTCATCCTCTGCTCCCTCTGCGATGGCAAGATAAGGTCCGCAACCTTACCCTTGTAACGTGGATCAAGGAGGGTTGCCAGCCAGTATTGGTCCTTCTCCTTGATACCACGAATACGAGGATCCTTACGCAGGCTTTGCAGGATCAGGGAGGCCATGCAGCGTAGGTTTGCTGAGGCATTCGGTCCGGAGTCCTCTGGGTCACTAAGGACGACAACGTCCGCAGCCACCTCCTCCCAGCCACGTACAAGTCCATGTGTTTCTTGGGACTGATCCCTTAAAGACTGCTGCTGATGCTGAGTGCCAGGCTCCACCTCCATACTGACACAATCTTCCTCCTCCTCCTCCTCCTCCTCGTCCTCTTCCTGTGTGATCGGCGGGCACGCAGGAACAATGTCTGGATAAAGGGGGCCTTGAGAGCTAAGGAAGTCCTCCTCTTCCTGCCTCTGTTCTGCCTCAAGTGCCCTGTCCATTATTCCACGCAGCGTGTGCTCCAACAGGTGGACAAGGGGGACAGTGTCACTGATGCATGCACTGTCACTGCTCACCATCCTCGTGGCCTCCTCGAATGGTGACAGGACAGTGCATGCATCCCTGATCATGGCCCACTGGCGTGGGGAAAAAAAACCAAGCTCCCCTGACCCTGTCCTGGTGCCATAGTCGCACAGGTACTCATTGATGGCCCTCTGCTGCGTGTGCAGCCGCTGCAGCATGGCCAAAGTTGAGTTCCACTTGGTGGGCATGTCACAGATTAGGCGGTTCTTGGGCAGGTTAAACTCCTTTTGGAGGTCCGTCAGCCGAGCACTGGCATTATATGACCGGCGGAAATGCACACAGACTTTCCTGGCCTGCCTCAGGACATCCTGTAAGCCCGGGTACCTGCCCAAGAACCGCTGCACCACCAAGTTAAGGACGTGAACCAAACAGGGCACATGGGTCATTTGTCCCTGTCAGAGGGCAGAGAGGAGGTTGGTGCCATTGTCGCAAACCACCATTCCTGCCTTAAGTTGGCGTGGCGTCAACCACCTCTGAACCTGCCCCTGCAGAGCTGACAGAACCTCTGCCCCAGTGTGGCTCCTGTCCCCCAAGCACACCAGCTCAAGCACCGCATGGCATCTTTTGGCCTGCGTACTTGCGTAGCCCCTTGAACGACTACAGAGCACCGCTGGTTCCGAGGAAGAGGCCATGGAGGAAGAAGAAGAGGAGGGGGTGGAGGAGAGAGGTGTGTCACAATCAGCATTTTGGAGGCGTGGTGGCGGAACAACCTCCAAAACTACTGCACCTTGTCCTGCATCCTTCCCAGCTGCCAGCAGAGTCACCCAATGTGCCGTGAAACTTAGGTAACGTCCCTGTCCATGCCTGCTGGACCATGAGTCAGCGGTAATATGCACCTTACCGCTGACCGCCCTGTCCAGCGAGGCATGGACATTGCCTTCCACATGCCGGTAGAGAGCCGGAATCGCCTTCCGTGAGAAAAAGTGGCGTTTGGGTACCTGCCACTGAGGAACCGCACATTCCACAAACTCACGGAAGGGGGCAGAGTCTACCAACTGAAAAGGCAGCAGTTGAAGTGCTAGCAATTTTGCCAAGCTAGCATTCAACCGCTGGGCATGTGGATGGCTGGGAGCAAACTTCTTTCGGCGGTGCAGCAGCTGGGGCAGGGAAATTTGCCTGGTACAATCTGCCGTCGGTGTACCAAAAGCAGATTGCCCACAAGTACTTGGCTGTGACACACCTAATTCTACACCTTCATTCCTCTCACTGCAGGTCTCAGAGAGGACTGGAGGTCTAGTGGGGTTGGAAATCTCAGCTGATGAGGAGCAAGGAGAGATCCTCTTTGTTCTTTGGTGTGGGTCTTTTAGATACGCTTGCCAACGAACTGCATGGCAGGTCAACATATGTCTGGTCAAGCATGTGGTACCCAAGCGGGAGATGTTTTGGCCACGTGAGATACGCTTGAGACATATGTTGCAAATAGCAGCGGTGCGATCTGATGCACTCGTCTCAAAAAAGGCCCACACCAAAGAACTTTTTGAATAACGCGCAGAGACTGCAGCGCCCTGCACATGTGGAGCTTTGGGGTGTGATGCAGTCAATGTGCTGCCCTTAGGCTGGTCCCTGGAGGGCATCCTGCCTCGTTGATGATGTGCCGCCTCCTCCTCCTCCTCCTCTCTCCTATCAGGCACCCACGTTGAGTCAGTGACCTCATCATCTCCTCCCTCCTCATCACTGGAGCAAACCTGGCAGTATGCTGCAGCAGGGGGAGCATGACTGCCAGATTGCTGTCCTTCTTGGGCACCCCCTCTGTCCGTGCTCATGTTACTGCCTTCATCGAGCTCAGTATCATCATCAGAGCCTTCCAAACGCTGGGCATCCTCCTGGAGCATGTACCCAACACTGTGGTCAAACAGTTCGAGGGAATCCTCATGAGGACATGGTGGAGCTAGGGAAGGAGTCACTGATGACATTGAGCTGAGGGAAGAGGCCGCTGCTTTGCCAGACAAAGCACCCTGGGCATGGGTGAGAGAGGATGAGGAGGATGAGGACGGCTTGGTCATCCACTCGACCAAGTCTTCCGCATGTTGCGGCTCAACACGGCCAGCTGCCGTAAAAAAGGCCCAGCGTGTCCCATGGCCACGTGCTGATGAGGATGCACCGTCTCCACGACCAGCACTAGACACAGAGCCTGCTTGCCCTCTCTTATTGGCTTGTGACTGTCTGCCTCTCCTTCTTGGCCTTCCAGACATACTAATGGCCTGTAGCTGCACTAAGCTGGGATAGAACACCAGTAATTTTCTTCAGGTAGCTTTATATACTGTAACCAGACAAGCCTGCCTGTCAGTAGGAAGATAACAGGAACGGATCTAGCTGAACACTGTGAGCAGGACGCACTGTACTAAATGTAAATAGTCTAGCTGCCTGACCGTGGTACTAATAGGATCAAATAGAACACCAGTAATTTTCTTCAGGTAGCTTTATATACTGTAACCAGACAAGCCTGCCTGTCAGTAGGAAGATAACAGGAACGGATCTAGCTGAACACTGTGAGCAGGACGCACTGTACTAAATGTAAATAGTCTAGCTGCCTGACCGTGGTACTAATAGGATCAAATAGAACACCAGTAATTTTCTTCAGGTAGCTTTATATACTGTAACCAGACAAGCCTGCCTGTCAGTAGGAAGATAACAGGAACGGATCTAGCTGAACACTGTGAGCAGGACGCACTGTACTAAATGTAAATAGTCTAGCTGCCTGACCGTGGTACTAATAGGATCAAATAGAACACCAGTAATTTTCTTCAGGTAGCTTTATATACTGTAACCAGACAAGCCTGCCTGTCAGTAGGAAGATAACAGGAACGGATCTAGCTGAACACTGTGAGCAGGACGCACTGTACTAAATGTAAATAGTCTAGCTGCCTGACCGTGGTACTAATAGGATCAAATAGAACACCAGTAATTTTCTTCAGGTAGCTTTATATACTGTAACCAGACAAGCCTGCCTGTCAGTAGGAAGATAACAGGAACGGATCTAGCTGAACACTGTGAGCAGGACGCACTGTACTAAATGTAAATAGTCTAGCTGCCTGACCGTGGTACTAATAGGATCAAATAGAACACCAGTAATTTTCTTCAGGTAGCTTTATATACTGTAACCAGACAAGCCTGCCTGTCAGTAGGAAGATAACAGGAACGGATCTAGCTGAACACTGTGAGCAGGACGCACTGTACTAAATATAAATAGTCTAGCTGCCTGACCGTGGTACTAATAGGATCAAATAGAACACCAGTAATTTTCTTCAGGTAGCTTTATATACTGTAACCAGACAAGCCTGCCTGTCAGTAGGAAGATAACAGGAACGGATCTAGCTGAACACTGTGAGCAGGACGCACTGTACTAAATGTAAATAGTCTAGCTGCCTGACCGTGGTACTAATAGGATCAAATAGAACACCAGTAATTTTCTTCAGGTAGCTTTATATACTGTAACCAGACAAGCCTGCCTGTCAGTAGGAAGATAACAGGAACGGATCTAGCTGAACACTGTGAGCAGGACGCACTGCACTAAATGTAAATAGTCTAGAAGATAACAGGAACGGATCTAGCTAAACTGAATACAGTGTATATATATATATGCAACACCTGGGATGCATATATATACACAATACACTGTAAGTGCAGCTAACTGACTGACTGTTCTGCCTAATCTATCTAACTCAAATCAAATGACACTGTCTGTCTCTCTCTCTCTCTCAATGAACGCCGGAACACACACTACACAGGGCCGCCGTGCAGGCGGCCTTATATAGTGTGGGGCGTGTACTAAATCCCCTGAGCCATAATTGGCCAAAGCCTCCTTGGCTTTGGCCAATTATGGCTCTCTGTTCAGGCGGCGCTGTGATTGGCCAAGCATGCGGGTCATAGTGCATGCTTGGCCAATCATCAGCAAGCAATGCACTGCCATGCCACAGTGAATTATGGGCCGTGACGTGCCACACGAATTTGGCGCGAACGGCCCATATCGTTCGCAATTCGGCGAACGGGCGAACAGCCGATGTTCGAGTCGAACATGGGTTCGACTCGAACACGAAGCTCATCCCTAGCGCAAACGAATAAATATACGCTTATTGACATTTTTTTTACCAAAGACATGTGGCCGAATACATTTTGGGCTAAATCTATGACTAAAATTGAGTTTATTGGATTTTTTTTATAACAAACAGTAGAAAATATGATTTTTTTTCAAAATTTTCGGTCTTTTTCCATTTATAGCGCAAAAAATAAAAATGGCAGAGGTGATCAAATACCATCAAAAGAAAGCTCTATTTGTGGGAAGAAAAGGACACAAATTTCGTTTGGGTACAGCATTGCATGACCGCGCAATTAGCAGTTAAAGCGACGCAGTGCCAAATTGGAAAAAGTCCTTTGGTCCTTAAGCAGCATAATGGTCCGGTCCTTAAGTGGTTAACATACAAAATATACAAAATCTATTAATACTATACATTAATGTGCAATAAACTTCAATGAATGAATAAATGGGTAAAAGTGCTCCAATCAGCCTGTGTATTGCAAATATTCCACAAAGCTTGTGCAATTTTGAAACATTAATAGATAATTCAAAACAAACATCCATGCGATTTAGTGTTGCATCCATGCATTTCAGTGCTGCATCTATGCAATATGGTGTTAGTGCAATGTTCAAACAATAAAGAGTTAAAAAATACAAAAAAACGCATCCATGTGATTTGGTGCTGCATCCATGTGATTTTATGCAATTCAGTGCTGTGTTGCTGTGCAATGATCAATTTAACAGTCTGATTTAGTGTTGCATCCATGCATTTCAGTGCTGCATCTATGAAATATGGTGTTAGTGCAGTAACAAGGAGCTTAAGGGCGCCACACTAAAACAGCAGAAATGAACGGGCAACAGCGGGTGACACTGAGTACCCATTGCGGGATTTGTTTATGATTTTAATAAATTTAGTACATACTGCACCATGAAGTCCTTTTTGTGTTGATATATTGAGGTACAAACGGGACTGCTGTGAGGAACAGAGGCACCAGTGAAAATCTATCCAGGACCCTGCATATAACATCGAACCCATAGAGGTTCTAAGGCGCATTCTGACCAAGCTTAATTGCAAGGTCACACGCCCTAAGGTGAGGGGCTATCACCTGGGGGGGAGCACTTGTATGAGCACACAGCACTTTAGTTTATGTTCACAATAACACATGAATGGATTGTGGAAGATCTGTGGACTGTTGATTTGATCATTGCACAGCAACAAAGCACTGAATGGCATAAAATCACATGGATGCAGCACCAAATCGCATGGATGCGTTTTTTTGTATTTTTTAACTCTTTATTGTTTGAACATTGCACTAACACCATATTGCATAGATGCAGCACTGAAATGCATGGATGCAACACTAAATCGCATGGGTGTTTGTTTTGAATTATCTATTAATGTTTGAAAATTGCACAAGATTTGTGGAATATTTGCAATACACAGGCTGATTGGCGCACTTTTACCCATTTATTCATTCATTGAAGTTTATTGCACATTAATGTATAGTATTAATAGATTTTGTATATTTTGTATGTTAAGCACAATATTACTTTATTAATATTTTAGTGGAAATTTCTTAGATTTTTATTTTGATAAGCGCAGCGTGTGTATAATTTGGTTTAACATTTTTTAAGTGTAGCTCCAGCCAAAAAATCTATTTTTAAGCTTTTTGGATAACATAGGGAAGGGTTATCATCACCCCTGTAACATTTGTTTTGCTGTCTGTGCCCCTGTTCAGAAGATTTCACCTCACTTTCTGTCCCAATGACAATTGGATTTAGAAAATTTGGGGTTTTTGGGAAAACAAGGATTGGTGATAATAAAGCACCTTTTTCCAATATTAACTCTTATAGGAGAGAATTTTCCTTCCTAGGGGTAGATTTCCTCTCACTTCCTGTTGTCTCCCTCTGTTTGTAAGTAGGAGTCATTTGTAAGTTAGATGTTTGAAAGTAAGGGACCGCCTGTATATACTATACAGCCTGCCCTATATACTCTGCAGAAATGTGGGCCTTAGGTGTTGGTGGTACTAGAACACTGTAAGCCCTCACAGTTACTTTTGGTGGGTGCTGGAACTGGCCCTGCTGTGAATTATTATATCAAGAATTGTAATTACATGCCCCTGTTGAACAGGGTCAGAAAAATTGGGCCTTTGGTGGTGGTGTTGCCACAACACTGTAAGCCCTCACACTTACTCTTGGTGGGCACTGGAACGGGCCCTGCTGTGAAATATTATATCAAGAATTGTAATTACATGCCCCTGTTGAACAGAGTCAGACAAATTGGGCCTTTGGTGGTGTGGTGGTGTGGTGGTGTTGCCACAACACTGTAAGCCCTCACAGTTACTCTTGGTGGGCGCTGGAACGGGCCCTGCTATGAAATATTATATCAAGAATTGTAATTACATGCTCCTGTTGAACAGAGTCAGAAAAATTGGGCCTTTGGTGGTGGTGTGGTGGTGTTGCCACAACACTGTAAGCCCTCATAGTTACTCTTGATGGGTGCAGGAATGGACCCTGTTGTGAAATATTAGATCAAAAATTGTAATTACACGCCTCTGTTAAACAGGGGCAGAAAAATTTGGGCTTTAGGCACTGGTGCTGGTGCTACAACACTGCAACCCCTCACAGATACTCTAGATGAGTGCAGGAACGAGCCCTGCTGCAAAATATTACAGCAAAAATTGTAATTACACGCCTCTGTTAAACAGGGGCAAAAAAATTGGGCTTTAGCCACTGGTGGTGGTGCCCAGAACCAAAAATGTTCTTAGAAGCTATCAACATGAACATTGAGGAGGAATAGGATAGTCACTCAGCATAACAGGATAGTCACTCAGCATCAGCATAAGCAGTCTTCAAGGAATCTCACATTCATAAAAAAATTAAGCGGTTTGGTAGCTGGTGATCCAAGACTGGTTCATTTTTATGAAGATGAGCCGATCAACCGAGTCTGTGGACAGGCGCATTCTGTGATCGGTTACAAAGCCTCCAGCAGCACTGAATGTGCGTTCAGATAGAACGCTGGATGCAGGACAGGCCAGTAGCTCAATTGCACACTGTGCAAGCTCTGGTCAGTGATCCATCCTCAAGACCCAGTAACGCAGAGCATTTTCGGTTGGAAACGTCTCCAGGTCTGATCTTGCCCCAAGGTATTCCTGCACCATGTAAATCAGACACTGGCGATGGTTGCTGGAACCGATCAGACCTTGGGGCTGTGGACTAAAAAATTGCCTGAACGCATTGGTCAGACAGCCACCTTCTCCACCTCTCCTTCTGTGACTGACCTTAGCCTCAGCAACACGTTGTCCAGGAGGACCAGGACATTGCAACCTCCCAGGCTCTGGAAATGCATTGCACAAACCTTTCTGCAAGCCTCCCGAAGATGTTTCATCCTCTGCTCCATCTGCAAAGGCTGGATAAGTTCCCAGCTGCCAGCAGGGTTACCCAGTGTGCCGTGAAAGAAAGGTAACGTCCCTGTCCATGCCTGCTGGACCATGAGTCAGCGGTAATATGCACCTTACCGCTGACCGCCCTGTCCAACGAGGCCAAGACATTGCCTTCCACATGCTGGTAGAGAGTCGGAATGGCCTTCTGAGAAAAAAAAATGGTGTTTGGGAAGCTGCCACTGAGATACCGCACATTCCACAAATTCTCGAAAGGGGGCAGAGTCTACCAGCTGAAAAGGCAGCAGTTGGAGTGCTAGCAATTTAGCCAAACTAGCATTCAGCCACTGAGCATGTGGATGGCTGGGACCAAATTTCTTTTGATGGTTTAGCAACTGGGGTAGGGAAATTTGCCTGCTACAAACGGATTTAGGTGTACCGCTAGCAGATTGCCCGCAAGTACTTGGGACACCTAATTTTACACCTTCATTCCTCTCAGTGCAGGTCTCTGAGAGGACTGAAGGTATAGTGGGGTTGGAGATCCCAGCTGATGAGGAGCAAGGAGAGGTCCGTCTTGTTCTTTGGTGTGGGTCTTTTAAGTACTGTTGCCAACGGACTGCATGGGAGCTTGACATATGTCTGGTCAAGCATGTGGTGCCCAGGCGGCTGCTGTTTTGGCCACATTTGATACGCTTCAGACATATGTTGCAAACAGCAATGGTGCAATCTGCTGTACATGTCTCAAAAAAGGCCCACACCAAAGAACTTTTTAAAAAAACGTGTGGAGTCAGCAGCACCCTGCACATGCAGAGCTCTGCTGTGTGATGCAGTCGGTTGGCTGTCCTTAAGCTGGCCCCTGGAGGGCATCCTGCCTCCTTGGAGATGTGCCGCCTCCTCCTCCTCCTCCCTTCTATCAGGCACCCACATAGAGTCAGTGACCTCATCATCCTCTCCCTCCTCGCCACTGGAGCAAAACTGGCAATATGGTGCAGCTGGGGGAACATGACTATCAGTTTCTTGTCCTTCTTGGGCACCCCCTCTCTCTGGGCTCAGGTTACTGCCTTCATCCTCAACCTGGGTACCATCATTGGAGCCTTCAAAACGCTGCACATCCTCCTGCAGCATGTACCCGACACTGTGGTCGAACAGTTTGGGGGACTCCTCAGGACATGATGTTGGGCCAGGGAAGGAGTGATTGATGCCATTGAGCCAATGGAATAGGCCGTTTTGGCAGCTACATTGGCAGCCAAACTTGTCTTAGCCTGGGTGACAGAGGATGAGGAGGTTGAGGACGGCTTTGTGATCCACTCTACCAACTCTTCTGCATGTTGTGGCTCAACATGGCCAGCTGTCGAAAAAAAGGACAAGCGTGCCCCACGGCCACGTGCTGAGGATGCAACATGTCCATGACCAGCACTGTTGGCTGTAGACACAGAGCCTGCTTGTCCTCTTTTAGTGGCCTGTGAGTGTCTGCCTTTCCTTGGTGGCCTTCCAGACATGCTGTAAAATTGGATTACCAAAAAAACGCCTGAAGTTTACTAGAAAAATTACACCAGGAACGGCCTGCAGTCAGGTATAGGCTTGGCTATACTAGAATGCAGTGGATATATATGTAGGAGACTGTATATATATCTTTATGCGCTGCAGATCACTGAATCACCTGCCTGCCTGAAAGTGTCGTTGAAAACATACACCAGGAATGGCCTGTAGTCAGGTATAGGCTTTGCTAGACTAGAATGCAGTGGATATATATGTAGGAGATAACACACAGACCTAAAGCGCTAAAAATTGACAGTCATTGAGGAATCACGATGGTGTCATAACCAATGAAATGAGAAGAAAACTGGAAACTAGTGCAGCTGTCAACTTTTGGGAAAAAGTGAACATCAAAAATACACAAACAGACAGCGCTACAATGGGGCCAGAAAATAGGAGGACTGATAAAAAACTGAAATAGGTTTAATAAAATGTACGCCCAAATGAATAAAAAGTCACAACAATCAATTGGAAAGAATAAATGTGAAAGATAAATGAAAAGGAATCAATTCCATTGCTGAAATATGCTGAATAATAAATACGATACCGCCAGCAGTCAAAGGATTAATATCGGAAAATGTATCCCATGTGTGAAACAGGAGATAGCTTCAGTGTTCCAGCTGTGCAGGGGGGTGATGGAATGTCAAATGATCACTTGTGTTGCTGCAAACAATGAAGGAACTATAAGCTGCATCCCCATAGGGGGGAGGGATGTGGAGAGTAGATGCAGTGTGGCTTGCAGCGGTCCCTGTAATGCAAAAGCTGGAGCCAGGGCCGCTGTGTCTTGCGCTCCGTGCCAGGGGGGAGGGGGTTGAAGACCCGTGGAGCGAGCGGAGGAAGCAGAGCGGACAAGCCTGGTGGACGAGTGTGTGACTGACGTCACAGAGAACCCTTCGGATGTGTGGAGGCTGAATCTGGAAGCCAGGGAAGCTGAGGAACAAAGTCACAGCCGAAAACCGGAAGCATCCAGGGGCTGGACGGAACATGAGCTCGATGTTGCCGTGGCGACTGTGACTAACATGTTTCATGCGCCTGCGCTTTGTCAAAGTCACCTGCGCTTTATCAAAGTGACCTGGTTGCCCACCCCATTAATTTGTTCAGATCTTTTTGTGACTAGCATGTTTTACGCACCTGAGCTTTATCAAAGTCACCTGGTGACTTTGATAAAGCGCAGGCGCGTAAAACATGTTAGTCACGGTCGCCACGGCAACATCGAGCTCGCGTTCCGTCCAGCCCCTGGATGCTTCCGTTTTTTGGCTGTGACTTTGTTCCTCAGCTTCCCCGGCTTCCGGATTCAGCCTCCACACATCCAAAGGGTTCCCTGTGACGTCAGTCACACACTCGTCCACCAGGCTTTTCGGCTCTGCTTCCTCCGCCCGCTCCATGGGTCTTCAACCCCCCTCCCCTGGCACGGAGCACAAGACACAGCAGCGCTGGCTCCAGCTTTTGCATTACTGGGACCGCTGCAAGCCACACTGCATCTGCTCTCCACATCCCTCCCCCCTATGGGGACGCAGCTTACAGTTCCTTCATTGTTTGTAGCAACACGAGTGATCATTTGACATTCCATTACCCCCCTGCACAGCTGGAACACTGAAGCTTTCTCCTGTTTCACACATGGGATACATTTGCCGATATTAACCCTTTCACTGCTGGCGGTATCGTATTTATTATTCAGCATATTTCAGCAATGGAATTGATGCCTTTTCATTTATCTTTCACATTTATTCTTTCCATTTGATTGTTGTGACTTTTTATTCATTTGGGCATACATTTTATTAAACCTATTTCAGTTTTTTATCAGTCCTCCTATTTTCTGGCCCCATTGTAGCGCTGTCTGTTTGATATATATGTTGGAGACTGTATATATATCTTTATGCACTGCAGATCACTAAATCACCTGCCTGGCCTGCCTGTCTGAAAGTGTTTTTGAATATGTACACCAGGAATGGCCTATAGTCAGGTATAGGCTTGGCTGGACTAGAATGCAGTGGATATATGTAGGAGACTGTATATATATCTTTATGCACTGCAGATCACTGAATCACCTGCCTGGCCTGCCTGAAAGTGTCTTTGAATACGTACACCAGGAATGGCCTATAGTCAGCTATAGGCTTGGCTAGACTAGAATGCAGTGGATATATATGTAGGAGACAGTATATATATTATGTACTGCAGATCACTGAATCTCATGCCTGCCTGCCTGAAAGTGTATTTAAAAACATACAACAGGAACTGCCTGTAGTCAGATATAGGCTTGGCTAGACTGGAATGCTTTGGATATATATATGTAGGAAACTGTATATATATTTTATGCACTGCAGATCACTGAATCACTTGCCTGCCTGTCTGAAAGTGTATTTGAAAACTACACCAGGAACTACCTGCAGTCAGATATAGGCTTGGCTAGGCTAGAATGCATTGGATATATATGTAGGAGACAGTATATATATTTTATGCACTGCAGATCACTGAATAACCTGCCTGACCTGCCTGCCTGAAAAGGTATTTGAATACGTACACCAGGAACGGTCTGCAGAGAGATCTAGCTAAACTAGATACAGTGTATATATATATATATATATATATACCTGTATATATATATATATATATATATATATATATATATATACAAAGCCGGGATATATATATATATATATACACTGCAGCTAACTGAATCAACTGCCTGCCTGAAGTACTGAAGTATATTAGAAACAGTACAGCAAGAACGGTCTGCAGTGAGCTCTAGCTAAACTGTATGCAATGGATATATTTATATACCAGTCTGACTGTATATATATATTAAATACACTGCAGCTAACTGAATCAACTGCCTGCCTGAAGTACATTAGAAACAGTACAGCAGGAACGGTCTGCAGTGAGATCTAGCTAACTGAATAAACTGCCTGCTCAAAGTAAATGAAATGACACTCTCTCTCTCTCTATCTCTCTCTCCGCCAGCAACACACTACACAAGTGCAGGCGGCCTTATATAGTGTGGGGCGTGGACCTAACCCTCTGAGCCATAATTGGCCAAAGGCACATTGCCTTTGGCCAATTATGGCTCTCTTTGCTGACAGCGCTGTGATTGGCCAAAGAATGCGGGTCATAGTCATATCGCTGTATGTTGCGGTCATTCAGGTATGTTCCGGGTGAAGGTTCATGGACTTTGGACACCTGGCTTCTTTCATTGAGCCTGTCTCTTCATTAAGTTTTTTGTTTTTGTTCTATGTATGGACTCATTTTTTACATCCCATCAATGTTCTGTATGATCTGTGTATGAACTTAATTCACTTTTCTTTTCACCTGCCACTTCTTCATGAGTACTTTTAGTATCACTTTTTTTCAAATGTCATTTTTACTATAAGTGCACTTATATTTTTTATTATTGTCATTCACCACATAGATATTTGATGGTTTTTGTTGCAGCTGTAGTGTTTTAGTATTTGCTCTTTAGCGCTGTATTTATCCTTTTTACATTACAGTAAAGAACCCTCTACGTAGTTTAAGGTTAAACCTCTTTTCTTCTAATTTTAATAAGTAGCCACGAGTTTTGTTAAACTCCCTTCTGTGAAAAAGTTTTATCCCTATTGTGGGATCACCAGTAGGGATGAGCTTCGTGTTCGAGTCGAACCCATGTTCGACTCGAACATCGGCTGTTCGATCGTTCGCCGAATTGCGAACGTTATGGGCCGTTCGCGCTAAATTCGTGTGGCGCGTCACGGCCCATAATTCACTGCGGCATCGCAGTGCATTGCTGGCTGATGATTGGCCAAGCATGCACTATGACCCGCATGCTTGGCCAATCACAGCGCTGTCAGTAGAGAGAGCTGTAATTGGCCAAAGCCAGGGTGGCTTTGGCCAATTATGGCTCAGGGGATTTAGTACACACCCCACACTATATAAGGCCGCCTGCACGGCGGCCCTGTGTAGTGTGTGTTCCGGTGTGCTGAGAGATAGAGAGAGAGAGAGACAGTGTCATTTGATTTGAGTTAGATAGATTAGGCAGAACAGTCAGTCAGTTAGCTGCACTTACAGTGTATTGTGTATATATATGCATCCCAGGTGTTGCATATATATATATACACTGTATTCAGTTTAGCTAGATCCGTTCCTGTTTAATGCAGTGCGTCCTGCTCACAGTGTTCAGCTAGATCCGTTCCTGCTATTTACATTTAGTGCAGTGCGTCCTGCTCACAGTGTTCAGCTAGATCCGTTCCTGTTATCTTCTAGACTATTTACATTTAGTGCAGTGCGTCCTGCTCACAGTGTTCAGCTAGATCCGTTCCTGCAATTTACATTTAGTGCAGTGCGTCCTGCTCACAGTGTTCAGCTAGATCCGTTCCTGCTATTTACATTTAGTGCAGTGCGTCCTGCTCACAGTGTTCAGCTAGATCCGTTCCTGCTATTTACATTTAGTGCAGTGCGTCCTGCTCACAGTGTTCAGCTAGATCCGTTCCTGCTATTTACATTTAGTGCAGTGCGTCCTGCTCACAGTGTTCAGCTAGATCCGTTCCTGCTATTTACATTTAGTGCAGTGCGTCCTGCTCACAGTGTTCAGCTAGATCCGTTCCTGCTATTTACATTTAGTGCAGTGCGTCCTGCTCACAGTGTTCAGCTAGATCCGTTCCTGCTATTTACATTTAGTGCAGTGCGTCCTGCTCACAGTGTTCAGCTAGATCCGTTCCTGCTATTTACATTTAGTGCAGTGCGTCCTGCTCACAGTGTTCAGCTAGATCCGTTCCTGTTATCTTCTAGACTATTTACATTTAGTGCAGTGCGTCCTGCTCACAGTGTTCAGCTAGATCCGTTCCTGCTATTTACATTTAGTGCAGTGCGTCCTGCTCACAGTGTTCAGCTAGATCCGTTCCTGTTATCTTCTAGACTATTTACATTTAGTGCAGTGCGTCCTGCTCACAGTGTTCAGCTAGATCCGTTCCTGTTATCTTCTAGACTATTTACATTTAGTGCAGTGCGTCCTGCTCACAGTGTTCAGCTAGATCCGTTCCTGCTATTTACATTTAGTGCAGTGCGTCCTGCTCACAGTGTTCAGCTAGATCCGTTCCTGTTAAATTCCTACTGACCGGCAGGCTTGTCTGGTTACAGTATATAAAGCTACCTGAAGAAAATTACAGGTGTTCTATTTGATCCTATTAGTACCACGGTCAGGCAGCTAGACTATTTACATTTAGTACAGTGCGTCCTGCTCACAGTGTTCAGCTAGATCCGTTCCTGTTATCTTCCTACTGACAGGCAGGCTTGTCTGGTTACAGTATATAAAGCTACCTGAAGAAAATTACAGGTGTTCTATTTGATCCTATTAGTACCACGGTCAGGCAGCTAGACTATTTACATTTAGTACAGTGCGTCCTGCTCACAGTGTACAGCTAGATCCGTTCCTGTTATCTTCCTACTGACAGGCAGGCTTGTCTGGTTACAGTATATAAAGCTACCTGAAGAAAATTACAGGTGTTCTATTTGATCCTATTAGTACCACGGTCAGGCAGCTAGACTATTTACATTTAGTACAGTGCGTCCTGCTCACAGTGTTCAGCTAGATCCGTTCCTGTTATCTTCCTACTGACAGGCAGGCTTGTCTGGTTACAGTATATAAAGCTACTTGAAGAAAATTACAGGTGTTCTATCCCAGCTTAGTGCAGCTACAGGCCATTAGTATGTCTGGAAGGCCAAGAAGGAGAGGCAGACAGTCACAAGCCAATAAGAGAGGGCAAGCAGGCTCTGTGTCTAGTGCTGGTCGTGGAGACGGTGCATCCTCATCAGCACGTGGCCATGGGACACGCTTGGCCTTTTTTTCGGCAGCTGGCCATGTTGAGCCGCAACATGCGGAAGACTTGGTCGAGTGGATGACCAAGCCGTCCTCATCCTCCTCATCCTCTCTCACCCATGCCCAGGGTGCTTTGTCTGGCAAAGCAGCGGCCTCTTCCCTCAGCTCAATGTCATCAGTGACTCCTTCCCTAGCTCCACCATGTCCTCATGAGGATTCCCTCGAACTGTTTGACCACAGTGTTGGGTACATGCTCCAGGAGGATGCCCAGCGTTTGGAAGGCTCTGATGACGATACTGAGCTCGATGAAGGCAGTAACATGAGCGCGGACAGAGGGGGTGCCCAAGAAGGACAGCAATCTGGCAGTCATGCTCCCCCTGCTGCAGCATACTGCCAGGTTTGCTCCAGTGATGAGGAGGGAGGGGATGATGAGGTCACTGACTCAACGTGGGTGCCTGATAGGAGAGAGGAGGAGGAGGAGGAGGAGGAGGAGGAGGAGGAGGAGGAGGCGGCAGCACATCACCAACGAGGCAGGATGCCCTCCAGGGGCCAGCCTAAGGGCAGCACATTGACTGCATCACACCCCAAAGCTCCACATGTGCAGGGCGCTGCAGTCTCTGCGCGTTATTCAAAAAGTTCTTTGGTGTGGGCCTTTTTTGAGACGAGTGCATCAGATCGCACCGCTGCTATTTGCAACATATGTCTCAAGCGTATCTCGCGTGGCCAAAATATCTCCCGCTTGGGTACCACATGCTTGACCAGACATATGTTGACCTGCCATGCAGTTCGTTGGCAAGCGTATCTAAAAGACCCACACCAAAGAACAAAGAGGATCTCTCCTTGCTCCTCATCAGCTGAGATTTCCAACCCCACTAGACCTTCAGTCCTCTCTGAGACCTGCAGTGAGAGGAATGAAGGTGTAGAATTAGGTGTGTCACAGCCAAGTACTTGTGGGCAATCTGCTTTTGGTACACCGACGTCAGATTGTACCAGGCAAATTTCCCTGCCCCAGCTGCTGCACCGCCGAAAGAAGTTTGCTCCCAGCCATCCACATGCCCAGCGGTTGAATGCTAGCTTGGCAAAATTGCTAGCACTTCAACTGCTGCCTTTTCAGTTGGTAGACTCTGCCCCCTTCCGTGAGTTTGTGGAATGTGCGGTTCCTCAGTGGCAGGTACCCAAACGCCACTTTTTCTCACGGAAGGCGATTCCGGCTCTCTACCGGCATGTGGAAGGCAATGTCCATGCCTCGCTGGACAGGGCGGTCAGCGGTAAGGTGCATATTACCGCTGACTCATGGTCCAGCAGGCATGGACAGGGACGTTACCTAAGTTTCACGGCACATTGGGTGACTCTGCTGGCAGCTGGGAAGGATGCAGGACAAGGTGCAGTAGTGTTGGAGGTTGTTCCGCCACCACGCCTCCAAAATGCTGATTGTGACACACCTCTCTCCTCCACCCCCTCCTCTTCTTCTTCCTCCATGGCCTCTTCCTCGGAACCAGCGGTGCTCCGTAGGCGTTCAAGGGGCTACGCAAGTACGCAGGCCAAAAGATGCCATGCGGTGCTTGAGCTGGTGTGCTTGGGGGACAGGAGCCACACTGGGGCAGAGGTTCTGTCAGCTCTGCAGGGGCAGGTTCAGAGGTGGTTGACGCCACGCCAACTTAAGGCAGGAATGGTGGTTTGCGACAATGGCACCAACCTCCTCTCTGCCCTCCGACAGGGACAAATGACCCATGTGCCCTGTTTGGCTCACGTCCTTAACTTGGTGGTGCAGCGGTTCTTGGGCAGGTACCCGGGCTTACAGGATGTCCTGAGGCAGGCCAGGAAAGTCTGTGTGCATTTCCGCCGGTCATATAATGCCAGTGCTCGGCTGACGGACCTCCAAAAGGAGTTTAACCTGCCCAAGAACCGCCTAATCTGTGACATGCCCACCAGGTGGAACTCAACGTTGGCCATGCTGCAGCGGCTGCACACGCAGCAGAGGGCCATCAATGAGTACCTGTGCGACTATGGCACCAGGACAGGGTCAGGGGAGCTTGGTTTTTTTTCCCCACGCCAGTGGGCCATGATCAGGGATGCATGCACTGTCCTGTCACCATTCGAGGAGGCCACGAGGATGGTGAGCAGTGACAGTGCATGCATCAGTGACACTGTCCCCCTTGTCCACCTGTTGGAGCACACGCTGCGTGGAATAATGGACAGGGCACTTGAGGCAGAACAGAGGCAGGAAGAGGAGGACTTCCTTAGCTCTCAAGGCCCCCTTTATCCAGACAGTGTTCCTGCGTGCCCGCCGATCACACAGGAAGAGGACGAGGAGGAAGAGGAGGAGGAGGAAGATTGTGTCAGTATGGAGGTGGAGCCTGGCACTCAGCATCAGCAGCAGTCTTTAAGGGATCAGTCCCAAGAAACACATGGACTTGTACGTGGCTGGGAGGAGGTGGCTGCGGACCATGTCGTTCTTAGTGACCCAGAGGACTCCGGACCGAATGCCTCAGCAAACCTACGCTGCATGGCCTCCCTGATCCTGCAAAGCCTGCGTAAGGATCCTCGTATTCGTGGTATCAAGGAGAAGGACCAATACTGGCTGGCAACCCTCCTTGATCCACGTTACAAGGGTAAGGTTGCGGACCTTATCTTGCCATCGCAGAGGGAGCAGAGGATGAAACATCTTCGGGAGGCCTTGCAGAAAGGTCTGTGCAACGCGTTCCCAGAGACTGGGAGGTTACAAACTCCTGTTTCTGGACAACGTGTTGCTGAGGCTTCGGTCAGTCAAAGAAGGAGCGGTGGAGAAGGTGGCCGTCTGACCGATGCGTTCAGACAATTTTTTGGTCCGCAGCCCCAAGGTATGATCGGTTCCAGCAACCATCGCCAGCGTCTGTTTTACATGGTGCAGGAATACCTAGGGGCAAGATCAGACTTGGACACCTTTCCCACCGAAAATCCTCTGGGTTACTGGGTCTTGAGGATGGATCACTGGCCAGAGCTTGCACAGTATGCAATTGAGCTACTGGCCTGTCCTGCATCCAGCGTTCTTTCGGAACGCACATTCAGTGCTGCTGGAGGCGTGGTAACCGATCACAGGGTGCGTCTGTCCACCGACTCGGTCGATCGGCTGACCTTCATAAAAATGAATGAGTCTTGGATCACCACCAGCTACCAAGCACCTGATGCTGATGTAACCGAATAATTTTTTTTGAAATCTCAGATCCCTTCAAAGACTGCCTATGCTGATGCTGAGTGACTATCCCTGAGTAATTATCCTCTTCCTCCTCAATCATCACGCTGATAGCTTGTAAGAACATTTTTGGTTCTGGGCGCCACCACCAGTGCCTAAGGCACAATTTTTCAGCCCCTGTTTAACAGGGGCGTGTAATTACAATTTTTGATGTAATACTTTGCAGCAGGGCTCGTTCCTGCATTCCAACTAGAGTGTCTGTGAGGGGTTGCAGTGTTGTGGCACCAGCACCAGTGCCTAGGGCCCAATTTTTCTGCCCCTGTCTAACAGGGGCGTGTAATTACAATTTTTGATGCAATACTTTGCAGCAGGGCTCGTTCCTGCGTTCCAACTAGAGTGTCTGTGAGGGGTTGCAGTGTTGTGGCACCAGCACCAGTGCCTAAGGCCCAATTTTTCTGCCCCTGTCTAACAGGGGCGTGTAATTACAATTTTTGATGCAATACTTTGCAGCAGGGCTCGTTCCTGCGTTCCAACTAGAGTGTCTGTGAGGGGTTGCAGTGTTGTGGCACCAGCACCAGTGCCTAAGGCCCAATTTTTCTGCCCCTGTCTAACAGGGGCGTGTAATTACAATTTTTGAAGCAATAATTTGCAGCAGGGCTCGTTCCTGCGTTCCAACTAGAGTGTCTGTGAGGGGTTGCAGTGTTGTGGCACCAGCACCAGTGCCTAAGGCCTAATTTTTCAGCTCCTGTTCAACAGGGGCATGTAATTACAATTCTTGATCTAATATTTCACAGCAGGGCCCTGTGAGGGCTTACAGTGTTGTGGCCACAGCAACACCTAAGGCCCAAATTTCTGCTGAGTATATAGGGCAGGACCCTACTTTCAAACATCTAACTTACAAACGACTCCTACTTGCAAACGGAAGGAGACAACAGGAAGTGAGATGAAATCTACCCCTAGGAAGGGAAATTCTCTCCTGTAAGAGTTAATATGGGAAAACAAGTTCTCCTTTCCACTGATGCTTTCCAATCCTTGTTCCACAAAAAAACCCAAATTTTCAAAAAACATTTTTCATTGGGACAAAAAAGTGAGGTGAAATCTTCTGAAGAGGAGGAAAGACAGCAAAACAAATGTCACAGGGGTGATAACCCTTCCCTATGTTTTCCAAAAAGCTTAGAAAAGATTTTTTGGCTGGAGCTAAACACGTTAAAAATGTTCAAAATTACAAACAGATTCTACTTAACAACAAACCTACAGTCCCTGTCTTGTTTGCACCGCCTGTATACTGCTGTTCAGAGTATATAGGGCCTGGTGGCCCCACACCTTTCCTTATTTTAATTTGGGTGCGGGGTTCCCCTTAATATCCATACAAGACCCAAAGGGACTGGTAATGGACTGGGGGGTACCCATGCCGTTTGTCTCACTGATTTTCATCCATATTGCCATGACCCGACATGACATTAAACCCGCAAGCAGTTTTAAATGAGATTTTTTCCTTTAAAAATGACATTTGGTGCAGGGACTGTTCTAAACATGGGAAACACGCGTCACTTTACAGGCATACTATAGACACCCCCCAGGTACGATATTTAAAGGAATATTTCACTTTTTTTTTTTTACTTTAAGCATCATTAAAATCACTGCTCCCGAAAAAACGGCCGTTTTTAAAAGTTTTTTTTGCATTGATACATGTCCCCTGGGGTAGGACCCGGGTCCCCAAACCCTTTTTAGGACAATACCATGCAAATTAGCCTTTAAAATGAGCACTTTTGATTTCGAACGTTCGAGTCCCATAGACGTCAATGGGGTTCTAACGTTCGTGCGAACTTTCGGTCCGTTCGCGGGTTCTGGTGCGAACCGAACCGGGGGGTGTTCGGCTCATCCCTAATCACCAGTATGGTATTTGTATATTGAAATCATATCCCCTCTCAAGCGCCTCTTCTCCAGAGAGAATAAGTTCAGTGCTCGCAACCTTTCCTCATAACTAATATCCTCCAGACACTTTATTAGCTTTGTTGCCCTTCTTTGTACTCGCTCCATTTCCAGTACTTCCTTCCTGAGGACTGGTGCGCAGAACTGGACAGCATACTCTAGGTTAGCTTTGTTGCCCTTCTTTGTACTCGCTCCATTTCCAGTACTTCCTTCCTGAGGACTGGTGCCCAGAACTGGACAGCATACTCTAGGTGCGGCTGGACCAGAGTCTTGTAGAGCAGTAGAATTATTGTTTTAGCTCTTGAATTAATCCCCTTTTTAATGCATGCCAATGTTCTGTTTGCTTTGTTAGCAGCAGCTTGGCATTGCATGCCATTGCTGAGCCTATCATCTACTAGGACCCCCAGGTCCCTTTCCATCCTAGATTCCCCCAGAGGTCCCCCCCAGTGTATAGATTGCATTCATATTTTTGCCACCCAAATGCATTATTTTACATTTTTCTACATCAAACCTCATTTGCCATGCAGTTGCCCACCCCATTAATTTGTTCAGATCTTTTTGTAAGGTTTCCACATCCTGTGTTGAAGTTATTGCCCTGCTTAGCTTAGTATCGCCCGCAAATACAGAGATTGAACTGTTTACCCCATCCTCCAGGTCGTTTATGAACAAATTAAACAGGATTGGTCCTAGCACAGAACCCTGAGGGACCCCACTACCCACCCCTGACCATTCAGAATACTCCCCATTTATCACCACCCTCTGAACTCGCCCTTGTAGCCAGTTTTTAATCCATGTACTCACCCTATGGACCATGCCAACTGACTTTATTTTGTACAGTAAACGTTTATGGAGAACTGTGTCAAATGCATTTGCAAAATCCAGATACACCATGGCTACAGGCCTTCCTTTATCTAGATGGCAACTCACCTCCTCATAGAAGGTTAATACATTGGTTTGGCAAGAACAATTCTTCATGAATCCATGCTCATTACTGCTAATTATACCGTTCTCATTACTAAAATCTTGTATATAGTCCCTTATTAGGGATGAGCTTCGAGTTCGAGTCGAACTCATGTTCGACTCGAACATTGGCTGTTCGCAAGTTCACCGAACAGCGAACAATTTGGGGTGTTCGCGGCAAATTCGAATGCCGCGGAACACCCTTTAAAAGTCTATGGGAGAAATCAAAAGTGCTAATTTTAAAGGCTAATATGCAAGTTATTTTTATAAAAAGTGTTTGGGGACCCGGGTCCTGCCCTAGGGGACATGGATCAATGCAAAAAAAAGTTTTAAAAACGGCTGTTTTTTCAGGAGCAGTGATTTTAATAATGCTTAAAGTCAAACAATAAAAGTGTAATATCCCTTTAAATTTCGTACCTGGGGGGTGTCTATAATATGCCTGTAAAGGGGCGCATGTTTCCTGTGTTTAGAACAGTCTGACAGCAAAATGACATTTTGAAGGAAAAAACTCATTTAAAACTACCCGCGGCTATTGCATTGCCGACAATACACATAGAAGTTCATTGATAAAAATGGCATGGGAATTCCCCACAGGGGAACCCCGAACCAAAATTAAAAAAAAAAAATGACGTGGGAGTCCCCCTAAATTCCATACCAGGCCCTTCAGGTCTGATATGGATATTAAGGGGAACCCCGGCCAAAATTAAAAAAAAAAAATGACGTGGGGTTCCCCCTAAATTCCATACCAGACCCTTCAGGTCTGGTATGGATTTTAAGGGGAACCCCGCGCCAAAAAAAAAAAAAAAACGGCGTGGGGTCCCCCCAAAAATCCATACCAGACCCTTATCCGAGCACGCAACTTGGCAGGCCGCAGGAAAAGAGGGGGGGACGAGAGTGCGGCCCCCCCCTCCTGAACCGTACCAGGCCACATGCCCTCAACATTGGGAGGGTGCTTTGGGGTAGCCCCCAAAAACACCTTGTCCCCATGTTGATGAGGACAAGGGCCTCATCCCCACAACCCTGGCCGGTGGTTGTGGGGGTCTGCGGGCGGGGGGGCTTATCGGAATCTGGAAGCCCCCTTTAACAAGGGGACCCCCAGATCCCGGCCCCCCCTGTGTGAAATGGTAAGGGGGTACTTACCCCTACCATTTCACTAAAAAACTGTCAAAAATGTTAAAAATGACAAGAGACAGTTTTTGACAATTCCTTTATTTAAATACTTCTTCTTTCTTCTATCTTCCTTCATCTTCTTCTAGTTCTTCTGGCTCTTCTAGCTCTTCTGGTTCTTCCTCCAGCGTTCTCGTCCAGCATCTCCTCCGCGGCGTCTTCTATCTTCTTCTCTTCGGGCCGCTCCGCACCCATGGCATGGGGGGGAGGCTCCCGCTCTTCTCTTCTTCTTTTCTTCTCTTCTTCTCTTCTTCATTTTCTTCTCCGGGCCGCTCCGCACCCATGCTGGCATGGAGGGAGGCTCCCGCTGTGTGACGGCGCTCCTCGTCTGACAGTTCTTAAATAGCGGGGGGCGGGGCCACCCGGTGACCCCTCTGACGCACGGTGACTTGACGGGACTTCCCTGTGACGTCACGGGGAATGCCACAGGGAAGTCCCGTCATGTCCCGTGCGTCAGAGGGGGGTGGGGTCACCGGGTGGCCCCGCCCCCCATTATTTAAGAACTGTCAGACGAGGAGCGCCGTCACACAGCGGGAGCCTCCCTCCATGCCAGCATGGATGCGGAGCGGCCCGGAGAAGAAAATGAAGAAGAGAAGAAGAGAAGAAGAGAAGAAGAGAAGAAAAGAAGAAAAGAAGAAGAGAAGAGCGGGAGCCTCCCCCCCATGCCATGGGTGCGGAGCGGCCCGAGGAGAAGAAGATAGAAGACGCCGCGGAGGAGATGCTGGACGAGAACGCCGGAGGAAGAACCAGAAGAGCCAGAAGAACCAGAAGAACCAGAAGATGAAGGAAGATAGAAGAAAGAAGAAGTATTTAAATAAAGGAATTGTCAAAAACTGTCTCTTGTCATTTTTAACATTTTTGACAGTTTTTTAATGAAATGGTAGGGGTAAGTACCCCCTTACCATTTCACACAGGGGGGGCGGGATCTGGGGGTCCCCTTGTTAAAGGGGGCTTCCAGATTCCGATAAGCCCCCCGCCCGCAGACCCCCACAACCACCGGCCAGGGTTGTGGGGATGAGGCCCTTGTCCTCATCAACATGGGGACAAGGTGTTTTGGGGGGCTACCCCAAAGCACCCTCCCAATGTTGAGGGCATGTGGCCTGGTACGGTTCAGGAGGGGGGGGCCACACTCTCGTCCCCCCCCTTTTCCTGCGGCCTGCCAGGTTGCGTGCTCGGATAAGGGTCTGGTATGGATTTTTGGGGGGACCCCACGCCGTTTTTTTTTTTTGGCGCGGGGTTCCCCTTAAAATCCATACCAGACCTGAAGGGTCTGGTATGGAATTTAGGGGGAACCCCACGTCATTTTTTTTTTAAAATTTTGGCCGGGGTTCCCCTTAATATCCATATCAGACCTGAAGGGCCTGGTATGGAATTTAGGGGGACTCCCACGTCATTTTTTTTTTTAAATTTTGGTTCGGGGTTCCCCTTTGGGGAATTCCCATGCCGTTTTTATCAATGAACTTCTATGTGTATTGTCGGCAATGCAATAGCCGCGGGTAGTTTTAAATGAGTTTTTTCCTTCAAAATGTCATTTTGCTGTCAGACTGTTCTAAACACAGGAAACATGCGCCCCTTTACAGGCATACTATAGACACCCCCCAGGTACGAAATTTAAAGGGATATTACACTTTTTTTGTTTGACTTTAAGCATTATTAAAATCACTGCTCCTGAAAAAACGGACGTTTTTAAAACTTTTTTTTGCATTGATCCATGTCCCCTGGGGCAGGACCCGGGTCCCCAAACACTTTTTATGACAATAACTTGCATATTAGCCTTTAAAATTAGCACTTTTGATTATTCATGTTCGTGTCCCATAGACTTTAACGGTGTTCGCGTGTTCGAACGAACTTTTTTCCTGTTCGCATGTTCTGGTGCGAACCGAACAGGGGGGTGTTCGGCTCATCCCTATCCCTTATCATCCCCTCTAAGAGTTTACATACTATTGATGTTAGGCTAACTGGTCTGTAATTCCCAGGGATGTATTTCAGGCCCTTTTTAAATATTGGTGCTACATTGGCTTTTCTCCAATCAGCTGGTACCATTCCAGTCAGTAGACTGTCAGTAAAAATTAGGAACAATGGTCTGGCAATTACTTGATTGAGTTCCCTAAGTATCCCCGGGTGCAAGCCATCTGGTCCCGATGATTTATTAATGTTAAGTTTCCCAAGTCTAATTTTAATTCTGTCATCTGTTAACCATGGAGGTGCTTCCTTTGATCTGTCATGAGGATAAACACTGCAGTTTTGGTTACTGAAGCCCCCGAATCCCTCGTGAAGACTGAAGAGAAGAATACATTCAATACCTTCGCAATCTCCTTATCCTTTGTAAACAGATGTCCTTCCTCATTCTTTATGCAGTCAACATGGTCTGTCCTCTCTTTTTTACTGTTTACATACTTAAAGAATTTTTTTTGATTTTTTTTTTATAAAGTCTAAATGCTGATAATGATCCCTCAACCTTGTATTTTTTGAAGGCCTTCTCCTATGCTTTTATATGCATTTTTACATTGGAGTTAAGCCATCCAGTACTTTTGTTCGCTCTTTTAAATGTATTACCCAATGGGATGCATTGGCTAATGCCCTTATTTAATATGCTCTTAAAGCAAACCCATCTCTCCTCCGTGTTCTTTGTTCCTTAAGATTTTATCCCAATTTATGCCTTCTAGCAAGGTTTGTAGTTTAGAGAAGTTGGCTCTTTTGAAATTCAGTCTTTGTATTCTCCTTATGTTTCCTATTTGTATGATTTATACTTAAACCAATAGACCTGTGATCGCTGTTACCTAAATTGCCCCGTATTTCCACATCCATGATCAGGTCTGTATTGTTGGTCATCAGTAGATCCAGTAACGCTTTATTTCTAGTTGGTGCTTCTACCATCTGACCCGTAAAATTGTCCTGCAAGACATTTAGGAACTGGCGAGCCTTAGATGAATGTGTGGGTCCCTCTGCCCAGTCTGTCTGGATAATAAAAATCCCCCATTATGATAACACTACCTATCCTTGCTGCTAATCCAAATTGTGATAGGAGATCCGTCTCCCCTTCCTCCCTCAGGTTAGGGGGCCTATAGCATACTCCCAGTATTATTTTCCCCTTAGCTTCATCCCTTTGGAGTTCTACCCATAAGGATTCCACCTCCTCCCTAGCTCCCTTAGTGATGTCATCTCTCACATTCAATTGTACATTATTCTTGATATATAGGTATACCCCCCCCTTTACCCTCTCTATCCTTGCGATAAAAGGTATACCCTTGAATGGTCGCCAGCCAGTCATGAGAGCTGTTGAACCAGGTCTCTGAAATTCCCACAAAATCCAAATCCTCCTCGTACAACAGTATCTCTAGTTCACCCATCTTGTCCACCACGTTCCTGGCATTGGTGAACATGCCACGTAGTTTAGACCGGTCACATATTATGCTCTTATTGGGTGTTCTGAGATTGCAACTAGGACTTGCTACTATACTTACCTTGGGTTTATGTGCTTTGGTCAATCTACCACTAATGCCCCCAATACTACCCTCTGGAATATGTTCCACACTGACTATCTCTACCTCTGGGCCCTTCCCCTCATCGCCTAGTTTAAAAACTTCTCTAACTTTTTGGCCATCTTCATTCCCAGCTGATCTGCACCCTCCTCATTTAGGTGCAGTCCATCCCTTCTATAGTACTGTTTATCGACTGAGAAGTTGGCCCAGTCCTCAGGAACCCAAACCCCTCCTTACTACACCTGCTCTTCAGCCACTTGCTTACTTCACTAATCTCCCTCTGCCTTTCTAACTCTGAATTATAGCTTAGGGGGGAGCTGTTGAGTATATGCTAGACTTTACACTGTGTTCTTGAATGTAAAGAATATATACTGCATTTTGGTCTGTGGGGTGAGGCCTCAGTAGGAAGGTATTTAATATATGTTTGAAGATATTGAGTACTTATCCCTCTGTGCACCTGTTTACATATACTTCTTAGAATGATTATAAGGTTATAAGTTAAGTATATGTGCATTAAGTGATAACAATTGTCAATTACAATTTGTGTTTATTCATGATCTTCATTGTGTTCCATTACTTATTTTAGTAAACTTTTCTGAGTGGTTCAGTGATATTGTGTGGGTTTCTCATTGCTAACGTCACATTGCAGAATGGAACCCAAGGTATCAGAGGTAAGAGAGGATCTGCAGAGTCGGGGTAGCCAGTGGGTCATACAGTCAATCAGCAGCCCTGACGGGGTACTGCTACAGGACTCTATGTGAAATTAATACATGGAAGTGGCCCTTGTCTAGCATTCCTCATGGGGGTACCGCTACATTTGGAGGTCCCACCGAGATGTCCCATCTGGGGTACCCGAGCAGATCGGTTGATGCATCCATTCCGGCGGAATTCCAGAAGAAGGTTGTGAGCCTAGCTGAAGGCCTGGATGGCCATGTGATCCCAGTACAGTTGCCGGAGGAGACTGGTAAGAAGTCCAATGGGTCACCATCAGGGAGCCCTGTTGCAAGCAGTGCAACTGCCGGTAGTCTAAATGCAACTGGTTTAGCAACAGGAAGCCCAATGGCAGGGATGCCTCCTGCCTCATTCTATCTAGACATGAGTCGCCTAGTTGACAGCCTGATACAGAGTCACAACAAGTCCACCAATCAGGGATATCGGAGGTTACCGACCTTCTCAGGCAGTGTCCCCAGACCAGATGGGGAAGAAGAATTTGATAGCTGAATGGATCAGGCTATGCAAGCCATAGAGGAGTGGAATGTGTCGGGAACAGTGGAAAGACAGCACATCAGTGAGAGTCTCCCCAGTCCAGTCGCGGACATCATCACAAGCTTAAAGAGGGGGAAACTGGATTGTGAGGCCATGGACTATATCGAGGCTCTCTACGCAGTTTATGGAAGGGTAGAGAAGCTACCTGATCTGATGTACAAGTTTGAGCATACCCACCAGTGAAGGGGAGAGAAGTTGTGTGAATATATTGCCCGGGTGGATCAAATCCTGCACCAGATCATCTTGGGAGGCGGACAAAGTCTGATTGGATCGGATCCTACAAGGAGCCAGGCCAAACCATCCTATTGTGCTCTGATTGCTCTTGAAGGGTACCCGGGAGGCCCCTTCTTACCCTGAGCTGATGGGGTTAGTGAGAGAAGAGGAGGCTCTCCTGGATGAAAAGAATCAGGAGGCTCGACTCACAGTAAAAACACCCCAGAAGAGTGAGAAGATAGTCGCACAATCAGTCCAGGTGGATGCCAGCCTGGTGGAGAGCAATGAAGAGTCTGAGTGGGGTGAGTGCACCAAGACCTCTGTAGTGCAATCCACCACAAAAGTTACTCCCGTCAAGTCATCAGAAAGTGGAGTTCAGGTTCAAGAACAGGTACAACAAACTTTGTTACATGTGATGGAAGTCCAGGCCAAGGCTCAGGCTAAGCAGACGGGCATTCAGTAGTGCTACAAGTGTGGTGATCCAAGACACTTCAAAGCCCAGTGTCCACAAAGGGAAGTGAATGCTGAACTGTTAGAGGAGTTGGTGAAGCTATTACATAAATAGCCAGCCGGCGGGAAACTCCAGGGGGTCTCAGTGGGGGTGCCAACTGAGAACCCTGATGAGAAACAGAGCTCCAGGAAACAAAGGAAGAGAAGGGCCAGAATGAGGCCACAGAAGGAAAGAGTGGCCCGATCACTCTGGTCATCCCCACAGTCAAGTAACCAGGCACCGGGGTCAGGGAGCCAGGCGCAAAGGGTAAATGCTTTACCGTCACCTAGGGCCACAGTCAGATCCTATCAAAACACCCCTAAGAAAGTTTGTCAGTCTGGCCCAAACAAAAGCAGTCTGGCAACACCACCTAGGGTCACTGTTAGGTCCCCACAGAGTGCATTAAAGGAAAGGAACTGTAATCTTAACCGAAATCAGGATACTGCTGCCAGTTTCCTGGAAAAGTTAGTGGGGCCATGTGTCTGTGCAAAGAGAAGGCATCTATACCAAAGCTTTACTAGACACAGGAGCCCAGGTCACGTTATTATACCGGAATTTCTATGACAAACACCTGAGCCACATTCCCTTACGCAAGCTGGAAGAACTTGAGATCTGGGGAATAGGAACTGCTAGATGCCCATATGATGGCTACACCCCAGATATCCTTTGGATCAGCAGCTTTTGGAAAAGAAGAGGCTTTCGACACCTTGGCTGTCGTGTGTCCCAGACCACCTGGGGCAGGGCGAAATTCCATATTAGTGAGAACCAATGCCGATTTAGTGAGAAGACTGTTATAATCAGGTCTGAGTGAAGATGGATCCACCAAGAACAAAATTCATCCGTGGTTACTGAAAGCTTGTCGGCTAGTGGCAAGAGAGAAGAAGACCCCTAAAGGAGGAGTGGGGCAGTTGTGGAAGTTGGAGACCAAAGAGAGGGTACTACACCCGGGGGAAGTTGCTCATGTGAAGGCCACTATCAAGTTGACTTGGGATCAATTGGGCCCCATTGTGGTGCTGGAGACGGATGAGCAAGCCAGGGCGGCTGGACTAGAAATGGTCCCTGAGCTGGTTCCCACCCGAGACCTGTCCAGAACAGGAAGGAAAGTGCCCATCCGCTTGAAGAATGTGACTGATCAGCCTATTACATTGGGAGCCCGTATGCTGGTGGGGCAGGTGAGTGCCGCCACCCCTGTACTCCCCGAAGAAGCCAAGGATTTGAAGAATGGCCAACAGTTACAGATGGAGTTTCAGCGATGTGCGGAAGTCTTGTCCCCTGCCTGGAAGAAAAGGATGAAGTCTCAACTGATGAGATGGGAGAAGCTGTTTTCCAAAGACGATTTTGATGTGGGATGTGCAAGAAGTGCCCAACATAGAATTTGGCTTCAGGAAGACAAACCCTTTCGAGAGCGTGCCAGGAGAATACCTCTCAGAGACCTGGAAGACTTAAGAGAGCAGCTGGCAAAGTTGAAAAAGTCAGGAGTCATTCAGGAATCTCGGCGTCCATATGCATCCCCCATCGTGGTAGTAAGGAAGAAAAATGGGTCGCTACGCATGTGTATCAACTACTGGACAGTAAATTGATGCACCATCCCGGACCAGTACACCACACCCGTATCGAAGATGCTTTGCAGTGCCTTACTGGAGCTAAGTGGTTTAGTGTGCTTGACTTGAAAAGCGGGTATTATCAGATTCCCATGCACCCAGAAGATCAGGAGAAGACGGCATTCATATGCCTGTTAGGATTCTACAAGTTCAGTCGGATGCCTCAGGGCTTGTCGGGGGCTCCTGCCACCTTTCAGAATTTGATGGAAAGGACAGTAGGAGATATGAATCTCGTAGAAGTACTGGTGTATTTGGATGACATCATTGTGTTTGGGAAGACACTGGAAGAACACGAAATTCGACTGGAAAAGATATTCTCCCGCCTCTATGAGGAAGGACTGAAGTTGTCACTGGAAAAATGCCAGTTATACAGAACCTCTGTCATCTATTTGGGCCATGTTGTCTCTGCAGGAGGAGTGGCCACAGATCCACAAAAGCTGGAAGCTGTCAAAAACTGGCCCAGACCAAGAACTGTAACTGAGTTGAGATCCTTCCTGGAATTCTGCTCCTATTACCAACGATTTGTGGCCAACTTCGCTAAGGTTGCTCGGCCCCTTAATGGGCTGTTGCAAGTGGTCATGGGAGAAGGAGAAGATGGAGTCAGACCCAAGAAGAGTGGTGCTCGCAAGAAAGGAGAGTCCATCCAAAGCCAATGGACCTCTCCATGTGAAAAAGCGTTTTGAAGAAGTGTTGAAGAAGAGTCTCACAGAGGCCCCAGTTTTGGCCTACGCTGACCCTGGCTTGCCCTATGAGCTGCATGTGGACGCTAGTCGAGAAGGATTGGGAGGAGTACTGTATCAGGAACAAAATGGAGGATTGAGACCGGTGGCCTATGTGAGTAGGAGCCTTACCCCATCGGAGAAGAATTACCCCGTCCACAAATTGGAACTTTTGGAATGCCTCTTTTGAGGCAGAATTATGATTTCAGGGTTGTTTTCCTAGAGAGGCCTAGACAACATCCATGATATGGCACCAGCCTTCTCATTCCTAGACCCAGGTTGATATGAGATAAAAAAAAATTGAACCTAGAAAAAAACAGCAACCAGTGTGCTTGCCTAGAAGACAATCTCTTGGTAGAACAAATTAATTCTAGATTTGTATGATCAATGAGAACAATTACAGGAAGGTTAGCCCTTTCCAGCGGATGCATACATTTGGAAAAAGCTTCCTTTAATGCCAGCAGCTCCTTATTCCCAATGTCATTATTCTTTTCAGCTGAAGACATAAAGCAAAAGAAATACACACAAGGCTACATCTTTTCTCCTTTTCACTGAAAAAAAGATAGCTCTCATGGCAGAGTCTAAAGCATCCACTTACATGATAAACCACTGCTTTCATCTTCTGGGGATAGATGCTAACTCCTTCTGGGGAATTAATATATCCCAAGAACTGGATCTAGGTTTGTTCAAACTCACAAAGCTCCAGTTTGATGTAATGTCGATTCTTCCTTAATCTTTTAAAGACAGAGCAAACATGCCTGCAATGTTCCTCTAAGTTGTCAGAAAAGATGAGAATGTCATCCAGATATGCAATTACAAACTGGTCCAATAAATCTCAAAAAAGGTCATTATTGAAGTGTTGAAAAGTTGCAGGAGCATTGCAAAGGCCAAAAGGCATAACCAAGGACTCAAAATGCCCATATCTGGTTCTGAAGGCAGTCTTCCATTCATCCCTCCTAAGTATAGTTTTGTAAAGACTTTTTCAAACATTTCAGCATAAAGTGAAGTGGGTAACATTTTTTTATAGTGACTTTATTCAAATCCCTGTAATTGATGCATGGATGGAAGGTTCTGACAGATCGTAAAAATGCATATAAAAGCAAAGGAGAAGGCCTTCAAAAAATACAAGGCTGAGGGTTCATCATCAGCATTCCAACTTTACAAAGAAAGCCACAAGAAATGTAAGGGTGCAATCAGGGCGGCTAAGATAGAACACGAAAGGCACATAGTGGAGGAGAATAAAAAAAATCCCAATAAATATATAAATAGTAAGAAAGGGAGGTTAGATCATATTGCCCTATTAAGAATGATGAAGGGAATCTGGTTACTATTGATGAAGAGATGGTGAAGGTATTGAATTTATTCTTCTCCTCAGTCTTTACGAGGGAAGCGGGGGGCTTCAGTAACCAAAACTGCAATGTTTATCCTCATGACATGTCACAGGAAGCACCCTTATGGCTAACAGCGGATAGAATTAGAAACAGACTTGAAAAACTTAACATTAATAAGTCAGTGGGACCAGGTGGCTCGCACCCGAGGGTCCTTAAAGAACTCAGTAAAGTATTTGCCAGACCATTGTTCCTAATTTGTACGAGCAATCTACCGACTGGAATGGTACCAGCAGATTGGAGAAAAGCCAATGTAGCACCAATATTTAAAAAATCTAGATAAAGAAAGGCCCGTAGACGTGGTTTATCTAGATTTTGCAAAGGCATTTGATACAGTTCCCCATAAATGTTTACTGTACAAACTAAGGTCTATCAGCATGGACCAAAGGGCGAGTACATGGATTGAAAACTGGCTACGGGGCAAGTTCAGAGGGTAGTGATAAATGGGGAGTACTCAGAATGGTGTGGAAAGCGGGGTCCCCCGGGGTTCTGTCTTGGGACCAATCCTATTTAATTTATTCATAAATGACCTGGAGAATGGGATAAACAACTCAATCTCAGTATTTGTGGACGATACTAAGCTAAGTAGGGCAATAATTTCTCCTCAGGATGTGGAAACCTTGCTAGAAGATCTGAACAAATTAATGTGGTGGGCAACTACATGGCAAATGAGATTTAATGTAGAGAAATGTAAAATAATTAATTTGAGTGGCAAAAATATGAATGCAATCTACTCTCTAGGGGGAAAACCTCTGGGGGATTCTAGGATGGAAAAGGACCTGGGGGTCCTAGTAGATGAAAGGCTCAGCAATGACATGCAATGTCAAGCTGCTGCAAGCAAAGCCAGCAGAATATTGGCATGCATTAAAAAGGGGATAAGCAGAAGCCTAGTCAGTAAACAAGCTGAAGGTCGGTAATGAGTGGTTGCAGGTTGAGATCAAGCAGAAGCATAGTCAAGGAACAAGGCAAGGGTCGGTAATGAGTGGTAGTGAAGATATGGACGGCAGCAGAAGTGACAAGAGCGAGGTATTGGCTGGAGGGAGCACAATAATCTGGCAAACAGGAAGTGCAGAGAGATGGCTCAAATCAGGATGTTCATGGGAGGAGGAGAGAGTTCAATGTTCATTCAAAAGCAAGAGATGAGGCAAGATGCTTGGATAATGGTGTGATATGGATGCTTGGATAATAGCGTGATATGGATTTTGAGAGGACCCAATGCAAAAACAAACCATGCTAGGCATGCAGTCTAGCTGGTTAGGAAAGGGGCGGGGCAATGAGTGTACTCTCTCCTGAGCCATAGGTAAGGCACCTTGTCCTTATATTGATGGGAACAAGGGTCTCATTCCACATACCTGACCTGGTGGATGAAGTTATCAGAATCTGGAGGCCCTGGGATGTGTGGCAAATAATAGTTTCATGAGCACAGTTCTGGAGAACCTGGGTGAAAAATACTGTTAATTATATCACATGGGAGCTGTGCCAGCTTGTTTACAATGTGAAACAAGACAGCAGAAAACAGTCATTTAGCAGTGGTAGTAAAAGCCTAATTTGGAAGATTGGAAGAACCAGGAAAGATCACTAAGTGCAAGTGCATTTAGCTGTTGGTAGCAGCAAGTCCTTCATTCCTATGCCATCATCCAAAAAAGAATATACAGCACAGGCATGTTCAAGAAAGCCTCTGACATCAGCTAACAAATATACATTTTGTGGGTGTCTATGCAAAAAGGTACCTGATAGTTATCTGTGACTCTTTAATGCTTGCTCTGTAATTCTTACTACTATTCTGGTTATGACCTTGATCTTATGTATTCTGCATTTTACATTTTGCTTTTTTAATTCTGCCTGTCAGAATTTAACACATCCTTTGCACATAATTATATGATTGAAATTAATTGAGTCTCTTTGAGCTAAGTGAAAAATGTACCCCTTTAGTAAATCAATTCTATAGACTTTTGGAACTGCAGTGATGATAATTAATATAATCATATACAGGGAATAGAACAAAGGTTGCGTAGACCATTTAACATATAATAAATCATTTTCTTTAATCAAACTAAACATGATAAAACTATAAATAAACAGCACAAGCATTATAAATACCTCATGATATTCAAATTATATAGAAAACAAACCCCCAAAGGCAATGCATGCAACCTTCTTTATAATTTAATAGATAAATCATAACTAATAATTACAAATCAAAACTATTGCATGCAGTCACTTGTTTTTGACCTGGGTATAGAATGAATAAAATATAATATGTAAAATATAACATGCAAAATGATAAAATGTAAGGAATAGAGGGACGTGGCCTGGACATGGCTCTGTGAGGACGCTTTTACCTCGAGCTCCCAACCTTCTCCCGGCTAGCTGAGCCTATTATGATCTAAAATCTACCCTTTGAACGAGGCATGCACTCTAAGAAGAGGAGAACAAAGGGAGAACTAAACAATCGAGACTGAGCGACTCTGGGGGAACTATAGAACATTTTCTCACACAACCCCGGCTCACCCCCTCTGCTCCTAAGTTGGCGGAACCACGTGGAGAAGTGAGCGAGGCTCAGGGGAGCCGGCCAGCATCCCCAGCCGCTTCGCTGGAATCTGACTCATATTCGAATGTCCCTGCTGCTCTACAATCAGGATTGGAGACCCCGCTACTAAGCTCTAAAAGTGCCAGAGGAGATGCTGAGATGTGGGAGCTTCTTAAAGCCCACCCTACCAAGGCATTGAGACCAAGATCACAAGACCCCAACAGACCGAGGGACGTTATATGTCACCTCCACCATTACTCCCATAAAGAATTGATCATCCGCAGGGCCTGGGAAGTGGGAGACATAGATTTTGATGGAGCGTGCTACCTTACAGAGGAGAGCCATGCTCCGCCCGGTGTTAGAGACAGCCCACCGGCAGGGGACCACCTACCTCTGGGGATACCCGCTCTCAGTGACTTTCAAGAGAGACCAGCGATCATTTCAACTCCGCTCCCTGAGAGACCTACCAGCTCTATCCACATTCCTGGACACGGCCCCCATCAGGATACAGAACAGGTTGATGTTCCTTCCACAGTAGGGAGGATGATCCGGCCCGCAGCCCTCGCAGAGGATCCTCCAGCTGAGACCGCAGAGACAGCGCTGAAGATCATGGGTGCCTACACCAGAAGGAACCCGTGAGTCATGAGTAGGGATGAGCTTCGAGTTTGAGTCAAACTCATGTTCGACTCGAACATCGGCTGTTTGCCAGTTTGCCGAACAGCGAACAATTTGGGGTGTTCGCGGCAAATTCGAATGCCGCGGAACACCCTTTAAAAGTCTATGGGAGAAATCAAAAGTGCTAATTTTAAAGGCTTATATTCATGGTATTGTCATAAAAAGTGTTGGGGGACCTGGGTCCTGCCCCAGGGGACATGGATCAATGCAAAAAAAAGTTTTAAAAACGGACGATTTTTCGGGAGCAGTGATTTTAATAATGCTTAAAGTGAAACAATAAAAGTGTAATATCCCTTTAAATTTCGTACCTGGGGGGTGTCTATAGTATGCCTGTAAAGGGGCGCATGTTTCCTGTGTTTAGAACAGTCTGACAGCAAAATTACATTTCAAAGGAAAAAAAGTCATTTAAAAGTACTCGCGGCTACTAATGAATTGCCGGTCTGACAATACACATAAAAGTTAATTGATAAAAGCGGCATGGGAATTCACCACAGGGGAACCCTGAACCAAAATTTACAAAAAAATGACGTGGGGGTCCCCCTAAATTCCATACCAGGCCCTTCAGGTCTGGTATGGATATTAAGGGGAACCCCGTCCAAAATTAAAAAAAAAAATGCCGTGGGGTCCCCCTCAAAATTTATACCAGACCCTTCAGGTCTGGTATGGATTTTAAGGGGAACCCCGTGCCAAAATAAAAAAAAATGGCGTGGGGTCCCCCTAAAAATCCATACCAGACCCTTATCTGAGCACGCAACCTGGCAGGCCGCAGGAAAAGAGGGGGGGATGAGAGAGCACCCCCCCTCCTGAACCGTACCAGGCCACATGACCTCAACATTGGCAGAGTGCTTTGGGGTAGCTCTGCAAAACACCTTGTCCCCATGTTGATGAGGACAAGGGCCTCATCCCTACAACCCTTGGCTGGTGGTTGTGGGGGTCTGCAGGTGGGGGGCTTATCGGAATCTGGAAGCCCCCTTTAACAAGGGGACCCCCAGATCCCGGCCCTCCCCCCTGTGTGAAATGGTAAGGGGGTACAAAAGTACCCCTGCCATTTCACAAAAAAACTGTCAAAAATGTTAAAAATGACAAGAGACAGTTTTTGACAATTCCTTTATTTAAATGCTTCTTCTTTCTTCTATCTTCTTTCTTCTATCTTCCTTCAGTTTCTTCCTCCATCTTCTTCTTCTTCTGGTTCTTCTGGTTCTTCCTCCGGTGTTCTCGTCCGGCATCTTCCTCCGCGGCGTCGGCGTCTTCTTCCCTTCTTCTCCTCGGGCCGCTCCGCATCCATGATGGAATGGAGGGAGGCTCCCGCTGTGTGACGCTTCTCTCTTCATCTTTTTCTCTTCATCTTTTTCTCTTCATCTTCTTCTCTTCATCTTCTTGTCTTCATCTTCTTTTCGGGCAGCTCCGCATCCATGATGGCATGGAGGGAGGCTCCCGCTGTGTGACGCTTCTCCTCTTCTGACGGTTCTTAAATAACGGGGGGTGGAGCCAACCAGTTACCCCACCCCCTCTGACGCACAGGGACATGATGGGGACTTCCCTGTGGCATTCCCCGTGATGTCAGAAGGGGGCAGGGTTACGTAACGGGTGACCCGCCCCCTTTGACATCACGGGGAATGCCACAGGGAAGTCCCGTCAAGTCCCTGTGCATCAGAGGGGGGCGGGGTCACCAGGTGGCCCCACCCCCAGTTATTTAAGAACCGTCAGAAGAGGAGAAGCATCACACAGCGGGAGCCTCCCTTCATGCCATCATGGATGCGGAGCAGCCCGAAAAGAAGATGAAGACAAGAAGATGAAGAGAAAAAGATGAAGAGAGAAGCGTCACACAGTGGGAGCCTCCCTCCATGCCATCATAGATGCGGAGCGGCCAGAGGAGAAGAAGGGAATAAGACGCCGACGCCGCGGAGGAAGATGCCGGACGAGAACACCGGAGGAAGAACCAGAAGAACCAGAACAAGAAGAAGATGGAGGAAGAAACCGAAGGAAGATAGAAGAAAGAAGAAAGAAGAAAGAAGATAGAAGAAAGAAGAAGCATTTAAATAAAGGAATTGTCAAAAACTGTCTCTTGTCATTTTTAACATTTTTGACAGTTTTTTTCTGAAATGGTAGGGGTACTTTTGTACCCCCTTACCATTTCACACAGGGGGGAGGGCCGGGATCTGGGGGTCCCCTTGTTAAAGGGGGCTTCCAGATTCCGATAAGCCCCCCAGACCCCCACAATCACTGGCCAAGGGTTGTGGGGATGAGGCCCTTGTCCTCATCAACATGGGGACAAGGTGTTTTGGGGGCTACCCCAAAGCACCCTCCCAATGTTGAGGGCATGTGGCCTGGTACGGTTCAGGAGGGGGGGTGCTCTCTCGTCCCCCCTCTTTTCCTGCAGCCTGCCAGGTTGCATGCTTGGATAAGGGCCTGGTATGGATTTTTAGGGGGACCCCACGCCATTTTTTTTTTAAATTTTGGCACGGGGTCCCTCTTAAAATCCATACCAGACCTGAAGGGTCTGGTATAGATTTTGAGGGGGACCCCACGCCATTTTATTTTTTTAAATTTTGTCCGGGGTTCCCCTTAAAATCCATACCAAACCTGAAGGGCCTGGTATGGAATTTAGGGGGACCCCCCACGTCATTTTTTTTTGTAAATTTTGGTTCGGGGTTTCCCTGTGGGGAATTCCCATGCCGTTTTTATCAATGAACTTTTATGTGTATTGTCGCGAGTAGTTTTAAATGACTGTTTTCCTTTGAAATGTCATTTTGCTGTCAGACTGTTCTAAATACGGGAAACATGCGCCCCTTTACAGGCATACTATAGACATATCCCAGGTACTGTGGGAGGGGGGAGGACTTGACTCCTAGATACATCCGCTCAGGAGAAAATTACCACCCTTTGGATTGGAGGGCAAGGTAGCTGACCCCCTGGTATAGTAAGTGGGGGTGGTTTTCTCTTTCCCCCCTTTTTAGTTCACCCTGCACCTTGTTACCTGCTATATGGTTCAGTTTTGTTCTCTGTTTTTCTGCAGTTGATTTTTTTTTTTTTTTTTTACATTAAAGTTTACTGAGGAAAAAAAAAGTTGCATACAAGCATGGAAAATAGTCCAATTACAAACATGTAATGTGTGGAAACATAAACTCGGGAAAAATACAATGTTGTCCTAAATCAATGGGTGGTGATTGGTGAACGACTGAAAACAGAAATATCAAGAAGGATCACAAGTAAAGCCTGAGGCCTCTAATTTACATCAGGATCCACCACCTATCCAATGGAACTTTCCACTTGTTTTGATCAAAGAGAGAGGGAGGTCAAATTTGAGATTAGAAAGGTAAAGAAGAAAGTAAAGAAGAGAAAGAATGGTGCTACCCTGCAAGGGTGTATCGGAAATTCTGAGAGAATGTTTGAAATTCCTTGCAATCTTCAACAAAGTTTAAGCGTCAATCAACATCAGTGTGCAGCGAAGTCCAATGTAGCAATATACCATCTAAATCTTGGAAAAGGGTTGTAAGGAGACCAACAGAAGTAGGGTGATCGTGGCAATAAAGTTATATGCTTCTGAGGATCATTTTTGCTCTAACAGTTTTTCATAGGCTTCTGAATATCTATAGACAAACCGGGGGACCAGGTTTTGTGATAACGCTCTGTAATCTCACTAGATTGGGCAGCTGTATCCTCCATCTCACAGATGTAGGAGATCTTGTGCAGCCAATCTTTCATTGTCTTTCATTGTCTGCTTCTGTCATCCATTTCCCCTTGGTGTAGTTGTAGCATAGTCGCGGCGTCAATGTGGGCGTCTTGGAGGTGTTCCAATGCAGAGACCCTTCTCTCTAGGTCAGTTACTGAGGTTTCTCCTGCAGTCAGCCTAGTTGTTCTATCTGTTTTACCCCCTTTATTTTGAATGCCCATAATGTTGTATTGGGCGGTCTGACCCCTTAAGGCCCTACCTAGTATTTTGCCGTATTTGTCGCCGTGTTCATAATATATCTTTTTCCTGAAAAAAAGGAATCTCCTGGTTTTAGTACCCAAAATCTGTTTAAGGTATTTCATGGATTCCAATAATGACGCCGCTGAGTGGGTTGTGAGGGATTGTTTATGTAGGGATTCTAGAGCGTGGATTTTATCTGTCAGTTTTGCTGTTTCTTTGTCTCTTTCTCTTTTTCTACAAGCTCCCATTTTTATTACTTTCCCTCTAATATAGCATTTGTGAGCCTCCCAAACCATCAGAGGATCCACATCAGAAGTAATGTTATGTTTGAAAAAGTCATCTAGTAGGGAAGTCAGTTTGGGTAACAGTGTTGGGTCTGTTAGTATGGAAGAGTTTAATCTCCAAATATTAGATTTGGCTGGGGGATCCGAAATGTTCAGGGCAATAGAGATTGGGGCATGGTCTGAGATAGTTTGTAGCCCTATGTATGCTCCGGAGAGTGTTTGAAGGTCCCTCTGTGAGATGAATAAGTAGTCTATCCTTGAGTGGCAATCGTGTGGAATTAAATAGAAAGTGTAATCTTTATCCTCTGGGTGCAGGAAGCGCCAAGTGTCTATCAAATTCAGTGAATGTAAGAGGTTTTTGATTCTTTTCAGAATTCTATAGGTGATATGTGTCTTCCCCGAAGAGGTGTCTTCCTCTGGATTAAGAGGGATGTTAAAATCCCCCCCAAGATCAGATGGCCAGAACTGAAACTCGTCAGTTCTTTGATAACTTTTTGGCAAAATGTAAGATGTGCTGTGTTAGGAAAATAGGCATTAGCTAAGGTTAGGGTCACTCCTCCGTATAACCCTTTTAGGAAGATAAATCTTCCCTCTGGGTCCACTAGTTTATCAGATATCAAACTTAGCATCTTTACTCACAAAGATTGAGACTTCTTTTGATTTGGAAGTGTCATTAGTGGCATGATGAACCTCAATGAAGTAAGAGCTGGTGAGCCATGGTATATGATTCGTCTTAAAATGTGTTTCCTGGAGAAAAACAAAGCTGGGCCTACCTTTTTTTAATTCTCTTAAGAGAGTAGCTCACTTCTCAGGTATGTTCAAGCCTTTGACATTATGTGAAATTACCGTGGGACTACGTCCTAGATCAGAGTAGGCCATGATGAGAGCCCAGAGAGAGACGGTCATGTGCGCCTGCAGATACAACTCAGAGTATAACTGTTAGTCGCAATCACACCTGGAAATACTTAGTACTTTAAACACCAGGATATAGATAGAATAAAGTTTTGGAGAGTGTAGACAGAGAGTATGAAAAGAATATGAAAAAGAAGTAAGAGAGAAGAGGATAAATCACTCCCTCTTTAGATGTGTAACACGTCCCAGAGGGTGAAATTTAGTGTGCACAGGTGGGCCCAATGGAGCCTCATCCATCGGGACACTATTGTGGGGTCACGGTAGACACCTGATGAGAACAACAGCAACTACTTTACCAAGTATGCACATGTGAATATATATACATATAAGAAGCAAAGAAAAATAACTAACAAATAATATGGAAACAGTTGGACCGCGGCCCAACTAAGTCTTATAATAAGTGCGCAATGGTCTATTCTGCACCGTCCTTAAAAGGTAATTAACGATAAACAGTAGTCGATGACATGCGTCGCCAAAACATAACCTGGTATATAGCCACCCTAGAATGTAGCTGAGGGGGAGATATGACACTATGTTTCCCACCCGGTCAGTGCTGCTCTGGTGAGGTTATTCAAAAGCAAAAAATAAAAGAAAAAAGAGGAAGAGCCTTCTGTAAACGAACCAACTTGCGAAAGAAGGGGATCGTTATAACATGCTATGAATGATATGTAAAACTTATCTGTTGTATAACTAGCTATGCCAGGGCAGGGCTCATAAGGTGTACTGAGACATTAGGATCAGCCAGATGAGTCCCTTCCGACTGTTCTCATATTTAGGGAGCCCAAGTAGGGAACATGTTAAAGATCATGGTGATCTGTTTAGTCCTAACTAAAGGCCTTGGGAATTCATAAACAGTTTATCACATGGTAGTGCGTCCATCTTGCTATTTTGCAGCATCCGAGAGTAAGGACACCTAAAGGGTCAAGATGAAATGCAGGCAGAGCAGGAAGTATGGATAACAAGTATTTAAGAGATCAGCCCAGAAGTGTTGAGTCAGCCAGCTTTTACAACAAACATACTGGAACATATAGAAACCTGAGCGTAACTTCAATCGTCCATTATGCTCCTGGAGGAATGTGGTCGATTGTGGGGTGTGCCCACCAACTGTGCATCATGGCGATTTTGCTTCTAATTTTTGGATTGATGTTTCTCCGGTGATGTGAAGGGAGAGTGAGGCGGGCTCCATTCCTTAGGTGGCAAGGTGAACTCCTGATACCACTCCGGGAGGTCGATCGGATCAATTTGGAGAGCGTTGCAGAACTCAGGGAGATCATTAGGTGTGCGGAGTGTGTGCTGTCTGCCATTATGAGTAACCAACAAGGCAAAAGGGAAGCGCCACGTGTAGCGTAGATCCTTCTCTCGTAGCTTGTCCAGAAGAGTTCGCAGGGCCCTACATTTTTTCAGGGTGATCTGGGAGAGATCTTGGAAAAGTTTGATATGTTCACCATTAAACACAATTTGTTCATTCCTCTGGGCCTTGAACATGATATCCTCTTTGAGAGCAAAGTTTTGGAAACAGCAAATAATGTCCCGGAGGGGGTAAAGTATCCGGGCCTCTAGCTCTCAAAGCTCTGTGTGCTCTAACAAACTCGATATCTGTGTCCTCAGGTCTTTCTATGAGGCTATTGAAAACTCTCTGCAGGACTGAGGTGATTTGATCAGCCGTGACAGACTCTGATGTTATTGCATCTCCCTCTGTTGTCAAGATCCTCCAAATGCCTGTTTATTTCTATGTAATGGAGTGCATGAGTGGTGACAACTCTGTCCAGTCCGTTAATCACCTTATCTCTTTGCTTCCCCGCTGTTTCAGCAGTGGCCATCTTTTCCTGCAGGACTAGGAAGCTGGTTTTGAGGTCCGTAATGGCAGCAGAGAACGAGGCTTTAATGTCAGCTGCAAAGCCTAACATATCCTCATAAGTAAGGGGGTGATCAGATCTGGCACATCTCCTACCGTTTTCCTCCGCTGCTGATTGTGAATCTTCACTGTAGTCCTCGTCCGCATGCACCGGTGCCATCTTGTCTCCCGCTGTGACTTTCAGAACAGCCGCCTGATTTTTTAATAAATCGGAGATATTTCTCCCTGCGCTTGCTGCCATGGAGCGACGTGAGCAAGTGTGATGAGAGTGTCGGCTCTGTTTGTTCATCCTTGGATGAATTTAGTGCAGAAAGACGGGCAAGGGCTAGGGTCTGACGGAGCTCCTTAGTTAAGCCTCCATCCTTATTGTGTGCCAGGCCACGCCCCTCTACAATTGATTTTATTTGTAATATGTTATAATGCCTTAGGAAATATACTACATGTGTTTGATTGTTCACAGAGGGTCATCACTATGCAAGACATTCCTTTACGTATAGTATTCTGTGTTCCACTATGTCAGGCAGGTTTTAAAACTCATCTGTAGTCATAGGATAAATGGTATCCCACTCTGTTATGTGCTGAACACATAATTCTATACTGTGCAGCCTGATAACCGTCAAGAATCGGGATGTCAAAGAACATAAAAAATTATAATATATTAATAATATTTTTTTTTTTTCTAAAAATTTATAACCGGCAGTTTATTGATAGAAATGCTAGCCCTTTTGACTCGATGGAACTCCTGTTGGTTTCACTAAATTTATATCAGCCTGCAATGATTTGAAATGGCCCAACATACTATCTATCTGCTGTTAACCAGCCTATAGATGCCAGGGCCGGGTTATCTGTATATAAAACAGGGGCACGTGTGGAGACCCTGGATACGAGGCTGGCACCCCCTTCTCCTCCCTCTCTCCCCCCGCCCCTCTTTTTTGGGGCCGGGGGAATGGACAGGGAGATTCTGAAAACAATATGAGATGGGCCACATATTTACAGCTCCCAGGGCTCGAGCTGGACGGGATGGGACGGGAGCACCTCCCCGCAGCCCACTCCAGTTACTCCCCTACATAGGCCAGCACATTCCTTGACTGTTATAGGTTGAGACGTGCAAACGCAAGGATATTGCTTGCCATTAGTAGCTACTCCCCTTCCCCCCTGACTTGAATCATATTGTTTTGTTTCCCCTACCCCCTATATATCAATATCTCAGTTTTGGCTGCACTCCTCCCAATAAAGTAAATGATTGTACTGTCTCACCGTAGAGGCCCTCTTGTAACTCCTCTGCGGCTACATCACTTCCACAGACCCGTCCCCCCCCTTTTTTTCCTCTCCCCCCTCCCTTCCCTTTTTCTGGTTGAGGATGGACGGCCTGAAAATATATTCAATAAATGCGAAGGGCCTCAACACGCCAGAGAAACGGCGTATGTTGATGAATGACTTAAAATGAGCTTGGGTTGATATAGCCTTTATTCAAGAAACTCATTTTAAAGAGGACCGTTTGCCAGTCCTCAAAAATAAATTCTTCCCCCTGACCTATCATTCTACCAACAAAACTAAATCTAGAGGGACCTCTATCCTCCTATCCAACAAAATACAATGGACCCCTCGCGATTCTATGATAGATGCGGAAGGACAATTTGCGTTTATTAAGGGTCTTATAGGAAATGTGCAGTTGACGTTAGCGACTATATATGCCCCGAACAACTGTCAGGATGCCTTTATGCGACACACTCTTTCTAAACTGTCTAATTTTCAAGAAGGCCAGCTGATTTTAGGGGAAGATTTTAATGTTCCTCTAGCCCCTAATGTAGATACCTCCTCGGGATCACCCTCCATACTGTCAAGGGCCCATAAACGAATCACGAAAACACAGTTGATCGACGTGTAGCACCTCCAACATCTGGATATATATAAGAATAGACTACTTCCTTATACCCCATGGCCAGCTACATACTGTTAAAGACTCCACTATAGGCCAGAGGACCTGGTCCGACCATGCTCCTATAACATTGGCCTACGCGCTATCTCATAGGATTCGCTTCTGGCGCTTAAATGAAAGCCTCCTACAGAGACCAGAAGTCCTGGAGAAAGTTAATAGAGAACTGAAATTTTACTTTCACACTAACACAACAGTAGACTGCACTCCGGGAGCGGTGTGGGAGGTGCACAAGGTGGTTATCTTCATAAAACACAGTGCACAAATAAAAAGAGAGAACGGAAAACAATTAGAATTACTCCTCGCCAAACTTCACACCACTGAGTCACAACATAAAAACTCCCCTGACCCCCTGGTGGAGGCTGAACTTACCTCCCTCCGCAGTCAAATCAACAACCTCCTCGAATATAAGGCTAAAGCAGCGCTGCAAAAATGTTGTCTCATAGCTTATGAATTGGGAGACAAATGTGGGCGTATTCTCGCCAGAGTGGTCAAAGATATTAAGATGCAAACCTACATCCCCCATATTAAGACGGCGACAGATACGAAGCTAACACCTTTAAGGAATATTATAAAATCCTGTACAATTTACTGCCCCCACCACGAGCGCAACCCCCGATGGAGGCCTATTTATCCTCCAGCCAGATCCCTACACTGACATCGGAAAGTATAGCTGAATTAGAGACCCCGATAATGCCAGAAGAACTGGAATTAGCACTTAACTCGACTAAGCCTGGTAAAGCCCCTGGGCCAGATGGCCTTACCCTTCAAAACTATAGAACATTACTTAGCCCCATATGGTAACCTTCTTTAATGAAATAGGGAACATGGCAGCCTTTTCCAGCGATACCATGCAGGCACATATCATGGTCATCCCAAAGGATGGCAAAGATCCCTTAGCTTGCAGCAGCTACAGGCCGATTTCCCTTTTAAACACAGATCTTAAGCTGTTTACCAAGATTTTAGCAACCCGACTAGACCGCCATCTACAAACTCTGGTCCACTTAGATCAAGTGGGCTTTATCTCCACTAGGGAAGCTAGAGATAGTACAATTAACCACTTAAGGACCGCCTAACGCCGATTTACGTCGGCAAGGCGGCACGGGCAGGCAAAATCACGTACATGTACGTGATTTGCCTCTCGCGGGTGGGGGGTCCGATCGGACCCCCCCCCGGTGCCCGAAGCGGTCCCGTTCTGTTCCCCGGCGATCCGAGATGAGGGGGAGGCCATCCGTTCGTGGCCCCCCCCTCGCGATCGCCGCCGGCCAATGGGAACACTCCTTTGCTGCTGTATGCTAAACAGCAGCAAAGGAAATGATGTCATCTCCCCTCGGCTCGGTATTTTCCGTTCCAGCGCCGAGGGGAGAAGACATCAATGTGAGTGCACAACACACTACACACACAGTAGAACATGCCAGGCATACAAAACACCCCGATCCCCCCCCCGATCGCCCCCCGATCCCCCCCCAATCACCCCCCCCCCCCTGTCACAAACTGACACCAGCAGGTTTTTTTTTTTTTTTTTTTTTTTTTTTTCTGATTACTGCATAGTGTCAGTTTGTGACAGTTACAGTGTTGGGACAGTGAGTATCACCCCCCTTTAGGTCTAGGGTACCCCCCTAACCCCCCCTAATAAAGTTTTAACCCCTTGATCACCCCCTGTCACCAGTGTTGCTAAGCGATCATTTTTCTGATCGCTGTATTAGTGTCGCTGGTGACGCTAGTTAGTGAGGTAAATATTTAGGTTCGCCGTCAGCGTTTTATAGTGACAGGGACCCCCATATACTACCTAATAAATGTTTTAACCCCTTGATTGCCCCCTAGTTAACCCTTTCACCACTGATCACCGTATAACCGTTACGGGTGACGCAGGTTAGTTCGTTTATTTTTTATAGTGTCAGGGCACCCGCCGTTTATTACCTAATAAAGGTTTAGCCCCCTGATCGCCCGGCGGTGATATGCGTCACCCCAGGCAGCGTCAGATTAGCGCCAGTACCGCTAACACCCACGCACGCAGCATGCGCCTCCCTTAGTGGTATAGTATCTGATCGGATCAATATCTGATCTGATCAGATCTATACTAGCGTCCCCAGCAGTTTAGGGTTCCCAAAAACACAGTGTTAGCGGGATCAGCCCAGATACCCGCTAGCACCTGCGTTTTGCCCCTCCGCCCAGCCCACCCAAGTGCAGTATCGATCGATCACTGTCACTTACAAAACACTAAACGCATAACTGCAGCGTTCACAGAGTCAGGCCTGATCCCTGCGATCGCTAACAGTTTTTTTGGTAGCATTTTGGTGAACTGGCAAGCAAGCACCAGGCAGCGTCAGGTTAGCGCCAGTACCGCTAACACCCACGCACGCACCGTACACCTCCCTTAGTGGTATAGTATCTGATCGGATCAATATCTGGTCCGATCAGATCTATACTAGCGTCCCCAGCAGTTTAGGGTTCCCAAAAACGCAGTGTTAGCGGGATCAGCCCAGATACCTGCTAGCACCTGCGTTGTGCCCCTCCGCCCGGCCCAGCCCATCCCACCCAAGTGCAGTATCGATCGATCACTGACACTTACAAGGCACTAAACGCATAACTGCAGCGTTCGCAGAGTCAGGCCTGATCCCTGCGATCGCTAACAGTTTTTTTGGTAGCATTTTGGTGAACTAGCAAGCACCGGCCCCAGGCAGCGTCAGGTTAGCGCCAGTACCACTAACACCCACGCACGCAGCATATGCCTCCTTTAGTGGTATAGTATCTGAACGGATCAATATCTGATCCGATCAGATCAGATCTATACTAGCGTCCCCAGCAGTTTAGGGTTCCCAAAAACGCAGTGTTAGCGGGATCAACCCAGATACCTGCTAGCACCTGCGTTTTGCCCCTCCGCCCGGCCCAGTCCAGCCCACCCAAGTGCAGTATCGATCGATCACTGTCACTTACAAAACACTAAACGCATAACTGCAGCGTTTGCAGAGTCAGGCCTGATCCCTGCGATCGCTAACAGTTTTTTTGGAAGCTTTTTATTGAACTGGCAAGCACCAGCGGCCTAGTACACCCCGGTCGTAGTCAAACCAGCACTGCAGTAACACTTGGTGACGTGGCGAGTCCCATAAGTGCAGTTCAAGCTGGTGAGGTGGCAAGCACAAGTAGTGTCCCGCTGCCACCAAAAAGACAAACACAGGCCCGTCGTGCCCATAGTGCCCTTCCTGCTGCATTCGCCAATCCTAATTGGGAACCCACCACTTCTGCAGCGCCCGTACTTCCCCCATTCACATCCCCCAACGAAATGCAGTCGGCTGCATGAGAGGCATTTTTATGTGCTCCCGAGTACCCCTACCCAACGAACCCCCCCCAAAAAGATGTTGTGTCTGCAGCAAACGCGGATATAGGCGTGACACCCGCTATTATTGTCCCTTCTGTCCTGACAATCCTGGTCTTTGCATTGGTGAATGTTTTGAACGCTACCATACACTAGTTGAGTATTAGCGTAGGGTACAGCATTGCACAGACTAGGCACACTTTCACAGGGTCTCCCAAGATGCCATCGCATTTTGAGAGACCCGAACCTGGAACCGGTTACAGTTATAAAAGTTAGTTACAAAAAAAGTGTAAAAAAATAAAAAATATATATAAAATAAAAAAAAATAGTTGTCGTTTTATTGTTCTCTCTCTCTATTCTCTCTCTCTATTGTTCTGCTCTTTTTTTACTGTATTCTATTCTGCAGTGTTTTATTGTTATTGTTATTGTTATTGTTATTATGTTTTATCATGTTTGTTTTTCAGGTATGTAATTATTTATACTTTATTGTTTACTGTGCTTTATTGTTAACCATTTTTTTGTCTTCAGGTACGCCATTCACAACTTTGAGTGGTTATACCAGAATGATGCCTGCAGGTTTAGGTATCATCTTGGTATCATTCTTTTCAGCCAGCGGTCGGCTTTCATGTAAAAGCAATCCTAGCGGCTAATTAGCCTCTAGACTGCCTTTACAACCCGTGGGAGGGAATGCCCCCCCCCCCCCCACCGTCTTCCGTGTTTTTCTCTGGCTCTCCTGTCTCAACAGGGAACCTGAGAATGCAGCCGGTGATTCAGCCAGCTGACCATAGAGCTGATCAGAGACAAGAGTGGCTCCAAACATCTCTATGGCCTAAGAAACCGGAAGCTACGAGCATTTTATGACTTAGATTTCGCCGGATGTAAATAGCGCCATTGGGAAATTGGGGAAGCATTTTATCACACCGATCTTGGTGTGGTCAGATGCTTTGAGGGCAGAGGAGAGATCTAGGGTCTAATAGACCCCAATTTTTTCAAAAAAGAGTACCTGTCACTACCTATTGCTATCATAGGGGATATTTACATTCCCCGAGATAACAATAAAAATGATTTAAAAAAAAAAAAAATGAAAGGAACAGTTTAAAAATAAGATAAAAAAGCAAAAAAATAATAAAGAAAAAAAAAAAAAAAAAAAAAAGCACCCCTGTCGCCCCCTGCTCTTGCGCTAAGGCGAACGCAAGCGGCGGTCTGTCGTCAAACGTAAACAGCAATTGCACCATGCATGTGAGGTATCGCCGCGAAGGTCAGATCGAGGGCAGTAATTTTTGCAGTAGACCTCCTCTGTAGATCTAAAGTGGTAACCTGTAAAGGCTTTTAAAGGCTTTTAAAAATGTATTTATTTTGTTGCCACTGCACGTTTGTGCGCAATTGTAAAGCATGTCATGTTTGGTATCCATGTACTCGGTCTAAGATCATCTTTTTTATTTCATCAAACATTTGGGCAATATAGTGTGTTTTAGTGCATTAAAATTTAAAAAAGTGTGTTTTTTCCCCAAAAAATGCGTTTGAAAAATCGCTGCGCAAATACTGTGTGAAAAAAAAAAATGAAACACCCACCATTTTAATCTGTAGGGCATTTGCTTTAAAAAAATATATAATGTTTGGGGGTTCAAAGTAATTTTCTTGCAAAAAAAAAAAAACTTTTTCATGTAAAAAATAAGTGTCAGAAAGGGCTTTGTCTTCAAGTGGTTAGAAGAGTGGGTGATGTGTGACATAAGCTTCTAAATGTTGTGCATAAAATGCCAGGACAGTTCAAAACCCCCCCAAATGACCCCATTTTGGAAAGTAGACACCCCAAGCTATTTGCTGAGAGGCATGTCGAGTCCATGGAATATTTTATATTGCGACACAAGTTGCGGGAAAGAGACAAATTTTTTTTTTTTTTTTTTTTTTTTGCACAAAGTTGTCACTAAATGATATATTGCTCAAACATGCCATGGGAATATGTGAAATTACACCCCAAAATACATTCTGCTGCTTCTCCTGAGTACGGGGATACCATATGTGTGAGACTTTTTGGGAGCCTAGCCGTGTACGGGACCCCGAAAACCAAGCACCGCCTTCAGGCTTTCTAAGGGGCGTGAATTTTTGATTTCACTCTTCACTGCCTATCACAGTTTCGGAGGCCATGGAATGCCCAGGTGGCACAAAACCCCCCCAAATGACCCCATTTTGGAAAGTAGACACCCCAAGCTATTTGCTGAGAGGTATAGTGAGTATTTTGCAGACCTCACTTTTTGTCACAAAGTTTTGAAATTTGAAAAAAGAAAAAAAAAAAAAGTTTTTTCTTGTCTTTCTTCATTTTCAAAAACAAATGAGAGCTGCAAAATACTCACCATGCCTCTCAGCAAATAGCTTGGGGTGTCTACTTTCCAAAATGGGGTCATTTGGGGGGGGTTTGTGCCACCTGGGCATTCCATGGCCTCCGAAACGGTGTTAGGCAGTGAAGAGTAAAATCAAAAATTCACGCCCTTAAAAACGCTGAAGGCGGTGATTGGTTTTCGGGGCCCCGTACGCGGCTAGGCTCCCAAAAAGTCCCACACATGTGGTATCCCCATACTCAGGAGAAGCAGCTAAATGTATTTTGGGGTGCAATTCCACATAGGCCCATGGCCTGTGTGAGCAATATATCATTTAGTGACAACTTTGTGCAAAAAAAAAAAAAAAAAAAAAAAAGTGTCACTTTCCCGCAACTTGTGTCAAAATATAAAATATTCCATGGACTCAATATGCCTCTCAGCAAATAGCTTGGGGTGTCTACTTTCCAAAATGGGGTCATTTGGGGGGGGGTTGTGCCACCTGGGCATTCCATGGCCTCCGAAACTGTGATAGGCAGTGAAGAGTGAAATCAAAAAGTTACACCCTTAGAAATCCTGAAGGCGGTGATTGGTTTTCGGGGTCCCATACGCGGCTAGGCTCCCAAAAAGTCCCACACATGTGGTATCCCCGTACTCAGGAGAAGTAGCTGAATATATTTTGGGGTGCAATTCCACATAGGCCCATGGCCTGTGTGAGCAATATATCATTTAGTGACAACTTTTTGTAAATATTTTTTTTTTTTTTTTTTTTTGTCATTATTCAATCACTTGGGACAAAAAAAATAAATATTCAATGGGTTCAACATGCCTATCAGCAATTTCCTTGGGGTGTCTACTTTCCAAAATGGGGTCATTTGGGGGGGTTTTGTACTGCCCTGCCATTTTAGCACCTCAAGAAATGACATAGGCAGTCATAAACTAAAAGCTGTGTAAATTCCAGAAAATGTACCCTAGTTTGTAGACGCTATAACTTTTGCGCAAACCAATAAATATACGCTTATTGACATTTTTTTTACCAAAGACATGTGGCCGAATACATTTTGGCCTAAATGTATGACTAAAATTGAGTTTATTGGATTTTTTTTATAACAAAAAGTAGAAAATATCATTTTTTTTCAAAATTTTCGGTCTTTTTCCGTTTATAGCGCAAAAAATAAAAACTGCAGAAGTGATCAAATACCATCAAAAGAAAGCTCTATTTGTGGGAAGAAAAGGACGCAAATTTCGTTTGGGTACAGCATTGCATAACCGCGCAATTAGCAGTTAAAGCGACGCAGTGCCAAATTGGAAAAAGACCTCTGGTCCTTAGGCAGCATAATGGTCCGGGGCTCAAGTGGTTAAAGTACTGAATCTAATACATGTAGCCAACATGTAGCCAACCAGACCCATACGCCCTCAGTCTTCATAAATACAGATGCAGAAAAAGCCTTTGACAGGGTTAATTGGGATTATATGTTCACAGTCTTTCGATATATAGGGCTCAGAGAAACGATGATTAGATGGATCGCCCAAATATACTTTACCCCTACTGCACAAGTTAAAGTGAATGGAATTCTATCAGACCACCTCCCAATTAAGAATGGGACTAGACAAGGCCCGCTATCTCCTCTCCTTTATGCCCTATCATTGCAGCCATTCTTGTATAAAATCAGGAATAACCCAGAAATCCAAGGCCTAGTGGTTGGAGATACCCAGTACAAGGTCTCCGCATACGCGGACGACTTGCTATTTTGCCTTTCAAATCCAGCAATCTTCCTCCCAAACCTTCTCTGGAAATTTGGCAAATACGGAAATATATCCAATCTTAAAATTAACTACAATAAGTCGGAGGCCATGGGCATAGAGATACCGCAAACTGCAATGCAAGCACTTTGCTCCAGTTTCAACTTTAAATGGACATCTACAGTTTTGACATACCTGGGTACTTTCGTCCCAGCTAATCTAAACCATACCTTTAATTTTTTCCGGCTTACGTGAGGCCTGGAGTACACACTCTTATATGTGGTAAAAATGCATTCTCAGTAAGACATCTCTGGGAATGTCATCAGGGAGGAAAGACGGTTTGGGGACCCTATGTATTCTGTCCACAAGAAGATCATGTGCTGAAGCTGCTGGTACCAATGTGGAGAATAGGGTCTGGGCAAATTGCAGAAGCTGGGTAGGGGGAACATCTTCTGGAATAACCCACAGTTTGATGATGTTCCTCCTGGATCTGTCCTCGAGGTCCGCTATTTTATCCTTTATCCATGTGATGTCCTCCCCCTGAGCTGTATGAGCCTCCACCATCACATTGTATGCTGAAGTATATTCCTCCATTTTGTTTTCCACCTGATGTACTCTGTGGCCTATTGCTTGTACTTCCCTCTGACACTCATTTATCCCCCTGACCATATCTGCATGTAATGAGGAGCGCAAGGACAGTAACTTTTCTTTCAGTAAAGTGTCCGACACAGGTCGGTCTGCAGTGGGAAATTTCTTAACAGGATCCCCATCATTACTGCTCTGGTGCTGTCACGTACCTTGTGGACATGCCCGACTTGCAGGGGATGGCCACTCTTGCGGCTCCGACTCGAGGGCCCAGGTAGGGTAAACAGGAAGCACAGGAGTCAGGAGTGGCACGAGTGCCTGGCAGGATCAACAGCAGGAGGTGGGTCTGGAACTCAGGAAGCACTGTGCAGTAGAACTTCAGACTGAGCCGGAAGGTAGACTGGAACCTGGAAGGAGCTGGATCAGCAGACTGGTGCAGCAGACTGGGACCGGACAGCAGACTGGAACTGGACAGCAGACTGGAACTGGACAGCAGACTGGAACTGGTCAGCAGACTGGAGCCAGATAGCAGACTTGAACTGGACAGCAGACTGGAACTGGACAGCAGACTGGAGCTGGATAGCAGGCTGGAACTGAAGTCAGGATACTAAGACTGGAGAGTCAGACAAGCCGGATCGGTAGCCAGGCAGACAGTGGATATGCCAGAGGGTCAGGCAGAAGAGTAGTCAGACAAGCCGGGGTCGGATGCAGGCAGAAGACAGGGATGGTCGGAGACAAGCTGGGATCAGATGCAGGCAGACAACAAGGATAATCAGGAACAAGCCGGGTCTTTAGCACAGAAACAGATTCTCAAGGATCAAACACACATAACGCTGTAGAGCAGACAGCAAGATCCCAGTGTGACAGCTGGGTTTAAATAGCCCGCCTGGTGCTAATAGGCGCACATGATCGCGCAACTGCATGCTCACACCTGACAGGTTTGTGGGATTACTGTGAGGCCTGCTTACCTCCATGTCCTGATCGGTCCCCTGTCTGGCTGGAGAGTCTCTCCGTGACTTCAATTTGGCCAGGCTTCTCGTAGAGGGGCTGGATGGGCCTGAGGAGGACTCACTGGGTGGATTAGAGGAGCGGATAGAGGCGGATGGGAGTCCGTTTTTGCCGCTGCTCGGTCCGGGCCTGTGCTCCAGCCTGCTATCTATCGCTCTGCCACCATTTTGTTGTAGTCCGCGAATGGTGTAATAGCTCATCATCTTCTGAGGCTGCTGTGGGTTTTTTGCGATGTCTGGGCATCCTCAATCAGTGCAGCGGGATCTCGCCGTTAGGATGGCAGGTTTATAAGCCATGACTGTCGCCGGTGGGCTCTGATGGCTATGGATTATCTCCTGTGGGCGAGCGGAGCTCCTGGGTTAAGCGTCCATCTTGGAGCCCGGTCACCACACCCCCTACCATACTTTTAATTTGAATTTCCCCCCTTACTAACCAAAACCCGGAACCTACTGGAATCATGGCATAAGGGCTTCCATTCCTGGTTTGGCAGATGTAATCTTATTAAGATGTATCTTACCCAAATTCTTCTACTACAGGCACACCCAATTGCGATCCCCACATCATTCTTCAGACAGGTACACAGTCAATTCAACAGATTCATATGGGAAAATAAGAAACCGAGATTACCTCATACACTACTCTCCTTAACTAAGATTAATGGAGGCGTAGCTGTCCCAGATGTGAAGAAGAACTACCAATCTGTACATCTAGGTAGAATTATAGACTGGTGCTGTTATCAAGACCTGAAACTGTGGACGCACCTGGAACAAGCTCAAGCGCAGGTGCCCTTGCAAGGAGCTGTTTAGTGTTATGAACGTCTCACAGCAAATGTAAAGAGACACCCACTGATAGAGACGACGCTTCGTGTAGGGTCACAAACCTGTCTCACGCAGTCGCTATCCACACCTAACTCTCCGCTATACCCCATTATAGGAAACCAGCAATTTCCTCCAGGACTAGACCCCCAAGTTAAGAATGCATTAATTAACATAAATCGCACGCAAGCACGACACTTTCTGATAAATTACTCTTGGCCCTCCGTAGAGACACTAAGCAATAAAATGGGTCCCTTTAAACTACCATTCTGGACTGCCATTCAACTAAGACATTTTCTTACATCTATACCTAATCCGCAAGGGTTTGTCAAACCCTTAACCATGTTTGAAGACTACTGCTCAGAAGACGGTACACTCCCGAGAACGCTGTCCGTAATGTATAACCTCCTAATTGCCCTGACAGATAACACACACCTGATCTTCCTGAACAAGTGGGAGAGGGATTTGAACTGTATTTTTACTTCAAGCCAGACTCAACGTATCATAAGATTTGCCCTAAAATCCTCTACCTGTACAAAAGTACAGGAAACCAATTATAAGCTCCTAACAAGGTGGTATTTAACCCCTCAAACTTTACATACTTACTACCCGAACACCTCAGCACTTTGTTGGAGATGTCGGGCGGAAAGGGGTACGTTGTTGCATATATTTTGGTCCTGATCAAAGCTTTCCTATTTCTGATCTACAGTCAGAACAACTATCCAGAAGTTTACGGAATATAACATCCCAGACGACCCGGCCTTTTTCCTTTTGCATGTAAACACAATATCAACTAAAGGATACAAAAAGTCTGTTATACACCACTTGGCAAATGCCACTAATTCCTGTATCCCACTTCATTGGAAAAGTCAAACCCCACCAACAGTGGCAAGCTGGATCCGGAGGGTAGAGGACATTAGTAAAATGGAAGACCTGGTGCTCACTGCGAGACACCAACAGGAAAAATATAAAAAGACATGGGCACTTTGGCACCATTTCATTTTCTTTTTGGAGGGCACCACCCTTAGAACTTCTTGATGAGGTCAATTCCCCAGCGAACGCAGAATCCAGGGCCATCCTGAATCAACCAGAGCCCTTCAATGCCCTTCCATCCCTGCAACCCACCCCTTCCCCCCTCACTCCTTAGTTTCCCCTCCTTCCTATCCCTTATTGGTTTCCTCGCCCCCTTCTGCTGCCCCCCCCATCTCGGGCAATGAGGTTTCACCTGGGTGGGGGGTGATCGAGGGATGGAGGAGGAGGAGGAGGCAGAGGATAACTGAGGCTTTTCTTCATCTACCACCTCCTGTTGGAGGATTTTCTGATGAGGGGGGCTTCGGCCTCTCAACGGTTAGTTGGGAAGTATTATTTGTCATTTGAAGTATATCGATAAGTTTGAAGTGTATGTGAACTCTGCCTCTCCTTCCCTCCATGTGATGAAGTTGATTATGTTACTTCCCTTCCCTCCCCAGATGTTTCTAATATATGTATGTATTGTATTGTCTAAGCCCATGTTGGGCATTTCTAAATAAATACAATTTATATTTGAAAAAAAAGTAAGGAATAATTACCTCTATCACAAATACTTTTATAACTCAGAAAAATAATAATAATAATAAAAATAATAATAATAATAAGCATGATTAATAACCCTAAATAGGCAAAGCATTGCAAATCAGGATTGCTAAAGAATGATAAACATGGACTCATAAATAATAACATTTATCCATAGTCCAATTAAATACATTCCCAATCAATATGTTTCCTAATTAAAGACAAAAATGGCAATTCACAATTGATAGCAGCATCAATAAATGTCCCAAAAATATAAAGATATTCCTATTAAAGATACATAACTGAAGCACATCACTCTGATCTCTATATAAATAAGCTCATTTCTAAATATACTCGAGTATAAGTCGAATTTTTCAGCCCTTTTTTTTGGGCTGAAAGTGTCCCCTTCGACTTATACTCGAGTCACCGGCGTCTGTCTGCATGATCAGCGTGTCATGCAGGCAGACGGTGGCTGGCGTGTGATAATAGTGTTCGGCGGCTATTCCAGCATTCAAAAGCTGCGCCTCCTGCTCGTCTGTGATAGGCTGAACAGCTGTCAGTGCACAGCATATCATGGACATTCTCTCATCCTCGTCCGTGGTATGAGAATGAGAGAATGTCCGTGATAGGCAGTCAGCGGTCAGCCTATCACAGACGAGGAGGAGGCGCGGCTTTTGAACTGTGGAATGGCCGCCAAACACTATCATCACACGCCGGCCGCCGTTTGAGGCTGGAGATTGCCACAGGGAGGCTGGAGATTGCCACAGGAAGGCTGGAGATTGCCACAGGGAGGCTGGAGATCGCCACAGGGAGGCTGCACAGGACACAAATAGGCTGCACATTCACACAGGACACATGCACACAGGACATGTACAGGACACATGCACACAGGGACACAGGAACACAAGGACACAGGACACACATGTACAGGACACAGGACACATGCACAGGGTACAGGTAGGCTGCACAGGACACAGGGAGGCAGGCAGCTGCAGATGGGCATTGTTGACCCTCTGCATTTCTCACCCTCGTCTTATACTCGGGTCAATACATTTTTCCCAGTTTTTTGTGGTAAATTAGGGGCCTCGACTTATACTCGGAACGACTTATACTAGAGTATATATGGTATGTGCAGAGAAGGGTGGTGGCATTCCTAACCTTTATTATGGGTTTAGAAGCTCACCCTCAGAGACAAGTAGTATATAAGCAATGGAAAGGAAACAAAATATAAATGAATGGCATAAGTGGGAGGGGAGTGGGAATAAGTGACAATACAACATTGCAGATCATCTTCCATTTCCAATAATGAGGTGCAATAGAACATTAAAGTGTTACTAAACCCAGGACACTGAAATCACTATATGTGGTCTCCCACAATACACTGAACATAGCAATGCAATTATTTTTGTAAATATAAACAGCTAAATACCTTTTATCAGCAGCAGCATATAGCAGTCTTGTGACTTCTATCAGGGTCTGACTGAGCACTGGTTAAAGGTTGTAAGAGGAGTTTTCATTCTCTTCTGACTGTACTATGAGGCTGCATGACTCCTGACCCTCTGTCTAGACTGTGCCGATCATATGCGCCCTCCCGAAAAAAAAAATCTCTAGCAATACACATCAAATTGAGCATGTGCAAGGCCCTGTACTATCAAGATTGGGATTGGGGACTGATGAAAAAAGGGGGGGATCAGAGAAGACAGGATCAAACAGCCTTTTTACAAAATGGGCAGGATTAACCCCCTAGGTTCCACAGTGAGTATAACAAGCATGCTTTACTGCATATACAGACTAATTTTACTATTGCGGGTTTATTAACACTTTAAAATTACATAGCATTACAGTAAAATGAAACAATAACTCACTGGGACCGATTTACCTGGCCATGTAAAGCAAAGGTGCCTGGATAATTAAAAAATACTTGGTATGGGGTCCCCCTTCAAATTTATACCAGACATTATGGTATGGATTTTGAGGGGGAACCCTATGCAAAAATCAAGAAAAAAGGCTAAGCCCCCCAAAGATCTATGCCAGAGCATCTGAGCATGCAATCTGGAAGACCAGGAAAGGGAAAAGGCAAGCACGTGTCACTCCCTCCTGAACCATACCAGATCATATGCCCTCCAGTAGGGATGTGCCGAACACCCCCCGGTTTGGTTCACAGCAGTACATGCGAACAGACCAAAAATTTGTGCGAACACGCGAACCCGTTAAAGTCTATGGGACTCGAACGTGAAAAATCAAAAGTGCTAATTTTAAGGCTAATATGCAAGTTATTATCTTAAAAAGTGTTTGGGGACCCGGGTCCTGCCCCAGGGGACATGAATCAATGCAAAAAAAAAGTTTGGCCGTTTTTCGGGAGCAATGATTTTAATAATGCTTAAAGTGAAACAATAAAAGTGAAATTTTCCTTTAAATTTTGTGCCTGGGGGGTGTCTATAGTATGCCTGTAAAGTGGCACATATTTCCTGTGTTTAGAACAGTCCCTGCACAAAATTACATTTCTAAAGGAATAAAAGTAATTTAAAACTGCTTGCGGCTCTAATGTACTGTTGCCCCCCCCCCCCCCCAACCCATTACCAGGCCCTTTGGGTCTGGTATGGATATTAAGGTGAACCCCGCACCCAAATTAAAAAAAAAAAAGGCATGGGGCCCCCAGGCCCTATATACTCTGAACAGCAGCAGTATACAGGCAGTCCCGGGTTACAAACAAGATAGGGACTGTAGGTTTGTTCTTAAGTTGAATCTGTTTGTAATTTGGAACAGGTACATTTTCTAAGTGTAGCTTCAGCCAAAAAATCTATTTTTAAGCTTTTTGGATAACATAGGGAAGGGTTATCATCACCCCTGTAACATTTGTTTTGCTGTCTGTGCCCCTGTTCAGAAGATTTCACTTTCTGTCCCAATGAGAATTGGATTTAGAAAATTTGGTTGGTGGTACCAGAACACTGTAAGCCTCACAGTTACTCTTGGTGGGTGCTGGAATGGGCCCTGCTGTGAAATATTATATCAAAAAATTTAATTACGCGCCCCTGTTAAACAGGGGCATAAAAATTGGGCCTTAGGCGGTGGTAGTGGTGGTGGTGGTGATGGTGGCACAACACTGTAAAGCCTCACAGATAACTTTTGTTGAGTGCAGGAACAGGTCCTGCTGTGAAATATTAAATAAAAAATTGTAATCACGCGCCCCTGTTGAACAGGGGCAGAAAAATTGGGCCTTAGACGGTGGTGGTGGTGGTGGCATAACACTGTAAAGCCTCACAGATACTTTTGTTGAGCGCAGGAACAGGCCCTTCTGTGAAATATTAGATCAAAAATTATAATTACACTCCCCTGTTAAACAGGGGCAGAAATATTGGGCCTTAGGCGGTGGTAGTGGAGGTGGTGGAGGTGGTGGTAGCACAACACTGCAGTCTTCAAGGGATCCTACATCCATAGAAAAATCAGTCGGTTACATCCATCAGGAAAATCAATCAGTTACATCAGCATCAGGTGCTTGGTAGCTGGTGATCCAAGACTGATTCATTTTTATGAATGTGAGCCGATCAACAGAGTCTGTGGACAGGCGCACTCTGTGATCGGTTACAAAGCCTCCAACAGCACTGAATGTGCATTCAGAAAGAACGCTTGATGCAGTACAGGCCAGTAGCTCAATTGCATATTGAGCAAGCTCTGGCCAGTGGTCCATCCTTAAGACCCAGTAACCCAGTGGATGCTCTGATGGAAACGTCTCCAAGTTTGATCTTTCCCCTATATATTACTGCACCATGTAATTCAGATGCTGGCAATGGTTGCTGGAACTGATCAGACCTGGGTGCTGAGGACTGAAGAATTGTCTGAAGACATCGGTCAGCATGCCACCTTCTCCACCACTCTTTCTATGGCTGCACGAAGCCTCAGCAACACATTGTCCATCACCAGGAAATTGTAACCTCCCAGGCTCTGGAAACGCATTGTAAAAACCTTTCTGCAAGGCCTCCCAAAGATGTTTCATCCTCTGCTCCCTCTGTGAAGGCTGGATAAGTTCTGCAACCTTACCCTTGTAACGTGGATCAAGAAGGGTTGCCAACCAGTAATGCCAACGCTGAGTTCCACTTGGTGGGCATGTCACAAATGAGGTGGTTCTTGGGCAGGTTGCATTCTCTTTGAATGTCAGCCAGCCGAGCACTGGCATTATATGACCGGCGGAAATGACCACAGACTTTCCTGGCCTGCCTCAGGAGATCCTGTAAGCCCAGGTACCTGCTTAAGAACCGCTGCACCACCAAATTCAGGATGTGAGCCAAACAGGGAACATGGGCCAAGTGTATCTGTAGGAGGGCGGAGAGGAGGTTGGTGTCATTGTCGCATACAACCATTCCTGGCTGAAGCTGGTGTGGCGTCAACCACCTCTGAGCCTGCACCTGCAGAGCTGACAGAATCTCTGCCCCAGTGTGGCTCCTGTCCCCTAAGCAGACCAACTCAACCAACTCAAGCACAGCATGGCATCTTTTTGCCTGAGTGCTTGCGTAGCCCCTTGAATGCCTACAGAGCACCGCTGGTTCAGAGGAGAAATCTGCAGAGGAAGAGGCCATAGAGGAATAAGAAGGAGAAGGGGTGGATGAGAGAGCTGTGGCAGAATCACCACTAGCATTTTGGAGGCGTGGCGGTGGAACAAGCTCCAACAATACTGAACCCTGTCCTGTATCCTTCCCAGCTGCCAGCAGAGTTACACAGTGCACCGTGAAAGAAAGGTAACGTCTCTGTCCATGCCTGCTGGACCATGAGTCAGCAGTAATATGCACCTTACTGCTGACCGCCCTGTACAACGAGGCAAAGACATTGCCTTCCACATGCTGGTAGAGAGCCGGAATGGCCTTCCGTGAAAAGAAATGACATTTGGGAACCTGCCACTGAGGTACCGCACATTCCACAAATTCACAAAAGGAGGCCGAGTCTACCAGCTGAAAAGGCAGCAGTTGCAGTGATAGCAATTTGGCCAAGCTAGTGTAATGTAAATTTGTAAGTTCTGTAAATAATTGTATTCTATTTTATATGTATTGCACACTGCCCTCACTGTGCACACAGCACTAATAATGTTTTCAGTACATGTTTACATTCTTTCGAGTCCTGATTATAATTAGCCTGCCTATGTAACGCCTTGTTACCATATATGTACAATTGTAATATTAATGTGATACCTACGTAATCATGTGTATAAAAACCTTCAATTGCGTCATAATAAAGCAGAACAGTTATTTGGAAAGATGCTGAGCGTATCTTTTGTGTCTGTTCTCTACTGCAGTAGTAATTATTAATTTGGAGCCACTAATCAATATGAGGATAGGAGTTGCCTATCATCAATTTAACCAAGTCAGCATGGCGAGCTTTGCCTTAGGAGGGGTTTCCAGGTGACCCTGAGTATCCGAAACGAGGAGCTTGAGATGATCCAGGAATTTCTGATAATCAGCCAGCTGAGGTAAGCCTTTTGCTTACATTTGAGTTATCAGACTTGATCAGTAAGGCATTTTCGGGACAAAGGGTACCTATTTTACTCCCCTTAATCGAACTGTATAGATTGGTGGTTATATGTTATGTTGTCACTGTCTATTGTCCATCGGAGTGTTATAGATAAGAAAGGGAAGAATAGTGCTGTTCACAGGTATATATAGTACATCTGCTAGATAAAGTAGTTCAGAGGCAAGAGGGTATAGGCACACGTAGAGAAGACTGGCCAGTCATTAAGGGCATTAAATTAAGTAAGGGAATGAAGGGTAAGAGACCCTCAAAAATGCCCAGCGCAAGAGGAGCGCTATATGTGAACCGAAGGTGCGGTTCCGCCTATACTGAGCCCCTAAATTAATGGTCAAAGTGGACAGGGATCCACAATGGATAACTGGGTTACCAAGGTCCATAGGGACTAAGAATCATGCAGAGTAAACAGCTAGAGAAACAGCTATCTATGTGAGCAGGATGGATCAAGGGTGACAATAACACTAGACAGAAAGGGACATTTTCATGTTAAGTTGTGGGATGAATTTGGGGTCAGGTACTACAACTAGTAAAGTCAAAACAGAGAAATGAGAGGTAAAACAGAATACTTTATATGTTGTCAGAGAGGGAAGATGGGATGAGCACTCTGGCTGCCCGTTTGATCATAGAAGCTAGATATAAAAGATATCTGAACAAAATAAGGAAAGCAGAATTTAGGCAGGGAAATATTAATAAGAGTTAAAAGAAAGTGAGAGAATGATATGCATGTGTTGTGTACAAATGGGAAAAATGTAAGCGATTTTAGAGAGATATTGGTTTATGTGTGTGCGAATGCTGGGACCTTTAGTTCTATTGCTTGTGTGTGTCATGTATGCAGATGTGACCCCCTCCTTTGTGCTCTCCTGAAAGAATGTGACTGAGATGAGAGGTCAGTGATAAGCTGGAAGGACACCATGCCAATTCCAGTTTTTTAGACAAAACATTTATAACAAAATGTTCCCGGTTAACTAATCTAATGGTAAACAATGTGATCACAATTATTTTTTGAATCTGTTTTCCAGACATGGTAAAATGAAGGTTACATTTAACCGTATATTACACATATTGAATATCCTTTGATAGTGGAAACAGTGCATTTAAAAAAGGGAAATTAAGTAAAATTAAGTAATAACGAGTATTCATTTCTAATATGAATTTAACAATTTTATCAATAATATAGATATATTGAAACTGGTTTAGACAACCTTTGTTTGGAAATGAAATCCAGGTTATTGGGGAAATTTGTAAAAATGGGATTAGTTTAGATTAAGATAACAATTTTGTAATGTTACAATTATTCAATAAGCCCTTATTGAGAGAAAAAAAAAAGATTAAGATGAGGTTGTTATTTGGAATACAGCTGCCATAATATTTAACCACTTCAGCCCTGGAAGATTTTACCCCCTTCCTGACCAGAGCGTTTTTTGTGATTCGGCACTGCGTCGCTTTAACTGACAATTGCGCGGTCGTGCGACATGGCTCCCATACAAAATTGACGTCATTTTTTTCCCACAAATAGAGCTTTCTTTTGGTGGTATTTGATCGCCTCTGCAATTTTTATTTTTTGCACTATAAATAAAATAAGAGCGACAATTTTGAAAAAAATGCATTCTTTTTTACATTTTGCTATAATAAATATCCCCCAAAAATATATAAAAAAACATTTTTTTTCCTCAGTTTAGGCTGATCGGATTCTTCTACATATTTTTGGTAAAAAAAATTGCAATAAGCGTTTATTGATTGGTTTGTGCAAAAGTTTTAGCGTTTACTAAATAGGGGATAGTTTTATGGCATTTTTATTAATAATTTTTTTTACTAGCAATGGCGGCGATCAGTGATTTTTATTATGACTGTGACGTTATGGCAGACATGTCGGACATTTTTGACACATTTTTGGGACCATTGTCATTTATACAGCGATCAGTGCGATTAAAAATGCACTGATTACTGTGTAAATGACACTGGCAGTGAAGGGGTTAACTTCTAGGGGGTGGGGAGGGGTTAAGTATGTCCTAGGGGAGTGATTACTAACTGTAGGGGGATGGGCTGTGTGTGTGACGTCAGGGAGCAGAGATCGAGTGACACTGTCACTAGGCAGAACGGGGAGATGCTGTTTACATCAGCATCTCCCCGTTCGTCCTCTCCGAGAGGTGATCCCCGCGGTGATCGAGTCCGCGGGACCCGCGACCCAACTCACGGAGCTCCTGGCCGGCGCGCACGCAATGGCACAGCGGGGATTCAAATGGACGTACCTGTAAGTCCATTTGCCCAGCTGTGCCATTCTGCCGATGTACATCGGCGTGCGCCGGTCGGGAACCAGTTGACAAAGCCAAGATGGATGGGATACATAAGAAGTTTTTCTACAAAAATGAAATTTTAAGGTTTTTGATAATATCTTGATGTGTGGCCCATGATGTGAGAGTTATAATAAATAAAAATTTAAATAAACAGACCCATCACATCAAGTCCACACACCCTGTTAGAATAGATGCCACCTGCAGCCAGTTGTTTTTTAGTTTTTGATGCTTTCTGGTCCATCATACAGATTCTTGTCCTTTTGTTTTATTTATTTTTGAAATCCAAAGCAGAATGTGTGGATTGTGAAATGATGTGCCTCTTTTCCTTGTAAGTACAGTGGTATAAGCAGAAGAATATTTTGTATTTATGGACATCTCTCCATGACCACAGGGTATTGTTATAATATTGCCAGGAAAAAGTTGTCTTTTGAAACATGAAACTGGAGTTCTTACACAAACAGCATGATAGAAAACAAGTCATTGTAATATATTTATGCAAGCTGGACCCAGTAATGAAGGGTTCACCCCGATATATCAGAGCTGTAGCTTTATGCAAAGGTGCTATTAGACAAAGTTTGATATTGTTTTGGTCAAACATTTCATTTTTAATGGTCCGACATTCTGCGCAGCAAATATACAGCTAACTAAATGTTTGTCTAATGAAAGGTTTAAAATATGAGTTTGTTTATGTACAAATCTTACAATGAAAAATGCATACATTTGAACCCAGCCACCTTATTGCCTCTATTGGAGGAGAATGGAGACAAAGGAAGCCACATGTGTTAAATTGATAGTGTAGGAATCAGCTGCTCTGAGCCCAGTGTGGGACACACTCCCTGAAGACCCAGATATTACATTTTTTGTAGATTTGAGGATGCAGTTTATCACCCAGAAGGATACTCTGTATTCAAAGTCATTGGATCCTTTGTTTCCCCAGCTTAAGAAGCAGAGCTCCATGTTTTAGCAAAGCCTGTGAGCTATAAAAATAATGTATATTTATATAGATAGTCGAGATATAGAGAGCTTTTGGTTCCATTTGAAGGGCCAGAAGTTTGTTTTTACTTCAGCAGGTAAACCAATCAAGCATACCAAGTTAAATTGATTGGCTGTTTTCAGCCTTCCAGGTTCTTGCTGAGGTAGCCATACTAACATTAAAACTCACACATGGAAGCAGACCAGGTGACTAAGGATGCTGCATTTACAGCCCCGGACACTTGATGGGTCTGTGCAACTCACAGATTCCACCCTAGTTCTGGCCCAGTATAGCTGGGATTAATAATTCAACTTTAAGGACCCCAGAACGAGAAGAACAAGTGGTCCACAGGGGGCAACTTCTTATGAAACAGGACTTTGGAAAAGGTGATCATTTATGTCTGCCAGCCAATCTTTTGCCTCCAGCTTGACACATGGACCGTGTCATCAGTCACAAGCAGTTATGGGTGCCTTAGTAAATGAGCGTGGGATAGAGCCAGGGTTCACCACAGTTGTATTTATAGCATACTACTTCTTGTTTTACCTGTTACTAAAGGTGTTACCAAAAGCTGAACATCCCTTCCAGAGATTACAAAAAGATATATCCAGATGCCCAAGTTAGGATCTTACAAGTATGCATTTTGTCTGTATGGACATGTGTTCTGGATGTCCAGTGGCAAATGCTACTGCAAAGGCCACAGCAAAAAGTCAGAAGTAGTTTGTAAATACAGAGTGCAGAAAGTACAGAGAGTAACAGAGGAAATCATTTTCATAGGGGAGTCCTTACTAGAAGTTTTGAGGTTTTATTTTTACACCCCCTACTGTCTACAATGTAGCGGACAAAGTAGAGTAAGAAACTAGAAGACTTTTGCCTGAATGTTTTCTTATATTTTATCAAGCCCCTAAGGGGGATGTTGGACTCTCTCCCTATGGGATTTGGTTTGGGAGTGTGTTACTCACTTGCTTATATTTTGTCTCATCAGCTGAAGTCCTCCATTCGGATCTCACAGAGAACGTTGCTGATCTTTTAAGGTTTTTTGACAAACCCATTTTTTTTCTCCCCAATTCCAGATCCTAAAAGTTTGGAAGGATCAAAAACTAAAGCCAGGTGACTTGTGGATTGTTAAGAGACATTTATATATAAGGAAATGTTTGGAGACTCAATACAGCATTTATTTTATGTACAGTTTTTGCAAAACTTGAAGGAAAAGTCACCTGGATCCACACCAGACACTGCAAAAATGACTAAATGAAAGAAATCTCTGTGTTTGATTTGTTTCCCTCTTGTGGCCACAGTCTAGGGTACTTTTTGATTCAATTACTTTAATTGTAAGGAATATATATATTTGAAAAGTAGTTTAGCCATGTTGAAGTCATATTTGTCTTTTGTACGTCTTCCATTTTATGTAGAATTGTCTGTGTTTACATATGCTGATAAGTCAGCATGCCCACAATTCTGGCCACAGGAGTGTACAGCCAGTACTCTGTAAATATGTCTCATAAATCATTTTTTTTCCACAATGAAGTCATTTTGTAATGAAAAAGTTGCTCAGCTATTATTTTCTCCACAATGGAGTTTTTGCCTCATTGGCCAGGACTACCTCCACCTAAGCGTGTGGAGGTTCCAGGTTAAAGGTGATAGCAGGTATGGTTAGTGATTGTAATGGAAATTCATAAGTTCTGTAAATAATTGTATTCTTTTTTATATGTATTGCACACTGCCCTCACTGTGCACACAGCACTAATAATGTTTTCAGTACATGTTTACATTCTTTTGAGTCCTGATTAGAATTAGCCTGCCTATGTAACACCCCTTGTTACCATAAACGTACAATTGTAATATTAATGTGATACCTACGTAATCATGTGTATAAAAACCTTCAATTGCGTCATAATAAATCAGAATAGTTATTTGGAAAGATGCTGAGCGTATCTTTTGTGTCTGTTCCCTACTGCAGTAGTTATTATTAATTTGGAACCACTAATCAATATGAGGATAGGAGTTGCCTATCATCAATTTAACCAAGTCACTAGTATTCAGACGCTGAGCATGTGGATGGCTGGGACCGAATTTCTTTTGATGGTTTAGCAACTAGGGTAGGGAAATTTGCCTGCTAAAATCCGATGTTGGTGTACCGTTAGCAGATTGTCCGCAAGTACTTGGGACACTTATTTCTATACCTTCATTTCTCTCAGTGCAGGTTTCTGAGAGGACTGGAGGTATAGTGGGGTTGGAGATCCCAGCTGATGAGGAGCAAGGAGAGGTCCGCCTTGTTCTTTGATGTGGATCTTTTAAGTGCTGTTGCCAACGGACTGCATGGGAGGTCGTCATATGTCTGGTCAAGCATGTAGTGCCCAAGCGGCTGCTGTTTTGGCCACGCTTGATACGCTTTAGACATATGTTGCAAACAGCAATGGTGCGATCTGCTGCACACGTGTCAAAAAAGACCCGCACCAAAGAACTTTTCAAAATATGTGGGGAGACAGCAGCGCCCTGCTTAGCTCTGCGGTGTGATGCAAAAGGGTGGCTACCCTTAAACTGCCCCCTGGAGGGCATCCTGCCTTGTTGGAGATGTGCCTCCTCCTCTTCTCTTCTATCAGGCACCCAAGTAGAGTCAGTGACCTCATCATCCCCTCCCTCCTCGTCACTGGAGCAAACTTGGCACTATGGTGCAGCTGGGGGAACATAACTGCCAGTTTCTTGACCTTCTTGGGCACTCCTCTCTCTAGGCTCACGTTACTCCCTTCCTCAACCTGGGTACCATCATTAGAGCCTTCAAATCGCTGCGCATCCTCCTGCAGCATGAACCCAACACTGTGGTTGTATAGTTCGGGGGACTCCTCCATGCATGATGGTGGGGCTAGGGAAGGAGTGACTGTTGACATGGAGCCGATGGAATAGGCTGCTTTGGCAGCTGCATTGGCAGACAAACTATTCTGAGCCTGGGTGACAGAGGATAAGGAGGATGAGGAGGGCTTTGTTATCCATTCTACCAACTCTTCTGCATGTTGTGGCTCAATAACAAGGCCAGCTGCAGAAAAAAAGGACAAGTGTGCCCCACAGCCACATGCTGAGGATGCACCGTGTCCACGACCAGCACTGTCAACTGTAGACACAGAGCCTGCTTGCCCTCTTTTAGTGGCCTGTGAGCATCTGCTTCTCCTTGGTGGCCTTCCAGACATGCTGTAAATTTTGTTTAGCAAAACCACACTACACTGTATTGTGCACTGTGTATACCATCAGGAAAGTAGTAGCAACTGCACTAGGGGTGCACGGTACTGTGTACACCAACAGAAGTGTAATAACAACTATGGGTACACTGTATGTATTATGTACACCACCAGGAAAGTAGTAGTAACTGCACTAGGTGTGCACGGTACTGTGTACACCAACAGAAGTTTAATAACAACTATGGGTGCACTGTATGTATTGTGTACACCACCAGGAAAGTAGTAGCAACTAGGGATGAGCTTTCTGTTCGGTTCGAACATGAGTTCGACTCGAACATGGGCTGTTCGCCCATTCATCGAAAACCGAACATTATGGGCCGTTTGCGCCAAATTTGAGCAGCACGTAACGGCCCATAATGCACTGCGGGAGCACAGTGCATTGCTGTATGATGATTGGCCAGAGCATGTACCATGGCCTGCATGCTTTGGCCAATCACAGTGCCCTCAGCTAAGAGAGCCATAATTGGCCAAAGGCAGGGTGCCTTTCGCCAATCATGGCTCAGGTAGACTAAGTCCACGCCCACACTAAATAAGGCTGACTGCACGTCGGCCTTGTGTAGGGTGTCATTGCCGGCGTGGACGGAGAGAGAGAGTGTCATTTAGATTGAGCAGGCAGGCAGATTATTCAGTTAGCTGCAGTGTATTTCATATATATATATATATATATATATATATATATATATATATATATATATATATATGCACACAGTGAGTCTAGTATATATATATATATATATATATATATATCCACTGCATACAGTATAGCTAGATCTCACTGCAGTCCGTTCCAGATGGTGTACTGTTTCTACTACACTTCTGGCAGGCAGGTGATTCAGTTAGCTGTAGTGTATTTCATATATATTGTGACAGATTCACCCGGGACAGAGGCTTTTGGAGGGGACTGAATGCTAGCCTCTTGCCTATTGATTATGGGCCCTGGCATTTGGGGGAACGTTGCACTTTGTAAACTGTATGCCTGGGGACCCTTGAGGTGGCGTTACTTTGGATTTGGGTCCTTGTCCCCAGGACACACAGACTCTGGGAACCCTGTGTATGCCATATTGGAAATGGTACCTGAGAGGGTATGTCTTGGATTGCTTAAAATGGGACAGTAATATGTATCCACAATATCTCCCAGGATATATGTAAAGACTATTCTTTGTTTGTTTGATTCTGAACTCAACATGTTAGTTGAGAGAGCTGATCACATTGGCCTGGTAGAACTGGGTAGGAGTCTACTCCTACTATAGTTTGTTGACTACTAGGCTGAGGGGGGGGGAGATCACTGTTTGTATTGTTAATTGTAATTAGTTCCTGCTATTGTGAGAAGGTGTCCTGTGTTTATATTAATGTGTGAAGCTCGGTGACAACAAGTCTGACCTGTAGCAAAATCCTGATTAATCATAACAATGCTCCGGAGGGCACGGAGTCACAGCGGCTGCTTTAAGGGATTAGCTAATTAGCTCATGTTAATTAGGTTTCTGGTTACAGTACTTATTGTAAGCCTGCTGTATATATTTGTGTGTCATCTCAAATAAATCAGTCCATGTTCAGCAGCTAAACAAGTATCGTCTTGTTTTGTGCTAGCGAGTGGTTGGAACATCTGATATCTATATTCAGACTGGGAGGAAGCGGTATATGACGAAAGCACTCCACTGCATACAGTTTAGCTAGATCTCACTGCGGTCCGTTCCTGGTGGTGTACTGTTTCTACTATACTTCTGGAAGGCAGGTGATTTAGTTAGCTGCAGTGTATTTCATATATATACATACAGTCAGTCTAGTATATATATATATCCACTGCATACAGTTTAGCTAGATCTCACTGCGGTCCGTTCCTGGTGTACTGTTTCTACTATACTTCTGTCAGGCAGGTGATTCAGTTAGCTGCAGTGTATTTCATATATATATATATATATACAGTCAGTCTAGTATATATATATCCACTGCATACAGTTTAGCTAGATCTCACTGCAGTCCATTCCTGGTGGTGTACTGTTACTGCTATACTTTTGGCAGGCAGGTGATTCAGTTAGCTGCAGTTCCCACATTCATAGAAAAATCAAGCAGTTACATCAGCATCAGGTGCTTGATAGCTGCTGCTGATCCAATACTGATTTATTTTTATGAATGTGAGCCTATCAAAGGAGTCTGTGGACAGGCACACTCTATGATCCATTAAAAACCCTCCAGCAGCACTGAATGTGCGTTCAGAAAGAACACTGGATGCCGGACAGGCCAGTAGACCAATTGCATATTGAGCTAGTTCTGGCCAGTGGTCCATCCTCAAGACCCAGTAACCCAGTGGATGCTCTGTTGGAAAGATCTCCAAGTCTGCTCTTGCCCCTAGATATTCCTGAACCATGTAATGAAGACGATGGCGATGGTTGATTGAACCGATCAGACATTGGCGCAGAGGACTGAAAAATTGTCTAAAGGCATCAGTGAGCTGGCCTCCTTATCCACTGCTCTTCCACTGACTGACCAAAGCTGTCATGGTTATGCATTAATCTTTGTCTGTCGCTTACCTCTCCTCCATGTGTTCACCTTTAGAGGCCAGCCACTCTCACCTGGCTACTTAAATAATCTCTCCTCAAAGCATGGCTCCACCCCAGCCCCTATCAGGGAACTCAATATTAACCTGTGCACTGCAAGCCTGCTGATCAACCTCTGCGTGTTTAGCTTCCGTGTGCATCTTGCTGTGTCTTCTACGTCTGATTCCAGTTACCGATCTTGGCTTGTTCTTGACTAGGGATGAGCCGAACACCCCCCGGTTCGGTTCGCACCAGAACCTGCAAACGGACCGAAAGTTCGCACGAACATTAGAACCCCATTGACGTCTATGGGACTCGAACGTTCGAAATCAAAAGTGCTCATTTTAAAGGCTAATTTGCATGGTATTGTCCTAAAAAGGGTTTGGGGACCTGGGTCCTACCCCAGGGGACATGTATCAATGCAAAAAAAAAACTTTTAAAAACGGCCGTTTTTTCGGGAGCAGTGATTTTAATGATGCTTAAAGTAAAAAAAAAAAAAAAAAGTGAAATATTCCTTTAAATATCGTACCTGGGGGGTGTCTATAGTATGCCTGTAAAATGGCGCGTGTTTCCCGTGTTTAGAACAGTCCCTGCACCAAATGTCATTTTTAAAGGCAAAAATCTCATTTAAAACTGCTTGCGGGTTTAATGTAATGTTGAGTCCTGGCAATATGGATGAAAATCAGTGAGACAAATGGCATGGGTACCCCCCAGTCCATTACCAGGCCCTTTGGATCTTGTATGGATATTAAGGGGAACCCCGCACCCAAATTAAAATAAGGAAAGGTGTGGGGCCACCAGGCCCTAAATACTCTGAACAGCAGTATACAGGCGGTGCAAACAAGACAGGGACTGTAGGTTTGTTGTTAAGTAGAATCTGTTTGTCATATTGAACGGGTACATTTTTAACGTGTTTAGCTCCAGCCAAAATATATTTTTTAAGCTTTTTGGAAAACATAGGGAAGGGTTATCACCCCTGTGACATTTGTTTTGCTGTCTTTCCTCCTCTTTAGAAGATTTCACCTCACTATTTGTCCCAATGACAAATGTTTTTTGAGAATTTGGGGTTTTTTGTGGAACAAGGATTGGAAAGCATCAGTGGAAAGGAGAAATGTTTTTCCCATATTAACTCTTACAGGAGAGAATTTCCCTTCCTAGGGGTAGATTTCATCTCACTTCCTGTTGTCTCCTTCTGTTTGCAAGTAGGAGTCGTTTGTAAGTTAGATGTTTGAAAGTAGGGGCCTGCCCTATATACTCAGCAGAAATTTGGGCCTTAGGTGTTGTTGTGGCCACAACAACGTAAGCCCTCACAGGGCCCTGCTGTGAAATATTAGATCAAGAATTGTAATTACATGCCCCTGTTGAACAGGGGCAGAAAAACTGGGCCTTTGGTGGTGGTGGTGGTGGTGCTGGTGCCACAACACTGTAAGTCCTCACTCGCTCTTGGTGGGTGCAGAAATGGGCCCTGCTGTGAAATATTAGATCAAGAATTGTAATTACATGCCCCTGTTGAACAGGGGCAGAAAAATTGGGCCTTTGGTGGTGGTGGTGGTGGTGCTGGTGCCACAACACTGCAACCCCTCACAGACACTCTAGTTGGAACGCAGGAACGAGCCCTGCTGCAAAGTATTGCATCAAAAATTGTAATTACACGCCCCTGTTAAACAGGGGCAGAAAAATTGGGCCTTAGGCACTGGTGCTGGTGCCACAACACTGCAACCCCTCACAGACACTCTAGTTGGAACGCAGGAACGAGCCCTGCTGCAAAGTATTGCATCAAAAATTGTAATTACACGCCCCTGTTAAACAAGGGCTGAAAAATTGTGCCTTAGGCACTGGTGGTGGCGCCCAGAACCAAAAATTTTCTTACAAGCTATCAGCGTGATGATTGAGGAGGAAGAGGATAATTACTCAGGGATAGTCACTCAGCATCAGCATAGGCAGTCTTTGAAGGGATCTGAGATTTCAAAAAAAATTATTCGGTTACATCAGCATCAGGTGCTTGGTAGCTGATGGTGATCCAAGACTGATTCATTTTTATGAAGGTCAGTCGATAGACCGAGTCGGTGGACAGACGCACCCTGTGATCGGTTACAAAGCCTCCAGCAGCACTGAATGTGCGTTCTAAAAGAACGCTGGATGCAGGACAGGCCAGTAGCACAATTGCATACTGTGCAAGCTCTGGCCAGTGATCCATCCTCAAGACCCAGTAACCCAGAGGATTTTCGGTGGGAAAGGTGTCCAAGTCTGATCTTGCCCCTAGGTATTCCTGCACCATGTAAAACAGACGCTGGCGATGGTTGCTGGAACCGATCATACCTTGGGGCTGCGGACCAAAAAATTGTCTGAACGCATCGGTCAGATGGCCACCTTCTCCACAGCTCCTTCTTTGACTGACCGAAGCCTCAGCAACACGTTGTCCAGAAACAGGAGTTTGTAACCTCCCAGTCTCTGGGAACGCGTTGCACAGACCTTTCTGCAAGACCTCCCGAAGATTCATCCTCTGCTCCCTCTGCAATGGCAAGATAAGGTCCGCAACCTTACCCTTGTAACGTGGATCAAGGAGGGTTGCCAGCCAGTATTGGTCCTTCTCCTTGATACCACGAATACGAGGATCCTTACGCAGGCTTTGCAGGATCAGGGAGGCCATGCAGCGTAGGTTTGCTGAGGCATTCGGTCCTGGGTCACTAAGGACGACATGGTCCGCAGCCACCTCCTCCCAGCCACGTACAAGTCCATGTGTTTCTTGGGACTGATCCCTTAAAGACTGCTGCTGATGCTGAGTGCCAGGCTCTACCTCCATACTGACACAATCTTCCTCCTCCTCCTCCTCCTCCTCCTCTTCCTGTGTGATCGGCGGGCACGCAGGAACACTGTCTGGATAAAGGGGGCCTTGAGAGCTAAGGAAGTCCTCCTCTTCCTGCCTCTGTTCTGCCTCAAGTGCCATGTCCATTATTCCACGCAGCGCGTGCTCCAACAGGTGGACAAGGGGGACAGTGTCACTGATGCATGCACTGTCACTGCTCACCATCCTCGTGGCCTCCTCAAATGGTGACAGGACAGTGCATGCATCCCTGATCATGGCCCACTGGCGTGGGGAAAAAAACCAAGCTCCCCTGACCCTGTCCTGGTGCCATAGTCGCACAGGTACTCATTGATGGCCCTCTGCTGCGTGTGTAGCCGCTGCAGCATGGCCAACGTTGAGTTCCACCTGGTGGGCATGTCACAGATTAGGCGGTTCTTGGGCAGGTTAAACTCCTTTTGGAGGTCCGTCAGCCGAGCACTGGCATTATATGACCGGCGGAAATGCACACAGACTTTCCTGGCCTGCCTCAGGACATCCTGTAAGCCCGGGTACCTGCCCAAGAACCGCTGCACCACCAAGTTAAGGACGTGAGCCAAACAGGGCACATGGGTCATTTGTCCCTGTCGGAGGGCAGAGAGGAGGTTGGTGCCATTGTCGCAAACCACCATTCCTGCCTTAAGTTGGCGTGGCGTCAACCTCCTCTGAACCTGCCCCTGCAGAGCTGACAGAACCTCTGCCCCAGTGTGGCTCCTGTCCCCCAAGCACACCAGCTCAAGCACCGCATGGCATCTTTTGGCCTGCGTACTTGCGTAGCCCCTTGAACGGCTATGGAGCACCGCTGGTTCCGAGGACAAAGCACAGGAAGAGGCCATGGAGGAAGAAGAAGAGGAGGGGGTGGAGGAGAGAGGTGTGTCACAATCATTAGCATTTTGGAGGCGTGGTGGCGGAACAACCTCCAACACTACTGCACCTTGTCCTGCATCCTTCCCAGCTGCCAGCAGAGTCACCCAATGCGCCGTGAAACTTAGGTAACGTCCCTGTCCATGCCTGCTGGACCATGAGTCAGCGGTAATATGCACCTTACCGCTGACTGCCCTGTCCAGCGAGGCATGGACATTGCCTTCCACATGCTGGTAGAGAGCCGGAATCGCCTTCCGTGAGAAAAAGTGGCGTTTGGGTACCTGCCACTGAGGAACCGCACATTCCACAAACTCACGGAAGGGGGCAGAGTCTACCAACTGAAAAGGTAGCAGTTGAAGTGCTAGCAATTTTGCCAAGCTAGCATTCAACTGCTGGGCATGTGGATGGCTGGGAGCAAACTTCTTTCGGCGGTGCAGCAGCTGGGGCAGGGAAATTTGCCTGGTACAATCTGACGTCAGTGTACCAAAAGCAGATTGCCCACAAGTACTTGGCTGTGACACACCTAATTCTACACCTTCATTCCTCTCAGTGCAGGTCTCAGAGAGGACTGAAGGTATAGTGGGGTTGGAAATCTCAGCTGATGAGGAGCAAGGAGAGTGCCTCTTTGTTCTTTGGTGTGGGTCTTTTAGATACGCTTACCAACGAACTGCATGGCAGGTCAACATATGTCTGGTCAAGCATGTGGTACCCAAGCGGGAGATGTTTTGGCCACGCGAGATATGCTTGAGACATATGTTGCAAATAGCAGCGGTGCGATCTGATGCACTCGTCTCAAAAAAGGCCAACACCAAAGAACTTTTTGAATAACGCGCAGAGACTGCAGCGCCCTGCACATGTGGAGCTTTGGGGTGTGATGCAGTCAATGTGCTGCCCTTAGGCTGGCCCCTGGAGGGCATCCTGCCTCGTTGGTGATGTGCCGCCTCCTCCTCCTCCTCCTCTCTCCTATCAGGCACCCACGTTGAGTCAGTGACCTCATCATCCCCCCCCTCCTCATCACTGGAGCAAACCTGGCAGTATGCTGCAGCAGGGGGAGCATGACTGCCAGATTGCTGTCCTTCTTGGGCACCAGTAATAAGGAGAGCCGGCAAAACTGTAATCCTTGAAGTGACGTTTATTGGTACATCAGAGTGACAATAAAACAATAAAGCTGACGCGTTTCGGCAATAGCCTTAGTCGTAGCTTCTTGGGCACCCCCTCTGTCCGTGCTCATGTTACTGCCTTCATCGAGCTCAGTATCATCATCAGAGCCTTCCAAACGCTGGGCATCCTCCTGGAGCATGTACCCAACACTGTGGTCAAACAGTTCGAGTGACTCCTCAGGAGGACATTAGGGGCTAGGGAAGGAGTCACTGATGACATTGAGCCGAGGGAAGAGGCCGCTGCTTTGCCAGACAAAGTACCCTGGGCATGGGTGAGAGAGGATGAGGAGGATGAGGACGGCTTGGCCATCCACTCGACCAAGTCTTCCGCATGTTGCGGCTCAACACGGCCAGCTGCCGAAAAAAAGCCCACTAACTTGTAGGTTTAGCTGAACACTGTGAACAGGACGCACCCCACTAACTTGTAGGTTTAGCTGAACACTGTGAACAGGACGCACCCCACTAACTTGTAGGTTTAGCTGAACACTGTGAGCAGGACGCACCCCACTAACTTGTAGGTTTAGCTGAACACTGTGAGTAGGACGCACTGCACTAACTGTAAATAGTCTAGCTGCCTGACTGTGGTACTAATAGGATCAAAAGAACACCAGTAATTTTCTTCAGGTAGCTGTATATACTATAACAAGACAAGCCTGCCTGTCAGTAAGAAGATAACAGGAACGGATCTAGCTGAACACTGTGAGCAGAACGCACTGCACTAAACTTGTAGGTTTAGCTGAACACTGTGAGCAGGACGCACCCCACTAACTTGTAGGTTTAGCTGAACACTCTGAGCAGGACGCACCCCACTAACTTGTAGGTTTAGCTGAACACTGTGAGGTGGACGCACCACACTAACTTGTAGGTTTAGCTAAACACTGTAAGCAGGACGCACCCCACTAACTTCTAGGTTTAGCTGAACACTGTGAGCAGGACGCACTGCACTAACTGTAAATAGTCTAGCTGCCTGACTGTGGTACTAATAGGATCAAAAGAACACCAGTAATTTTCTTTAGGTAGCTGTATATACGGTAACAAGACAAGCCTGCCTGTCAGTAAGAAGATAACAGGAACGGATCTAGCTGAACACTGTGAGCAGGACGCACTGCACTAACTTGTAGGTTTAGCTGGACACTGTGAGGTGGACGCACCACACTAACTTGTAGGTTTAGCTGAACACTGTGAGCAGGACGCACTGCACTAACTGTAAATAGTCTAGCTGCCTGACTGTGGTACTAATAGGATCAAAAAAACACCAGTAATTTTCTTCAGGTAGCTGTATATACTGTAACAAGACAAGCCTGCCTGTCAGTAAGAAGATAACAGGAACGGATCTAGCTGAACACTGTGAGCAGGACGCACCCCACTAACTTGTAGGTTTAACTGAACACTGTGAGCAGGACGCACCCCACTAACTTGTAGGTTTAGCTGAACACTGTGAGGTGGACGCACCACACTAACTTGTAGGTTTAGCTGAACACTGTGAGCAGGACGCACCCCACTAACTTGTAGGTTTAGCTGAACACTGTGATCAGGACGCACCCCACTAACTTGTAGGTTTAGCTGAACACTGTGAGCAGGATGCACCCCACTAACTTGTAGGTTTAGCTGAACACTGTGAGCAGGATGCACCGCACTAACTTGTAGGTTTAGCTGAACACTGTGAGCAGGACACACCCCACTAACTTGTAGGTTTAGCTGAACACTGTGAGCAGGATGCACCCCACTAACTTGTAGTTTTAGCTGAACACTGTGAGCAGGACGCACTGCACTAACTGTAAATAGTCTAGCTGCCTGACTGTGGTACTAATAGGATCAAAAGAACACCAGCAATTTTCTTCAGGTAGCTGTATATACTGTAACAAGACAAGCCTGCCTGTCAGTAAGAAGATAACAGGAATGGATCTAGCTGAACACTGTGAGCAGGACGCACTGCACTAACTGTAAATAGTCTAGCTGCCTGACTGTGGTACTAATAGGATCAAAAGAACACAAGCAATTTTCTTCAGGTAGCTGTATATACTGTAACAAGACAAGCCTGCCTGTCAGTAGGAAGATAACAAGAACGGATCTAGCTAAACTGAATACAGTGTATATGTATATATATATATATATATATATATATATATATATATGCAACACCTGGGATGCATATATATACACAATACACTGTAAGTGCAGCTAACTGACTGACTGTTCTGCCTAATCTATCTAACTCAAATCAAATGTCACTGTCTGTCTCTCTCTCAATGAACGCCGGAACACACACTACACAGGGCCGCCGTGTAGGCGGCCTTATATAGTGTGGGGCGTGTACTAAATCCCCTGAGCCATAATTGGCCAAAGCCTCCTTGGCTTTGGCCAATTACGGCTCTCTGTTCATGCGGCGCTGTGATTGGCCAAGCATGCGGGTCATAGTGCATGCTTGGCCAATCATCAGCCAGCAATGCACTGCGATGCCGCAGTGAATTATGGGCCGTGACGCGCCACACGAATTTGGCGCGAACGGCCCATATCGTTCGCAATTCGGCGAACGGGCGAACAGACGATGTTCAAGTCGAACATGGGTTCGACTCGAACACGAAGCTCATCCCTATTCTTGACTATCTAGTGACCCTGACCTTTGGCGTGTTCTATGTTTATCCTTGTCTGCTACTGTTAGTCGTTCCGACCTTTGGCTTATTCCCTTACTATCTCTGTCTTCCTGTAGCCTACAATGGGCGTGAGCTTGGAGACCCTGGGGGTCATGACCTGGAGCCAGTTCATCCTCACCACTAGAGGCTCTGGTGAACACCTGCTGGCTCTTAGACTCCGCGCCCTGGGGAATCTTACGGTCTAGCCCCTGTGGGATCCATGTTGGTGTTCCAGTGGACCTGCCTTCCTTAACCACCTAGACTCCCATCCGCAGCAGTCAGCCATAGGGTCCACTACCTTTGCGGTGCACTCCTGACCCCAACGGTGTGCATGTATCACCTGGCCAGCACCAGGAAATTGTAACCTCACCGGGTCTGGAAATGCATTGCACAAACCTTTCTTCAAGGCCTCCTGAAGATGTTTCATCCTCTGCTCCCTCTACAAAGTAGGGATGAGTTCTGCAACCTTACCCTTGTAACATGAATCAAGAAGGGTTGCCAGCCAGTAATGATTCCTTCTCTTTGATACCATGAATCCTAGGGTCCTTATGCTGCATGGCCTCCCTGATTCTGCAAAGCCTGCAAAAGTTTCCAGAGGCATTCGATTCTGAGTCCTCTGGGTCACTAAGGATCACATGATCCTTAACAACCTTCTCCCAGCCACGTACAACTCCTTGGGTTTCTGGGGACTGAAAACCATCCCTTGAAGACTGCTGCTGAGTGTTATCCTCCACGTCCATGCTGACACAATCCTCTTCCGCCTCCTCTTCTTCCCGTGTGTTTGGTGGGCCTGCAAGAATAATATCTGGATAAAGGGGGCCTTGAGAGGTAAGGAAGTCCTCCTCTTCCTCACACTGTTCTGCCTCAAGTGCCCTGTCCATTATTCCATAAAGCATGTGCCCCAACAGGAAAACAAGAGGGACAGTATCACTGATGCATGCATTGTTGCTGCTCAGTGTGCTCACCATCCTCGTGGCCTCATCAAATGGTGACAAGACAGTGCGTGCATCCTTGATCAGTAGCCACTGGCATTGCGAAAAGAAGCCAATCTCCTCTGACCCTGTCCTGGTGCCATACTCATACAGGTACTCATTGATGGCCCTCTGCTGCATCTACAGCTGCTGCAGCATTGCCAACTTTGACTTCCACCTGGTGGACATGTCACAAATGAGGAGGTTGGTGGGCAGGTTGCATCCCCTTTCAATGTCAGCCAGCCAAGCACTGGCATTGTATGACCGTTGGAAATGACCACAGACTTTTCTGGCCTGCCTCAGGAGATCTTGTAAGCCTGGGTACCTGCTCAAGAACTGCTGCACCACCAAATTCAGGATGTGTGCCAAACATGGAACATGGATCAAATGTCCCCGTCGAAGGGCAGAGAGAAGGTTGGTGCCATTGTCATGTACAACCATTTCTGGCTGAAGCTGGCGTGGCATCAACCACCTCTGAGCCTGCCCCTGCAGAGCTGACAGAATCTTTGCCCCAGTGTGGCTCCTGTCCCCTAAGCAGTGGTTTAACCTTAAACTACGTAGAGGGTTCGTTACTGTAAGATGTAGCGCCGGCCGGCTTCAGCTGCTGCCCGTTTCTTCCGGGTTCAGCGTGGTATGGTGGTGACGTCAGCACGCCGCTCCTCCCTACGCCGTTTCGACAAATCTGTCGTCTTCCTAAGCGATCTTTACTGCACAAATTGTAAGTGCTTTTCTTTTATAAATTAAAGTGGATTTTAACTGTATTACGCTATGGAGCATTTCTTTCCTATTTATCCATGGTCTGTGAGCGGATAAATCACGTTTGGATTGATTTCCTGGAGAGGTGGCTTCCGATCTGCGCACTGACAGAGACCCAGTGGCTGGGGGACACAGCCACATGTGTGCATGATCTCTGTGACAGGAGATCTTTGGATCTGGTAAGGGGCTTACCTTACTTGAGGTGGAGGATCTTCTCTCTATTTTAACATCACGCTCCCTACGGAGATAATCTTTATATCACTTGAAGGAAGGGTGTCTTTCTCCCTCTATCCAACCATTTTCTACACCCACAAGACCTACAGTTCATTTCAATCTATGACTAAATGGACTCTACTTAATCGTTTTTGTTTACTGAATGTTCCACTCATTTTTTTTGCATGCGATTCTTTTTTTTTTGCATGCGATTTATGTGCATTTTTTTTTTTTTTTTTTTTTTTTTTGTGTTATGAAACAATTCACTTGTGTTCATTCATAATTATGGTATTTTCAGTTAATATGATCATGTATTTGCACTAGCAGCGCAGCCTTTAAATTGTATAGCTAGTAAGGTGGAGGTTGTTTCACATCTAAGGTTGCAGCAGCATTTTACATTTCAATTTTTGGTTTGAGATATTTGTCTTTTCATCACACACATGTGGGGATCATTTCCACTTATGGGATAGCGCAGTATTTTTTACGATATGTAATGATATACACAGACTGGGAGGGAAACACACACTTTTATGGGAGAGCAACCATCAGAATGGATGGAACCTTGGTGCAAAGGGTAATTATGGGAAAGGTCTGCATTTTACTTGTAAGTAACTAAATATGTTTGCAGATTAATGTTTTCAGGAATATACTCTGTATTCCTTCATGTAATTCTCTTATTTAAATATTTTAAATATTTTCTTCCTTGCTGTAGACTATAGATAGTTGGTTATGTTTTAGACTTTCAACTACTCACCAATAAATGTTGTTATTGTGTTAATGCTTTCACATATGGTCAAAGAACCCTCATTTAACCCAAATCATATCTGAGAGATATTAAATCTCAAATATAGTATACGGGAAAAAGACTGCAAGGGAGGTCGTCATATGTCTGGTCAAGCATGTGGTACCCAAGCGGCTTCTGTTGTGGCCACACTTGATTAGCTTCAGACATAGGTTGCAAACAGCAACTGTGCGATCTGCTGCACGCATGTCCAAAAAGGCCCACACCAAAGAACCTTTCAAAACCAGCAGGGAGTCAGCAGCGCCCTGCACCTACTGTGATGCAGTAGGGTGGCTGCCCTTAAGCTGCCCCCTAGAGGACATCCTGCCTCGTTGGAGTTGTGCCTCCTCCTCTATTCTAACAGGCACCCAAGTAGAGTCAGTGACCTCATCACCCCATCCCTCCTTGTCACTGGAACAAACTTGGCATTATGCTGCAGCTGGGGGAACATGGCTGCCAGTTTTATGGAAGTAGTGACTGTGGACTAGGGATGAGCTTTGAGTTCGAGTCGAACCCATGTTCGACTCGAACATCGCATGTTCGACTGTTCGTCGAATTTCGAACGTTATGGGCCGTTCACGCCAAATTCGAGTGGTGTGTCATGGCCCATAATTCACTGCGGTATCACAGTGCATTGCTGGCTGATGATTGGCCAAGCATGCACTATGACTCACATGCTTGGCCAATCACAGTGCCGTGAGTACAGAGAGCCATAATTGGCCAAAGCCAGAGAGGCTTTGGCCAATTATGGTTCAGGGGGTTTAGTACACGCCCCACACTATATAAGGCCACCTGCACGTCGGCCCTGTGTAGTGTGGTGTTCCAACGTTGAGAGAGAGACAGTGTCATTTCATTTAGTTAGATAGAGTATGCAGGCGAGTCAGTTAACTGCACTTACAGTGTATTGTGTATATATATATATATATATATATATATATATATATATATATATATACACTGTATTCAGTCTAGCTAGATCCGTTCCTGTTATTCTCTTCCTACTGGCTGGCAGGTGATTTTACAGTATTTACAGCTACCTAAAGAAAATTGCTGGTGTTCTTCTGATCCTATTAGTCCTATTAGCTACAGTTAGTGTAGTGTGTCCTCTGCACAGTGTGCACCTAAAGCTACCTGAAGAAAATTGGTGGTGTTCTTCTGATCCTATTAGTACAGCAGGCAGCTGCAGTATTTACAGTTAGTGTAGTGCATCCTGTGAACAGTGTGCACCTAAAGCTACCTGAAGAAAATTGGTGGTGTTCTTCTGATCCTATTAGTACCGCAGGCAGCTGCAGTATTTACAGTTAGTGTAGTGCATCCTCTGCACAGTGTACACCTAAAGCTACCTGAAGAAAATTGCTGTTGTTCTGATCCTATTAATACCACAGGTAGGCAGCTACAGTATTTACAGTTAGCGTAGTGCATCCTCTGCACAGTGTGCACCTAAAGCTACCTGAAGACAATTGGTGGTGTTCTTCTGATCCTATTAATACCACAGGCAGGCAGCTACAGTATTTACAGTTAGTGTACTGCATCCTCTGCACAGTGTGCACCTAAAGCTACCTGAAGACAATTGCTGTTTTTCTGCTCCTATTAATACCACAGGCAGGCAGCTACAGTATTTACAGTTAGTGTACTGCGTCCTTTGCACAATGTGCACCTAAAGCTACCTGAGGACAATTGCTGTTTTTCTGCTCCTTTTAATACCACAGGCAGGCAGCTACAGTATTTACAGTTAGTGTACTGTGTCCTCTGCACAGTGTGCACCTAAAGCTACCTGAAGAAAATTGGTGGTGTTATTCTGATCCTATTAATACCACAGGCAGGCAGCTACAGTATTTACAGTTAGTGTACTGTGTCCTCTGCACAGTGTGCACCTAAAGCTACCTGAAGACAATTGCTGGTATTCTCATACTAATAATTAGGGATGAGCTTCGAGTTGGAGTCGAACTCATGTTCGACTCCAACATTGGCTGTTCGAGTGCCGCGGAACACCCTTTAAAAGTCTATGGGAGAAATCAAAAGTGCTAATTTTAAAGGCTTATATGCAAGTTATTGTCATAAAAAGTGTTTGGGGACCTGGGTCCTGCCCCAGGGGACATGGATCAATGCAAAAAAAAGTTTTAAAAACTGCCGTTTTTTCAGGAGCAGTGATTTTAATAATGCTTAAAGTCAAACAATAAAAGTGTAATATCCCTTTAAATTTCATACCTGGGGGGTGTCTATAGTATGCTTGTAAAGGGGCGCATGTTTCCTGTGTTTAGAACAGTCTGACAGCAAAATGACATTTCGAAGGAAAAAACCCATTTAAAACTACTCGCGGCTATTGCATTGCCGGTCCGACAATACACATAGAAGTTCATTGGTAAAAACGGCATGGGAATTCCCCACAGGGGAACCCTGAACCAAAATTTTAAAAAAAAATGACGTGGGGGGTCCCCCTAAATTCCATACCAGGCCCTTCAGGTCTGGTATGGATATTAAGGGGAACCCCGGCCAAAATTAAAAAAAAAAAATGATGTGGGTGTCCCCCTAAATTCCATACCAGACCCTTCAGGTCTGGTATGGATTTTAAGGGGAACCCCGCGCCCCAAAAAAAAAAACGGCGTGGGGTCCCCCCAAAAATCCATACCAGACCCTTATCTGAGCACGCAACCTGGCAGGCCACAGGAAAAGAGGGGGGACGAGAGTGCGGCCCCCCTCCTGAACTGTACCAGGCCACATGCCTTCAACATTGGGAGGGTGCTTTGGGGTAGCCCCCCAAAACACCTTGTCCCCATGTTGATGAGGACAAGGACCTCATCCCCACAACCCTGGCCGGTGTTTGTGGGGGTCTGCGGGTGGGGGGCTTAACAAGGGGACCCCCAGATCCCGGCCCCCCCCCTGTGTGAAATGGTAAGGGGGTACTTACCCCTACCATTTCACTAAAAAACTGTCAAAAATGTTAAAAATGACAAGAGACAGTTTTTGACAATTCCTTTATTTAAATGCTTCTTCTTTCTTCTATCCTCCTTCATCTTCTTCTTCCTCTGGTTCTTCTGGTTCTTCCTCCGGCGTTCTCGTCCAGCATCTCCTCCGCGGCGTCTTCTATCTTCTCTATCTTCTATCTCCTCGGGCCGCTCCGCACCCATGGCATGGGGGGAGGCTCCCGCTCTTCTCTTTATCTTCTTCATCTTCTTCTTCATCTTCTTCTCTTCTTCTTTTCTTCTCTTCTTCTCTTCTTCATTTTCTTCTCCGGGCTGCTCCGCATCCATGCTGGCATGGAGGGAGGCTCCCGCTGTGTGACGGCGTCTCCTCGTCTGACGGTTCTTAAATAATGGGGGGCGGGGCCAGCCGGTGACCCCACCCCCTCTGACGCACGGGACATGACAGGACTTCCCTGTGGCATTCCCCGTGACATCACAGGGAAGTCCCGTCAAGTCACGGTGCGTCAGAGGGGGGCGGGGTCACCGGGTGGCCCTGCCCCCGTTATTTAGGAACTGTCAAACGAGGAGACACCGTCACACAGCGTGAGCCTCCCTCCATGCCAGCATGGATGCGGAGCGGCCCAGAGAAGAAAATGAAGAAGAGAAGAAGAGAAGAAAAGAAGAAGAGAAGAAGATGAAGAAGATGAAGAGAAGAGCGGGAGCCTCCCCCCATGCCATGGGTGCGGAGCGGCCCGAGGAGAAGAAGATAGAAGACGCTGCGGAGGAGATTCTGGATGAGAACGCCGGAGGAAGAACCAGAAGAGCCAGAAGAACCAGAAGAAGAAGATGAAGGAAGATAGAAGAAAGAAGAAGCATTTAAATAAAGGAATTGTCAAAAACTGTCTCTTGTCATTTTTAACATTTTTGACAGTTTTTTAGTGAAATGGTAGGGGTAAGTACCCCCTTACCATTTCACACAGGGGGGCCGGGATCTGGGGGTCCCCTTGTTAAAGGGGGCTTCCAGATTCCGATAAGCCCCCCGCCCGCAGACCCCCACAACCACCGGCCAGGGTTGTGGGGATGAGGCCCTTGTCCTCATCAACATGGGGACAAGGTGTTTTGGGGGGCTACCCCAAAGCATCCTCCCAATGTTGAGGGCATGTGGCCTGGTACGGTTCAGGAGGGGGGGCCGCACTCTCATCCCCCCTCTTTTCCTGCGGCCTGCCAGGTTGCGTGCTCGGATAAGGGTCTGGTATGGATTTTTGGGGGGACCCCACGCCGTTTTTTTTTTTTTGGCACGGGGTTCCCCTTAAAATCCATACCAGACCTGAAGGGTCTGGTATGGAATTTAGGGGGAACCCCACGTCATTTTTTTTTTAAATTTTGGCCGGGGTTCCCCTTAATATCCATACCAGACCTGAAGGGCCTGGTATGGAATTTAGGGGGACCCCCACGTCATTTTTTTTTTAAATTTTGGTTCGGGGTTCCCCTGTGGGGAATTCCCATGCCGTTTTTATCAATGAACTTCTATGTGTATTGTCGGACCGGCAATGCAATAGCCGTGAGTAGTTTTAAATGGGTTTTTTCCTTCGAAATGCCATTTTGCTGTCAGACTGTTCTAAACACAGGAAACATGTGCCCCTTTACAGGCATACTATAGACACCTCCCAGCTATGAAATTTAAAGGGATATTACACTTTTATTGTTTGACTTTAAGCATTATTAAAATCACTGCTCCCGAAAAAACGGCCGTTTTTAAAACTTTTTTTTGCATTGATCCATGTCCCCTGGGGCAGGACCCAGGTCCCCAAACACTTTTTATGACAATAACTTGCATATAAGCCTTTAAAATTAGCACTTTTGATTATTTATGTTCGTGTCCCATAGACTTTAACGGTGTTTGCGTGTTCGAACAAACTTTTTTCCTGTTCGCATGTTCTGGTGCGAACCGAACAGGGGGGTATTCGGCTCATCCCTACTAATAATACTAAAGGCAGGCAGTTGATTCTGATAGCTTCAGTACTAGTATATATATACATCCCAGCTCTGTGCAGCTACATCTCACTGCAGGCCATTAGTATGTCTGGAAGGCAGAGGCAGACAGTCACAAGCCAATAAAAGAGGGCAAGCAGGCTCTGTGTCTAGAGGCAACAGTGCTGGTCATGGAAACGGTGCATCCTCATCAGCATGTGGCCATGGGACACGCTTGACCTTTTTTTCGGCAGCTGGCCGCGTTGAGCCGCAACATGCTGAAGACTTGGTAGAGGATGTCCTCCTGATGAGTCCCCCGAACTGTTTGACCACAGTGTTGGGTACATGCTCCAGGAGGATGCCCAGTGTTTCCAAGGCTCCGATGATGGTACCCAGCTAGAGGAAGACAGTGACGTGAGCCCAGAGAGAGGGGGTGCCCAAGAAGGACAGCAATCTGGCAGTCATAATCCCCCAGCTGCAGCATACTGCCAGCAGTGCTCCAGTGATGAGGAGGGAGAGGATGATGACTCCACATGGGTGCCTGATAGGAGAGAGGAGGAGGAGGCACATCTCCAACGAGGCAGGATGCCCTCCAGGGGCCAGCTTAAGGGGAGCACACCGACTGCATCACACCGCAGAGCTCTGCATGTGTAGGGCGCTGCTGTCTCTGCGCGTTATTACAAAAGTTCTTTGGTGTGGGCCTTTTTGAGATGAGTGCATCAGATCCCACCGCTGCTATTTGCAACATATGTCTCAAGCGTATCTCGCATGGCCAAAACATCACCCGCTTGGGCACCACATGCTTGACCAGACATATGTCGACCTGCCATGCAGTTCATTGGCAAGCGTACCTAAAAGACCCACCAAAAAGAACAAAGAGGACCACCTCTCCTTGCTCCTCATCAACTGGGTTCTCCAACCCCACTATACCTTCAGTCCTCTCTGAAACCTGCACTGAGAGGAATGAAGGTGTAGAATTAGGTTAGCCAAGTACTTGCTGGCAATCTGCTATCGATACACCGATGTCAGATTGTACCAGGCAAATTTCCCTGCCCCAGCTGCTGCACCGCCGAAAGAAGTTTGCTCCCAGCCACATGCCCACATGCCCAGCAGTTGAATGCTAGCTTGGCTAAATTGCTAGCACTTCAACTGTTGCCTTTTCAGTTGGTAGACTCTGCCCCCTTCTGTGAGTTTGTGGAATGTGCGGTTCCTCAGTGGCAGGTTCCCAAATACCACTTTTTCTCACGGAAGGCGATTCCGGTTTTCTACCAGCATCTGGAAGGCAATTTCTTGGCCTCACTGGACAGGGTAAGGTGCATATTACTGCTGACTCATGGTCCAGCAGGCATGGACAGGGACGTTGCCTATCCTTCACCGCGCACTGGGTAACTCTTCTGGCAGCTTGGAAGGATGCAGGACAGGGTGCAGTAGTGTTGGAGGTTGTTCCCCACCACGCCTCCAAAATTCTACTAGTGGTGATTCTGCCACACCTCTCTCCTCCACCCCCTGCTTTTCTTCTTCCTCCATGGCCTCTTCCTGTGCTGATTTGTCCTCGGAACCAGCGGTGCTCCGTAGGCGTTCAAGGGGCTACGCAAGCACGCAGGCAAAAAGATGCCATGCGGTGCTTGAGCTGGTGTGCTTGGGGGACAGGAGCCACACTGAGGCAGAGATTCTGTCAGCTCTGCAGGGGCAGGTTCAGAGGTGGTTGATGCCACGCCAGCTTAAGCCAGGTATGGTGGTTTGCGACAATGGCACGAACCTCCTCTCCGCCCTCCGACAGGGACAACTGACCCATGTGCCCTGTTTGGCTCAGGCCAGGAAAGTCTGTGTGCTTTTCCGCAGCTCATATAATGCCAGTGCTTGGCTGGCTGACCTCCAAAAGGAATTTAACCTGCCCAAGAACCGCTTAATCTGTGACATGCTAACCAGGTGAAACTCAACGTTGGTCATGCTGCAGCAGCTGCACACGCAGCAGAGGGCCATCAATAAGTACCTTTTCGACTATGGCACCAGGACAGGGTCAGGGGACCTTGTTTTTTTTTCCCCATGCCAGTGGTCTATGATCAGGGATGCATGCACTGTCCTGTCACCATTTCAGGAGGCCACGAGGATGGTGAGCAGTGACAGTGCATGCATCAGTGACACTGTCCCTCTTGTCCACCTGCTGGAGCACACGCTGCATGAAATAATGGACAGGGCACTTGAGGCAGAACAGAGGGAGAAAGAGGAGGACTTCCTTACCTCTCAAGGCCCCCTTTATTCAGACAGTGTTCCTGCGTGCCCGCTGATCACACAGGAAGAGGAGGAGGAGGAGGAGGATTGTGTTAGCAAGGAGGTGGAGCCTGGCACTCAGCATCAGCAGCAGTCTTCAAGGGATCATTTACAGTCCGAAAAAACCCATGGACTTGTACGTGACTGGGAGGAGGTGGCTGCGGATCATGTCGTCCTTAGTGACCCAGAGGACTCTGGACCGAATGCCTCAGCAAACCTACGCTGCATGGCCTACCTGATCCTGCAAAGCCTACGGAAGGATGCTTGTATTCGTGGTATCAAGGGGAGGGATGATTACTGGCTGGCAACCCTCCTTGATCCACGTTATAAGAGTAAGGTTGCGGACCTTATCTTGCTGTCACAGAGGGAGCAGAGGATGAAACATCTTCGGGAGGCCTTGCAGAAAGGTTTGTACAACGCGTTTCCAGAGCTTGGGAGGTTACAATTTCCTGGTCCTCCTGGACAACGTGTTGCTGAGGCTTCGATCAGTCACAGAAGGAGCGGTGGAGAAGGTGGCCGTCTGACCGATGCGTTCAGACAATTTTTTAGTCCACAGCCCCAAGGTCTGATTGGTTCCAGCAACCATCGCCAGCGTCTGATTCACATGGTGCAGGATTACCTAGGGGCAAGATCAGACTTGGACACCTTTCCCACCGAAAATCCTCTGGGTTACTGGGTCTTGAGGATGGATCACTGGCCAGAGCTTGCACAGTATGTAACTGAGCTACTGGCCTGTCCTGCATCCAGTGTTCTTTCAGAACGCACATTCAGTGCTGCTGGAGGCTTTGTAACCGATCACAGGGTGCGCCTATCCACCGAATCGCTCGATCGTCTGACCTTCATAAAAATGAATCAGTCTTGGATCACCAGCTACCAAGCACCTGATGCTCATGTAACCGATTGATTTTTTTTAATGTGAGATCCCTTCAAGTCTGCCTATTCTGATGCTGAGTGACTATCCTGTTATGCTGAGTCACAATCCTCTTCCTCCTCAATTTTCATGCTGATAGCTTGTAAGAACATTTTTGGTTCCGGGCACCGCCACCAGTGGCCAAGGCCCAATTTTTCAACCCCTGCTTAACAGGGGCATGTAATTACAATTTTTGATGCAATACTTTGCAGCAGGGCTCATTCCTGCGCTCCAACTAGAGTATCTGTGAGGGGTTGCAGTGTTGTGGCACCAGCACCAGTGCCCAAGGCCCAAATTTTCAGCCCCTGTTTAACCAGTTGCCGAACGCCGCACGCCGATGTATGTCGGCACAATGGCACAGGCAGGCATTAGGGCTTACCTGTACGTCCCTGCCTGCCCGCGAGTGGGGGGTCCAAGCGGACCCCCCTAGTGCCTGCAGCGGTCGGATTATCGTCAGGAGTGATCCGAGGTGAGGAGCCACCCCCTCACGATCGCTCCTGGTGAATGGAATGCTTCCTCTGCTACTGTAATGTAAACAGCAGCAGAGGAAGTGATGTAATCTCTCCTTGTGAAGCCTTTTTGTTCCGGCTTCCAAGGAGAGAAGACTTCAAGTAAGTTTGCACCAACACTACACTTTCAGTAGATCATGCAGGCACACTTTTCACCCCCCAATCACCCTCCGATCACCCCCGATCACTCCCCTGTACCTCCTGTCACAGTGACACCAATAGCAGTTTTTTTTTTTCTGATTATTGCATTGGTGACATTTTGTGACAGTTATAAGTGGTAGGGCAGTTAGTGTTAGGCCCCTTTAGGTCTAGGACACCCCCCAACCCCCCTTAATAAAGTTTTAACCCCTTGATCACCCCCCGTCGCCAGTGTCACTAAGCGATAATTTTTTCTGATCGCTGTATTAGTGCCACAGGTGATAATTAGGGAGGTAAGTATTTAGGTTTGCCGTCAGCATTTTATAGTGTCAGGGACCCCCATATACTACCTAGTAAAGGTTTTAACCCCCTGATTGCCCCCTAGTTATCCCTTTCTCCAGTGATCACCGTATAGCTGTTACGGGTGACGCTGGTTAGTTAGTTTATTTTTTATAGTACCAGGGCACCCGCCGTTTATTACCTAATAAAGGTTTAACCCCCTAATCGCCCAGCGGGTGATATAAGTTAGGTTTTAGGGTCAGATAGGGTCTGCGTCACCCCAGACAGTGTCAGGTTAGTGCCAGTACCGCTAACACCCACGCACGCAGCATACACCTCCCTTAGTGGTATAGTATCTGAACGGATCAATATCTGATCTGATCAGATCTATACTAGCGTCCCCAGAAGTTTAGGGTTTCCCAAAAACGCAGTGTTAGCGGGATCAGCCCAGATACCTGCTAGCACCTGCATTTTGCCCCTCCACCCAGCCCAGCCCACCCAAGTGCAGTATCGATCGATCACTGTCACTTACAAAACACTAAACACACATAACTGTAGTGTTCGCAGAGTCAGGCCTGATCCCTGCGATTGCTAACAGTTTTTTGGTAGCGTTTTGATACAGTCGCTAACAGTCAGGAGCTTTTTTGCCTGTGAGCCTCACTAGTGTACCACTAAATTTAGAGCCCAAAATGGCAAATTGAAGGTACACTAGTGAAGAGGCCTACACATTTCTGAGCATGACAGATAGTGAAGAGGAAGTCGCTCATCCCCACACTCCCATTTTTCACATTCCTATATCTCTGTTATACCTAAACCAGGAAAGGATCCCTCCCTCCCTGACAACTACAGACCTATTGCCCTCTTAAACTCAGACTATAAAATCTTTACTAAGATACTGGCCTCTAGACTCTCTAAATACATTCCAAAACTGATTAACAAAGATCAGGTAGGTTTTGTCCTGACTAGGCATGTAGGGGACAACACCCGATGCACAATAGACTTAATTGATCTTCTAAACAGATCCTCACGTCAAGCTCTAGTTTTAAGCCTTGACACACAAAAAGCCTTTTATAGGCTGAGCTGGCCTTATATGTTTGCAACGCTACTTAAGTTCGGTTTCAGAGGCCCCTTTCTAAGAGCGCTACAGGCATTGTATTCCCAAGTAGGGATGAGCTTTGTGTTCAAGTCGAACCCATGTTCGACTCGAACATCGGCTGTTCGATCGTTCCTCGAATTGCGAACGATATGGGCCGTTCGCGCCAAATTTGCGTGGCGCGTCACGGCCCATAATTCACTGCGGCATCGCAGTGCATTGCTGGCTGATGATTGGCCAAGCATGCACTATGACCCGCATGCTTGGCCAATCACAGCGCCGCCTGAACAGAGAGCCATAATTGGCCAAAGCCAAGGAGGCTTTGGCCAATTATGGCTCAGGGGATTTAGTACACGCCCCACACTATATAAGGCCGCCTGCACGGCGGCCCTGTGTAGTGTGTGTTCCGGCGTTCATTGAGAGAGAGAGAGAGAAAGACAGTGACATTTGATTTGAGTTAGATAGATTAGGCAGAACAGTCAGTCAGTTAGCTGCACTTACAGTGTATTGTGTATATATATGCATCCCAGGTGTTGCAAATATATATATACACTGTATTCAGTTTAGCTAGATCCATTCTTGTTATCTTCCTACTGACAGGCAGGCTTGTCTTGTTACAGTATTTACAGCTACCTGAAGAAAATTACTGGTGTTCCTTTGATCCTATTAGTACCACAGTCAGGCAGCTAGACTATTTACAGTTAGTGCAGTGCGTCCTGCTCACAGTGTTCAGCTAGATCCGTTCCTGTTATCTTCTTACTGACAGGCAGGCTTGTCTTGTTACAGTATATACAGCTTCCTGAAGAAAATTACTGGTGTTCTTTTGATCCTATTAGTACCACAGTCAGGCAGCTAGACTATTTACAGTTAGTGCAGTGCGTCCTGCTCACAGTGTTCAGCTAAACCTACAAGTTAGTGTGGTGCGTCCACCTCACAGTGTTCAGCTAGATCCGTTCCTGTTATCTTCTTACTGACAGGCAGGCTTGTCTTGTTACAGTATATACAGCTACCTGAAGAAAATTACTGGTGTTCTTTTGATCCTATTAGTACCACAGTCAGGCAGCTAGACTATTTACAGTTAGTGCAGTGCGTCCTGCTCACAGTGTTCAGCTAAACCTACAAGTTAGTGGGGTGCGTCCTGCTCACAGTGTTCAGCTAAACCTACAAGTTAGTGTGGTGCGTCCACCTCACAGTGTTCAGCTAAACCTACAAGTTAATGCAGTGCGTCCTGCTCACAGTGTTCAGCTAGATCCGTTCCTGTTATCTTCCTACTGACAGGCAGGCTTGTCTTGTTACAGTATATACAGCTACCTGAAGAAAATTACTGGTGTTCTTTTGATCCTATTAGTACCACAGTCAGGCAGCTAGACTATTTACAGTTAGTGCAGTGCGTCCTGCTCACAGTGTTCAGCTAAACCTACAAAAGTTAGTGGGGTGCGTCCTGCTCAGTGTTCAGCTAAACCTTCAAGTTAGTGCGGTGCGTCCTGCTCACAGTGTTCAGCTAGATCCGTTCCTGTTATCTTCTTACTGACAGGCAGGCTTGTCTTGTTACAGTATATACAGCTACCTAAAGAAAATTACTGGTGTTCTTTTGATCCTATTAGTACCACAGTCAGGCAGCTAGACTATTTACAGTTAGTGCAGTGCGTCCTGCTCACAGTGTTCAGCTAAACCTACAAAAGTTAGTGGGGTGCGTCCTGCTCAGTGTTCAGCTAAACCTTCAAGTTAGTGCGGTGCGTCCTGCTCACAGTGTTCAGCTAAACCTACAAGTTAGTGCAGTGCGTCCTGCTCACAGTGTTCAGCTAGATCCGTTCCTGTTATCTTCTTACTGACAGGCAGGCTTGTCTTGTTACAGTATATACAGCTACCTGAAGAAAATTACTGGTGTTCTTTTGATCCTATTAGTACCACAGTCAGGCAGCTAGACTATTTACAGTTAGTGCAGTGCATCCTGCTCACAGTGTTCAGCTAAACCTACAAGTTAGTGGGGTGCGTCCTGCTCACAGTGTTCAGCTAAACCTACAAGTTAGTGGGGTGCATCCACCTCACAGTGTTCAGCTAGATCCGTTCCTGTTATCTTCTTACTGACAGGCAGGCTTGTCTTGTTACAGTATATACAGCTACCTGAAGAAAATTACTGGTGTTCTTTTGATCCTATTAGTACCACAGTCAGGCAGCTAGACTATTTACAGTTAGTGCAGTGCGTCCTGCTCACAGTGTTCAGCTAAACCTACAAGTTAGTGGGGTGCGTCCTGCTCACAGTGTTCAGCTAAACCTACAAGTTAGTGTGGTGCGTCCACCTCACAGTGTTCAGCAAAACCTACAAGTTAGTGCAGTGCGTCCTGCTCACAGTGTTCAGCTAGATCCGTTCCTGTTATCTTCTTACTGACAGGCAGGCTTGTCTTGTTACAGTATATACAGCTACCTGAAGAAAATTAATGGTGTTCTTTTGATCCTATTAGTACCACAGTCAGGCAGCTAGACTATTTACAGTTAGTGCAGTGCGTCCTGCTCACAGTGTTCAGCTAAACCTACAAGTTAGTGGGGTGTGTCCTGCTCACAGTGTTCAGCTAAACCTACAAGTTAGTGGGGTGCGTCCTGCTCACAGTGTTCAGCTAAACCTACAAGTTAGTGGGGTGCGTCCTGCTCACAGTGTTCAGCTAAAGCTACCTGTAGAAGGTTGGTGGTGTTCTCATACTACAGGCAGGCAGTTGATTTTGCTAGCTGCAGTATCAGTACATATATATATATATATATATATATATATACATATCCCAGCTTAGTGTAGCTACAGGCCATTAGTATGTCTGGAAGGCCAAGAAGGAGAGGCAGACAGTCACAAGCCAATAAGAGAGGGCTGGTCATGGAGACGGTGCATCCTCATCAGCATGTGGCCGTGGGACACGCTTGGGCTTTTTTTCGGCAGCTGGCCGTGTTGAGCCACAACATGCGGAAGACTTGGTCGAGTGGATGACCAAGCCGTCCTCATCCTCCTCATCCTCTCTCACCCACGCCCAGGGTACTTTGTCTGGCATTGCAGCGGCCTCTTCCCTCGGCTCAATGTCATCAGTGACTCCTTCCCTAGCCCCACCATGTCCTCCTGAGGAGTCCCTCGAACTGTTTGACCACAGTGTTGGGCACATGCTCCAGGAGGATGCCCAGCGTTTGGAAGGCTCTGATGATGATACTGAGCTCGATGAAGGCAGTAACATGAGCGCAGACAGAGGGGGTGCCCAAGAAGGACAGCAATCTGGCAGTCATGCTCCCCCTGCTGCAGCATACTGCCAGGTTTGCTCCAGTGATGAGGAGGGAGGGGATGATGAGGTCACTGACTCAACGTGGGTGCCTGATAGGAGAGAGGAGGAGGAGGAGGAGGAGGCGGCACATCACCAACGAGGCAGGATGCCCTCCAGGGGCCAGCCTAAGGGCAGCACATTGATTGCATCACCCCAAAGCTCCACATGTGCAGGGCGCTGCAGTCTCTGTGCGTTATTCAAAAAGTTCTTTGGTGTGGGCCTTTTTTGAGACGAGTGCATCAGATTGCACCGCTGCTATTTGCAACATATGTCTCAAGCGTATCTCGCGTGGCCAAAACATCTCCCGCTTGGGTACCACATGCTTGACCAGACATATGTTGACCTCCCATGCAGTTCGTTGGCAAGCGTATCTAAAAGACCCACACCAAAGAACAAAGAGGACCTCTCCTTGCTCCTCATCAGCTGAGATCTCCAACCCCACTATACCTTCAGTCCTCTCTGAGACCTGCACTGAGAGGAATGAAGGTGTAGAATTAGGTGTGTCACAGCCAAGTACTTGTGGGCAATCTGCTTTTGGTACACCGACGTCAGATTGTACCAGGCAAATTTCCCTGCCCCAGCTGCTGCACCGCCGAAAGAAGTTTGCTCCCAGCCATCCACATGCGCAGCGGTTGAATGCTAGCTTGGCAAAATTGCTAGCACTTCAACTGCTGCCTTTTCAGTTGGTAGACTCTGCCCCCTTCCGTGAGTTTGTGGAATGTGCGGTTCCTCAGTGGCTGGTACCTAAACGCCACTTTTTCTCACGGAAGGCGATTCCGGCTGTCTACCGGCATGTGGAAGGCAATGTCCATGCCTCGCTGGACAGGGCGGTCAGCGGTAAGGTGCATATTACCGCTGACTCATGGTCCAGCAGGCATGGACAGGGACGTTACTTAAGTTTCACGGCGCATTGGGTGACTCTGCTGGCAGCTGTGAAGGATGCAGGACAAGGTGCAGTAGTGTTGGAGGTTGTTCCGCCACCACGCCTCCAAAATGCTAATGATTGTGACACACCTCTCTCCTCCACCCTCTCCTCTTCTTCTTCCTCCATGGCCTCTTCCTGTGCTTTGTCCTCGGAACCAGCGGTGCTCCGTAGCCATTCAAGGGGCTACGCAAGTACGCAGGCCAAAAGATGCCATGCGGTGCTTGAGCTGGTGTGCTTGGGGGACAGGAGCCACACTGGGGCAGAGGTTCTGTCAGCTCTGCAGGGGCAGGTTCAGAGGTGGTTGACGCCACGCCAACTTAAGGCAGGAATGGTGGTTTGCGACAATGGCACCAACCTCCTCTCTGCCCTCCGACAGGGACAAATGACCCATGTGCCCTGTTTGGCTCACGTCCTTAACTTGGTGGTGCAGCGGTTCTTGGGCAGGTACCCGGGCTTACAGGATGTCCTGAGGCAGGCCAGGAAAGTCTGTGTGCATTTCCGCCGGTCATATAATGCCAGTGCTCGACTGATGGACCTCCAAAAGGAGTTTAACCTGCCCAAGAACCGCCTAATCTGTGACATGCCCACCAGGTGGAACTCAACGTTGGCCATGCTGCAGTGGCTGCACATGCAGCAGAGGGCCATCAATGAGTACCTGTGCAACTATGGCACCAGGACAGGGTCAGGGGAGCTTGGTTTTTTTTCCCCACGCCAGTGGGCCATGATCAGGGATGCATGCACTGTCCTGTCACCATTTGAGGAGGCCATGAGGATGGTGAGCAGTGACAGTGCATGCATCAGTGACACTGTCCCCCTTGTCCACCTGTTGGAGCACACGCTGCGTGGAAAAATGGACAGGGCACTTGAGGCAGAACAGAGGCAGGAAGAGGAGGACTTCCTTAGCTCTCAAGGCCCCCTTTATCCAGACAGTGTTTCTGCATACCCGCCAATCACACAGGAAGAGGAGGAGGAGGAGGAGGAGGAGGAGGAAGATTGTGTCAGTATAGAGGTGGAGCCTAGCACTCAGCATCAGCAGCAGTCTTTAAGGGATCAGTCCCAAGAAACACATGGACTTGTACGTGGCTGGGAGGAGGTGGCTGCGGACCATGTCGTCCTTAGTGACCCAGAGGACTCCGGACCGAATGCTTCAGCAAACCTACGCTGCATGGCCTCCCTGATCCTGCAAAGCCTGCGTAAGGATCCTCGTATTCGTGGTATCAAGGAGAAGGACCAATACTGGCTGGCAACCCTCCTTGATCCACGTTACAAGGGTAAGGTTGCGGACCTTATCTTGCCATCGCAGAGGGAGCAGAGGATGAAACATCTTCGGGAGGCCTTGCAGAAAGGTCTGTGCAACGCGTTCCCAGAGACTGGGAGGTTACAAACTCCTGTTTCTGGACAACGTGTTGCTGAGGCTTCGGTCAGTCAAAGAAGGAGCGGTGGAGAAGGTGGCCGTCTGACCGATGCGTTCAGACAATTTTTTGGTCCGCAGGCCCAAGGTATGATCGGTCACAGCAACCATCGCCAGCGTCTGTTTTACATGGTGCAGGAATACCTAGGGGCAAGATCAGACTTGGACACCTTTCCCACCGAAAATCCTCTGGGTTACTGGGTCTTGAGGATGGATCACTGGCCAGAGCTTGCACAGTATGCAATTGAGCTACTGGCCTGTCCTGCATCCAGCGTTCTTTCGGAATGCACATTCAGTGCTGCTGGAGGCTTTGTAACCGATCACAGGGTGCGTCTGTCCACCGACTCGGTCGATCGACTGACCTTCATAAAAATGAATCAGTCTTGGATCACCACCAGCTACCAAGCACCTGATGCTGATGTAACCGAATAATTTTTTTTTAAATCTCAGATCCCTTCAAAGACTGCCTATGCTGATGCTGAGTGACTATCCCTGAGTAATTATCCTCTTCCTCCTCAATCATCACGCTGATAGCTTGGAAGAACATTTTTGGTTCTGGGCGCCACCACCAATGCCTAAGGCACAATTTTTCAGCCCTTGTTTAACAGGGGCGTGTGATTACAATTTTTGATGCAATACTTTGCAGCAGGGCTCGTTCCTGCGTTCCAACTAGAGTGTCTGTGAGGGGTTGCAGTGTTGTGGCACGAGCACCAGTGCCTAAGGCCCAATTTTTCTGCCCTTGTTTAACAGGGGCGTGTAATTACAATTTTTGATGCAATACTTTGCAGCAGGGCTCGTTCCTGCGTTCCAACTAGAGTGTCTGTGAGGGGTTGCAGTGTTGTAGCACCAGCACCAGTGCCTAAGGCCCAATTTTTCTGCCCCTGTTTAACAGGGGCGTGTAATTACAATTTTTGATGCAATACTTTGCAGCAGGGCTCGTTCCTGCTTTCCAACTAGAGTGTCTTTGAGGGGTTGCAGTGTTGTAGTACCAGCACCAGTGCCTAAGGCCCAATTTTTTTGCCCCTGTTTAACAGGGGCGTGTAATTACAATTTTTGATGCAATACTTTGCAGCAGGGCTCGTTCCTGCGTTCCAACTAGAGTGTCTGTGAGGGGTTGCAGTGTTGTAGCACCAGCACCAGTGCCTAAGGCCCAATTTTTCTGCCCCTGTTTAACAGGGGCGTGTAATTACAATTTTTGATGCAATACTTTGCAGCAGGGCTCGTTCCTGCGTTCCAACTAGAGTGTCTGTGAGGGGTTGCCGTGTTGTGGCACCAGCACCACCACCACCACCACCAAAGGCCCAATTTTTCTGCCCCTGTTTAACAGGGGCATGTAATTACAATTCTTGATCTAATATTTCACAGCAGGGCCCATTTCTGCACCCACCAAGAGCGAGTGAGGACTTACAGTGTTGTGGCACCAGCACCACCACCACCAAAGGCCCAGTTTTTCTGCCCCTGTTCAACAGGGGCATGTAATTACAATTCTTGATCTAATATTTCACAGCAGGGCCATGTGAGGGCTTACGTTGTTGTGGCCACAACAACACCTAAGGGCTAAATTTATGCTGAGTATATAGGGCAGGCCCCTACTTTCAAACATCTAACTTACAAACGACTCCTACTTGCAAATGGAAGGAGACAACAGGAAGTGAGATGAAATCTACCCCTAGGAAGGGAAATTCTCTCCTGTAAGAGTTAATATGGGAAAAACATTTCTCCTTTCCACTGATGCTTTCCAATCCTTGTTCCACAAAAAAACCCAAATTTTCAAAAAACATTTGTCATTGGGACAAAAAGTGAGGTGAAATCTTCTAAAGAGGAGGAAAGACAGCAAAACAAATGTCACAGGGGTGATAACCCTTCCCTATGTTTTCCAAAAAGCTTAAAAAAGATTTTTTGGCTGGAGCTAAACACGTTAAAAATGTACCCGTTCAAAATGACAAACAGATTCTACTTAACAACAAACCTACAGTCCCTGTCTTGTTTGCACCGCCTGTATACTGCTGTTCAGAGTATATAGAGCCTTGTGGCCCCACACCTTTCCTTATTTTAATTTGGGTGCAGGGTTCCCCTTAATATCCATACAAGACCCAAAGGGCCTGGTAATGGACTGGGGGGTACCCATGCCGTTTGTCTCACTGATTTTCATCCATATTGCCAGGACCCGACATTACATTAAACCCGCAAGCAGTTTTAAATGAGATTTTTTCCTTTAAAAATGACATTTGGTGCAGGGACTGTTCTAAACACGGGAAACACGCGCCACTTTACAGGCATACTATAGACACCCCCCAGGTACGATATTTAAAGGAATATTTCACTTTTTTTTTTTACTTTAACCATCATTAAAATCACTGCTCCCGAAAAAACGGACGTTTTTAAAAGTTTTTTTTGCATTGATACATGTCCCCTGGGGTAGGACCCGGGTCCCCAAATCCTTTTTAGGACAATACCATGCAAATTAGCCTTTAAAATGAGCACTTTTGATTTTGAACGTTTGAGTCCCATAGACGTCAATGGGGTTCTAACGTTCGTGCGAATTATCGGTCCGTTCGCAGGTTCTGGTGCGAACCGAACCGGGGGGTGTTCGGCTCATCCCTATTCCCAAGTAACAGCACAAGTACAGATGTCTTCCTTTCTGTCGCCTTGCTTCCTTATGAGTAATGGTACTCGGCAGGGATGCCCTTTATACCCATTTCTCTTCATACTATGCCTTGAACCCCTGGCTGAATCTATCCATCTACATCTGGATATTCGTGGGGTGGTGATGCAACAGAGGGAATACAAATAGTCATTATTTGCAGATGATATTCTGTTAACCATTACCCAACCGTTGTTGTCCCTCCCCTCATTACATGATCTTCTCTCCTCTTTTGGTGCCATATCTGACTACAAAGTTAACACCACAAAAACTGAGGCCCTTCCTTTGAACATCCCTCCCCCTCTCTTATCTCAATTGATGCAATCTTATCCTTATAAATGGTGTTCCACCTCCCTCAAATATGTGGGGGTCCATCTTACCCCTACTTACTCAACCCTCTACTCTCTAAACTTTCCCCCTCTAATTTTAGACATCAACAAATCCTTGCAAAGCTGGACTAAGTACCCTCTCTCCCTTCTAGGTAGAATAAATGTATTAAAGATGTCCATTCTACCCAGGTTGTTATATTGTTTTGAAACATTACCCGTGGCTATCCCCCTCTCTCAACTTAAAGCCATTCAAAGGAGCTTCCTAAAATTCATATGGAACAGCAGGGCTCACCGCATTGCGGGTTCGGTGGTCTTCACCCTTAAATCTAGAGGGGGTTTGGGTGCCCCGGACATTACAAAGTATTAATATGCAACCCATCTAAGTCGGAATTTGGGATTCCCCTGCCAGCTACAGTATCATGAAAAGCCCAACCTCCTTTTTCCCTCTCCGAATTTTTTATCGTATAATACCTAGTGTTATTTGTTCTCTCCAGTATTATTTTTGGCTGATGGTGTTATTTACATATGACCTCAATTCTTTTATTTATTTATTTATTTTTTTAATTTATTTTTTTTATCATTAAAGAATTTTTATTGAAATTTCCACACAAATAACAGAAAAATTAAAAGCAGCTGGTTTTGGTATATAACAATCAGGTACAGCAGTAAAACATTTACATCCTAATCTCAATCAAAGTAATGGACAATAGTCATACAAATGATCAATTAAAGCATACATAAACAGTATAGTAACACTCCTGTTTACCCCATTGGGTTCTAACTGTAAACAGGCGCTAACTAATATAATGACAACATTATCATGGACAATTCAAGAAATTAGAAAAAGAGAACTGTGAAGCCTTGATATTACTCATGGAATAATACTGAAATATGGTTTAAGAACTGCAGCTCATGTTTTTGAGTGAGGTAGAAGCTCTAGGGTGACTGATCCATATTTGCCACAATTTCTCAAACTTGACTGTGTTGTAATTTTTATATGCCAACATTAACTCATATTGAGCTTGTGTATTCAACCTTATAACAACATCAGATGAATTCGGTGCTTCGTCAGATTTCCATAGTTTTGTTATAGTCAGCCTTGCTGCTATTAATACATTTGCTACTACTGTTCTATATTCTACAGAGTAAAGATCCAGATTTATTCCTAAAAGGGCCATTGCGGGAGTAAGGGGAAGTAAATTACCAGTGAGTTTAGCAATAAATGTCGAAACTGATTTCCAAAAACTACTAAGATTTTTGCAATTCCATAAAATATGATAAAGGGAACCAGTTTGTTCATTGCATCGCCAACAAGTTGGGGAGAGTGATGGGTAGATTTTGGAAAGTTTATATGGTGTAAGGTACCATCTGTTTAATATCTTTTGGGCATTATCCCAATGTTCAACGCAGGATGATGCCTTAGTGCTCAGAATTATGGCCTTATTCCACTGTTGCCAAGAAATAGATAAGGAAAGATCCTTTTCCCATTTCAGCATATTATTGGTTTTAACAGATTTAGGGAATTCTGAGAAAAGTTTGTAAAATAAGGATATTCCTTTCCTATCACAAGCATGCTTGTTCAGTAGGAACTTCCAGATTATTGATGGGATATTCATGCTCGATTCTGGGTCAAGTTTCTTTAATCTTTCAAAATGTCTAAATTTTTTTAACACCATCTCTTTATAGTCTAGGGGTAGGTTGACATAGTAATTAAACCCCAGTGAAATCCAATTATTTACTAAGATATGGGCTCTACAGTATTCCAGCACTCTTAAGGGCACAGGGATTTTAATTAGTTCACCTAGTTCTTTTGATTTAGATAATATGTGTTTTCAAGTTATCAACGTGGACTTAACAGTGATGAGTTTTGGTATTACGACTTTAGGAAGCAAAGCATACGCTATAGCTAATGCACACATGTCATTGCCCTTGGTGACTTCTTTTTCAATATTTTGTCTGAATTAGAAAACCAAAATTTCATTTGATCAAGGAGTGACGCATAGTAATAATGTCGAATATCTGGGAGACCCATTTCACCTTTATTCTTAGTAGTGGTAAGAATTGAGAAGGCTACTCTAGGTTTTTTATCATTCCAAATAAATTTTTTAAGCTTTAGATTCACCTGGTTGAAAAATCTATTGTTCACCTGGATGGGGAGTGAGCGGAAATAATATAGTATTTTATGGTCTGCATTTTAAAAGCCGCTATTTTCCCTACCCAGGAGAGTTGTGTTTTATGGAAAGATTGGAGATCCTTATTTATATTTTCTAGTAGTTTAGGGAAATTTACTTAATATAATTTAGCTGTTGGATAGGTAAGTTGGATCCCCAAATAAGGAATGGAGGGCTGGTCCCAATTGTAAGTCGTTTTATTTTTAAGGGTCGTGTAGCTTTTTTGGGATATATTCATAGGCAGGACATGACATTTGTTGCTATTAATTTTGTAGTATGAGAATTTCCCAAAGGATTCTAATATATTTTGCACATTGGTGAGAGAGGTTTCAGGATTGGAAGAGGAAAGTATTATATCATCGGCGAATAATCCTAATTTGTGTTCAATATTGCCCACTTTAATACCTGTAATTGATTCATTAGAACGGATTAGTTCTGCCGAAGGTTCTATTGCCAATGAAAATATTATAGGCGAAAGAGGGCAGCCCTGTCTTATGCCATTAGAAAGATCAAAGCTTTTGGACAAGTTTCCTGAAGTGAATACTTTAGTAGAGGGCTTCTTATAGAGGGACATTATGGCTGAATGAATGAAACCTGTAAATCCGAACTTCATAAGTGTTGCCGATAGATAGCCCCAATGAACTCTATCAAATGCCTTCTCTGCATCTAAGGCAAGAAGCAGAGAAGGCACTCCACTATTCTCCACTTGTTGAATCAAATTAATCATACGCCTTGTTCCATCAGGGGCCTGCCGACCTTTAACAAAGCCCACTTGATCCAATCCGATAAGATAGGGAGTAATTTCCAACAGTCTACTAGCTAGTATTTTAGCATAAATTTTAATGTCGGAGTTTAACAATGATATTGGCCTATAACTGGCCAGTGAAGTAGTATCTTTCCCAGGTTTCGGTATTGTTATTATAATAGCTTCCAACATTTCCTTTGGGAAATTATTACTACTGGAGGCTGTAAAATTGTACAATTTAGTCAGGTGGGGTACTAAAGTAGTGGCAAATGTTTTATAATATTCGCCAGAGAGGCCGTTGACACCTGGTGCCTTATTAATTGGGATGTCTTTAATGGCCTTTGATATTTCTTGTTCTGTAATTGGCTTATTTAGATTATCAAGGGTAGCAGCATCAATCTTTGGAAGCTTGATATTATCTAGAAATTTTGTTATGTCCTCCGGTGAAGGTTGGGAAGTATTCTTATCCTCCTTTAGCTTGTAGAGGAGTCCATAGTAATCTGAGAAATTGTTCGCTATATCTTGGGGATTGTAAATGACCCTTCCATTGTCATGATGGACCATTTTGTGAATTCTACCTTTGATTTGTTGTTTTCGAAGTTGGGAGGCTAACAACTTCCCTGCTCTGTTACCTTGTGAATAAAAGTTAAGTTTTAGTTTTTTAAAATATTTATCGTGGTTAGTTACTAGAGTATCTCTTAATTCGTTTCTACAGTTATTAAGTTGGTGTAACAACTGTGGGTCATTAGGTCGCTTTTTATGGTCTTTTTCTAGGGTTTTAATATCCCTCATTAGTTTATCTATAGTGGTAGATTTTCTCTTTTTCTCCCTAGAGGCTAGTTGAATTAGCAAACCTCTAATGTAGGCTTTGTGGGCACACCAAAGAGTAGTGTTCAACACAGAATCATTATCATTTACCATAAAGAACTCCTGTAGCTTTTCTTTCATCACAGACATGTGCTTCTCCTGTGATAAAATATACGTATTATTTCTCCATAGAAATGTGTTGTTGCATTGCTGGTCCACCTGTATTTCTAATGTAATTGGTGCATGGTCTGACCAGGTAATGTTATGAATTTTGGCGTCTATTGTTTTTTGTAAGAGAGTTTTGTCTGTGATGAAAAAATCTATTCTTGAGTAGGTTTTATGTGCATTGGAAAAGAATGTATAATCCCTTTCAGTGGAGTGAAGATACCTCCAGGGGTCATACAGGTCTTCTTGAAAAAAAAGATCACTTAGTCCCAATCTGATGGTGTGGTTCTTCTTGGTCGTATCAATATTTGGTTCCATAGGGGCATTAAAGTCACCACAAATGATAATGTTACCTTTTTGGATTTTACGTATTCTTTTCAATATTTTCCGCAAGAATTGGTGAGGATGTGTGTTGGGTGCATAGACATTGGCAATTGTATATGTTATGTTGTCTATGGTAGCCACTAATATAATAAATCTTCCGTGGTCGTCTGTTTGTAAATCCAGCATCTTAAATGTTACGGTGTCTCTTACTGCAATAATTACTCCTTGTTTTTTTTTGTGATTGTCTGAGTGGAAAATATGTGGATATCTGTTGTGAGTGAACTTCGGTGAATTGTTTTTAGCAAAATGTGATTCCTGGACGCATACTATGTCACTTCCAAACTTTAAGGCATCAGTCCATAGAGCTTTCCGTTTGTGGGGACTGTTGAGTCCTTTTGCGTTTAATGATAGTAGTTTAAGTCCCATTAATGCGAAACCAATAGATAGCGAAGTGTCGCGTTGCTATTCTTAGGATAAACCCGATTATTCCAGTGAGGTTATGCAATTTTTGATGCAATACTTTGCAGCAGGGCTCGTTCCTGCGTTCCAACTAGAGTGTCTGTGAGGGGTTGCAGTGTTGTGGCACCAGCACCACCACCACCACCACCACCACCAAAGGCCCAATTTTTCTGCCCCTGTTCAACAGGGGCATGTAATTACAATTCTTGATCTAATATTTCACAGCAGGGCCCATTTCTGCACCCACCAAGAGCGAGTGAGGACTTACAGTGTTGTGGCACCACCACCACCACCACCACCACCAAAGGCCCAGTTTTTCTGCCCCTGTTCAACAGGGGCATGTAATTACAATACTTGATCTAATATTTCACAGCAGGGCCCTGTGAGGGCTTACGTTGTTGTGGCCACAACAAAACCTAAGGGCCAAATTTATGCTGAGTATATAGGGCAGGCCCCTACTTTCAAACATCTAACTTACAAACGACTCCTACTTGCAAACGGAAGGAGACAACAGGAAGTGAGATGAAATCTACCCCTAGGAAGGGAAATTCTCTCCTGTAAGAGTTAATATGGGAAAAACATTTCTCCTTTCCACTGATGCTTTCCAATCCTTGTTCCACAAAAAAACCCAAATTTTCAAAAAACATTTGTCATTGGGACAAAAAGTGAGGTGAAATCTTCTAAAGAGGAGGAAAGACAGCAAAACAAATGTCACAGGGGTGATAACCCTTCCCTATGTTTTCCAAAAAGCTTAAAAAAGATTTTTTGGCTGGAGCTAAACACGTTAAAAATGTACCCGTTCAAAATGACAAACAGATTCTACTTAACAACAAACCTACAGTTCCTGTCTTGTTTGCACCGCCTGTATACTGCTGTTCAGAGTATATAGAGCCTTGTGGCCCCACACCTTTCCTTATTTTAATTTGGGTGCGGGGTTCCCCTTAATATCCATACAAGACCCAAAGGGCCTGGTAATGGACTGGGGGGTGCCCATGCCGTTTGTCTCACTGATTTTCATCCATATTGCCAGGACCCGACATTGCATTAAACCCGCAAGCAGTTTTAAATGAGATTTTTTCCTTTAAAAATGACATTTGGTGCAGGGACTGTTCTAAACACGGGAAACACACGCCACTTTACAGGCATACTATAGACACCCCCCATGTACGATTTTTAAAGGAATCTTTCACTTTTTTTTTTTACTTTAACCATCATTAAAATCACTGCTCCCGAAAAAACGGACGTTTTTAAAAGTTTTTTTTGCATTGATACATGTCCCCTGGGGTAGGACCCGGGTCCCCAAATCCTTTTTAGGACAATACCATGCAAATTAGCCTTTAAAATGAGCACTTTTGATTTCGAACGTTCGAGTCCCATAGACGTCAATGGGGTTCTAACGTTCGTGCGAATTTTCAGTCCGTTCGCAGGTTCTGGTGCGAACCGAACCGGGGGGTGTTCAGCTCATCCCTATTCCCAAGTAACAGCACAAGTACAGATGTCTTCCTTTCTGTCGCCTTGCTTCCCTATGAGTAATGGTACTCGGCAGGGATGCCCTTTATACCCATTTCTCTTCATACTATGCCTTGAACCCCTGGCTGAATCTATCCATCTACATCTGGATATTCGTGGGGTGGTGATGCAACAGAGGGAATACAAATAGTCATTATTTGCAGATGATATTCTGTTAACCATTACCCAACCGTTGTTGTTCCTCCCCTCATTACATGATCTTCTCTCCTCTTTTGGTGCCATATCTGGCTACAAAGTAAACACCACAAAAACTGAGGCCCTTCCTTGAACATCCCTCCCCCTCTCTTATCTAAATTGATGCAATCTTATCCTTATAAATGGTGTTCCACCTCCCTCAAATATGTGGGGGTCCATCTTACCCCTACTTACTCAACCCTCTACTCTCTAAACTTTCCCCCTCTAATTTTAGACATCAACAAATCCTTGCAAAGCTGGACTAAGTACCCTCTCTCCCTTCTAGGTAGAATAAATGTATTAAAGATGTCCATTCTACCCAGGTTGTTATATTGTTTTGAAACATTACCCTTGGCTATCCCCCTCTCTCAACTTAAAGCCATTCAAAGGAGCTTCCTAAAATTCATATGGAACAGCAGGGCTCACCGCATTGCGGGTTCGGTGGTCTTCGCCCTTAAATCTAGAGGGGGTTTGGGTGCCCCGGACATTACAAAGTATTAATATGCAACCCATCTAAGTCGGAATTTGGGATTCCCCTGCCAGCTACAGTATCATGAAAAGCCCAACCTCCTTTTTCCCTCTCCGAATTTTTTATCGTATAATACCTAGTGTTATTTGTTCTCTCCAGTATTATTTTTGGCTGATGGTGTTATTTACATATGACCTCAATTCTTTTATTTATTTATTTATTTTTTTAATTTATTTTTTTTATCATTAAAGAATTTTTATTGAAATTTCCACACAAATAACAGAAAAATTAAAAGCAGCTGGTTTTGGTATATAACAATCAGGTACAGCAGTAAAACATTTACATCCTAATCTCAATCAAAGTAATGGACAATAGTCATACAAATGATCAATTAAAGCATACATAAACAGTATAGTAACACTCCTGTTTACCCCATTGGGTTCTAACTGTAAACAGGCGCTAACTAATATAATGACAACATTATCATGGACAATTCAAGAAATTAGAAAAAGAGAACTGTGAAGCCTTGATATTACTCATGGAATAATACTGAAATATGGTTTAAGAACTGCAGCTCATGTTTTTGAGTGAGGTAGAAGCTCTAGGGTGACTGATCCATATTTGCCACAATTTCTCAAACTTGACTGTGTTGTAATTTTTATATGCCAACATTAACTCATATTGAGCTTGTGTATTCAACCTTATAACAACATCAGATAAATTCGGTGCTTCGTCAGATTTCCATAGTTTTGTTATAGTCAGCCTTGCTGCTATTAATACATTTGCTACTACTGTTCTATATTCTACAGAGTAAAGATCCAGATTTATTCCTAAAAGGGCCATTGCGGGAGTAAGGAGAAGTAAATTACCAGTGAGTTTAGCAATAAATGTCGAAACTGATTTCCAAAAACTACTAAGATTTTTGCAATTCCATAAACTATGATAAAGGGAACCAGTTTATTCATTGCATCGCCAACAAGTTGGGGAGAGTGATGGGTAGATTTTGGAAAGTTTATATGGTGTAAGGTACCATCTGTTTAATATCTTTTGGGCATTATCCCAATGTTCAACGCAGGATGATGCCTTAGTGCTCAGAATTATGGCCTTATTCCACTGTTGCCAAGAAATAAATAAGGAAAGATCCTTTTCCCATTTCAGCATATTATTGGTTTTAACAGATTTAGGGAATTCTGAGAAAAGTTTGTAAAATAAGGATATTCCTTTCTTATCACAAGCATGCTTGTTCAGTAGGAACTTCCAGATTATTGATGGGATATTCATGCTCAAAATGGGGTTGTGACCTGTCCACTTATTTTTTATGAAAATGCACCAACGTGCCTCCATCCCAATAATTACAGAAAAAACAGAGGATGGAAGCGGGACTTTGTGTGAGGCACGTTGGTGAATATATACCAATTAAAAAGAATGTCAAAATGGGATATCAAAAGCAAATCTTATATATAATAAGGTAATTCAGAAGAAATATTGCAGGGTGATACTGGTATAAAGTTTAATGACAGATCTTAAAACCAGATACAATAGTGAATAAACACGTAATAAGTCACCATGGAACATATTGCAAACAATATAAAAGCAGACATAATTCAATTGCTGGTTGTACAATCACAGAGAAAAATACATTTTACTGTAAAATATTATGTGCATCATAAGTTGTTAACTCTACGCGTTTCTTGGCTTGAAACCAATCGTCAGGAGTCTGATGCAGTTGAGCTGCATTGAAACAATAAACGTATATTATTATGTGTACCGGGGTATGGAAGAAAGAGACATTAAGAATGCAAGTAGCTGATATACTCACACATAATGCGTAGGTCAGTGTTGACCCATACATAAAAGTGCAGCGTTGATCCGGGTCCACCAAATCTCCCCCGGGGCTGAGACAGAGAGCGAGCCCCAAGAACCGCCGGCCATGGCCATCAATGGGGCCAAGGCACCCACGGGGGTCGCCAGGCCGAGACAAACAGCGAAGCCCAAAAAACAGAGGAAGAACTGTGGAGGTAAAAGGAAAATAAAGTATGAGAGGTAACCTGAATGTGGGGGTGGAGAGTGAATGTGGGGGAAAAAAGTGCTCCAGTGAGGGACCGAGGAGAAAGTGAGTACCCATGTGTGAATAAAAGCCATGAGCAGAAGATATGTGTGGGGGAATGAATGGAGGAGGTATTGGTGCGTCTAAGGAAGCCACTGCTGGTGTCAGTGGAGCGGTGTGGAGGTGTGCAAGAGGATTACCGTGGAAAGGAATGCTGGGCCAGGCTGCATGCCGCAAGGAGAACATGGCGAAACCTCGAGGTACCCGGCCAATGACAGCCGTTATATGGCCGCGGGTCAGGGGCGTGCTCACGCCAGCGTCATGCAAGGACGTGATGACGCGACGGGGGAGGCAAGGGGAGGGGCAGCCAGGGAACACGTGTGGCCACCTCCCAGCCCCGCAGCGCCAGACGCTGGATGGTAATCCACTAGGTACCCCGCTACGCGGAAGCCAGCGGCACCGCTAGCGGGACGTGGAAAGCATGACGCCGATGCGTCAAGGTCAGGACCCGCCCCCGTCAATAGTGGGACGGGTGACGGGTCATGGACTGGGCGCATCGCAACCCCGGGGGATAGATCAAATAGATCCCAGCATCAGCTGCATCAGGGAAATGGTTGGATGAAACTATGGTGAGGAATAGCATGTTGTGGAAGGGACAGGAAGAGGGAAAAGGAAATAAAGGGAAAAGAGGAAGAACAAGAGATGCAGGAGCACATAGTCTCTGCCTTGAATAGGATTGTTTGGTAAAGACATTAACACGATAGACACACAATCTTGCATAGAGTAAAGTCGATATGCAAAAAAGTGTGAGGTATAAATAATAAAAAGCTTTAGCCCTGAATTAAATCAGTGTATTGCCTGACTAAAGGGAAAAAAAAAAAAAAGAAGAGAGAAAGACAGACAAGAAACAACTTTAGCCCTGAATTGAATCAGTGTTTTATCTGACTAAAGGAAAAAGATTTTTAGCCCTGAATTAAATCAGTGTTTGCTTGACTAAAAGGAAACGACTAGAACGGAAAAAACAAAAGAATTATATAGAGTATTAATGATGGTATCAATGAAATAAAATAGGCTGTAATAATACAAATCCTATATGACGTTGAAGGAAGAAAAAACACAGATCAAACATCTTTTTAGTGATAAGATCAATGTCCGGCTGATAGAGTATATGTATAAATACTTGTACGGCTCTTGCACTGAAATTAATCAATGATCAAGAGGGGGACCAAAGGTCTCTATAAAGTAAAAAGTATTCAAGAAAAAAGAAAAGAGCAATGACATAGAGAATGGATAGTATGAGGTAAGAGGGTAGGAAAAATGGAAAAAGAATAAAGATGGGTAGGCATGAAAAACATTTGAGAATCGCTTGGGGTTGGTATGTGTAGAATTGGAAAGTGGATTAATCAGGCCACAGGAAAACGGGTGTCTACCACCCTGGTAGTCATATGGCAAGAAATGGGGTTGTGACCTGTCCACTTATTTTTTATGAAAATGCACCAACGTGCCTCCATCCCAATAATTACAGAAAAAACAGAGGATGGAAGCGGGACTTTGTGTGAGGCACGTTGGTGAATATATACCAATTAAAAAGAATGTCAAAATGGGATATCAAAAGCAAATCTTATATATAATAAGGTAATTCAGAAGAAATATTGCAGGGTGATACTGGTATAAAGTTTAACCCTTTCATGACTAAGCCTATTTTTGAAATTTGGTGTTTACAAGTTAAAATCCATATTTTTTGCTAGAAAATTACTTAGAACCCCCAAACATTATATATATTTTTTTAGCAAAGAATCTAGAGAATAAAATGACGATTGTTGCAATATTTTTTATCACACGGTATTTGTGCAGCGGTGTTTTAAACGCAAATTTTTGGAAAAGTGACACTTTCATGAATTTTAAAAAATCCAAACAGTAAAGTTACCCCAATTTTTTTGTATAATGTGAAAGATGATGTTACGCCGAGTAAATAGATACCAAACATGTCACCCTTTATAATTGCACGCACTCGTGGAATGGCGACGAACTACGGTACCTTTGAATTTCCATAGGCGACGCTTTAAAAAAATTTTACGGTTACCAGGTTTGAGCTACAGAGGAGGTCTAGAGCTAGAATTATTGCTCTCGCTCTGACGATCGCGGCGATACCTCACATGTGTGGTTTGAACACCGTTTACATATGCGGGCGCGACTTCCGTATGCGTTTTCTTCGCTGCGCGAGCTCGCGGGGACAGGGGCACTTTAAAAAATTTTTTTTTTTTTTTTTTTATTTAATTTATTTATTTTTGTACTTTATAAATTGTGTTTAAATTTTTTTTTTTTTTTTTTTACTTTTATTGCTGTCACAAGCAATGTAAACATCCCTTGTGACAGTAATAGGTGGTGACAGGTACTCTTTATGGAGGGATCGGGGGTCTAAAAGACCCCCCATCCCTCCTTTACACTTCAAAGTATTCAGATCGCCGAAAACGGCGATTCTGAATACTGTGTACTTTTTTAAATTCGGCGCCATTGGCAGCCGAGTAAACGGGAAGTGACGTCATGACGTCGCTTCCGCATTTACAAGAAGAAGGCTGGAACGAAGCCGCTCGCAGCTTCGTTCCAGTCCGCCCCCAGCCGCCGATCGCACGGGAGGCCCGGTAACAGCGGCGGGAGGCGGCGGGAGGGGGGGGATGTCCCCTCCCGCTCCTCCGGTATAACAACCGAGCGGCTTTTAGCCGCATCGGTTGTTATATTCGGGTAGCCGATCGCCCGCTGAAAACAACGGTACCGGGATGATGCCTGCAGCTGCGGGCATCATCCCGGTATAACCCCGGAAAGCCGAGGACGCATATATGCGTTCGGTCGGCGGGAAGGGGTTAATGACAGATCTTAAAACCAGATACAATAGTGAATAAACACGTAATAAGTCACCATGGAACATATTGCAAACAATATAAAAGCAGACATAATTCAATTGCTGGTTGTACATTCACAGAGAAAAATACATTTTACTGTAAAATATTATGTGCATCATAAGTTGTTAACTCTACGCGTTTCTTGGCTTGAAACCAATCGTCAGGAGTCTGATGCAGTTGAGCTGCATTGAAACAAGCTTTTTATTATTTATACCTCACACTTTTTTACATATCGACTTTACTCTATGCAAGATTGTGTGTCTATCGTGTTAATGTCTTTACCAAACAATCCTATTCAAGGCAGAGACTATGTGCTCCTGCATCTCTTGTTCTGCCTCTTTTCCCTTTATTTCCTTTTCCCTCTTCCTGTCCCTTCCACAACATGCTATTCCTCACCATAGTTTCATCCAACCATTTCCCTGATGCAGCTGATGCTGGGATCTATTTGATCTATCCCCCGGGGTTGCGATGCGCCCAGTCCATGACCCGTCACCCGTCCCACTATTGACGGGGGCGGGTCCTGACCTTGACGCATCGGCGTCATGCTTTCCATGTCCCACTAGCGGCGCCGCTGGCTTCCGCGTAGCGGGGTACCTAGTGGATTACCATCCAGCGTCTGGCGCTGCGGGGCTGGGAGGTGGCCACACGTGTTCCCTGGATGCCCCTCCCCTTGCCTCCCCCGTCGCGTCATCACGTCCTTGCATGACGCTGGTGTGAGCACGCCCCTGACCCGCGGCCATATAACGGCTGTCATTGGCCGGGTACCTCGAGGTTTCGCCATGTTCTCCTTGCGGCATGCAGCCTGGCCCGGCATTCCTTTCCACGGTAATCCTCTTGCACACCTCCACACCGCTCCACTGACACCAGCAGTGGCTTCCTTAGACGCACCAATACCTCCTCCACTCATTCCCCCACACATATCTTCTGCTCATGGCTTTTATTCACACATGGATACTCACTTTCTCCTCGGTCCCTCACTGGAGCACTTTTTTCCCCCACATTCACTCTCCACCCCCACATTCAGGTTACCTCTCATAAATTATTTTCCTTTTACCTCCACAGTTCTTCCTCTGTTTTTTGGGCCTCGCTGTTTGTCTCGGCCTGGCGACCCCCGTGGGTGCCTTGGCCCCATTGATGGCCATGGCCGGCGGTTCTTGGGGCTCGCTCTCTGTCTCAGCCCCGGGGGAGATTTGGTGGACCCGGATCAACGCTGCACTTTTATGTATGGGTCAACACTGACCTACGCATTATGTGTGAGTATATCAGCTACTTGCATTCCTAATGTCTCTTTCTTCCATACCCCGGTACACATAATAATATACTTTTATTGTTTCAATGCAGCTCAACTGCATCAGACTCCTGACGATTGGTTTCAAGCCAAGAAACGCGTAGAGTTAACAACTTATGATGCACATAATATTTTACAGTAAAATGTATTTTTCTCTGTGAATGTACAACCAGCAATTGAATTATGTCTGCTTTTATATTGTTTGCAATATGTTCCATGGTGACTTATTACGTGTTTATTCACTATTGTATCTGGTTTTAAGATCTGTCATTAAACTTTATACCAGTATCACCCTGCAATATTTCTTCTGAATTACCTTATTATATATAAGATTTGCTTTTGATATCCCATTTTGACATTCTTTTTAATTGGTATATATTCACCAACGTGCCTCACACAAAGTCCCGCTTCCATCCTCTGTTTTTTCTATATTCATGCTCGATTCTGGGTCAAGTTTCTTTAATCTTTCAAAATGTCTAAATTTTTTTAACACCATCTCTTTATAGTCTAGGGGTAGGTTGACATAGTAATTAAACCCCTGTGAAATCCAATTATTTACTAAGATATGGGCTCTACAGTATTCCAGCACTCTTAAGGGCACAGGGATTTTAATTAGTTCACCTAGTTCTTTTGATTTAGATAATATGTGTTTCCAAGTTATCAACGTGGACTTAACAGTGATGAGTTTTGGTATTACGACTTTAGGAAGCAAAGCATACGCTATAGCTAATGCACACATGTCATTGCCCTTGGTGACTTCTTTTTCAATATTTTGTCTGAATTAGAAAACCAAAATTTCATTTGATCAAGGAGTGATGCATAGTAATAATGTCGAATATCTGGGAGACCCATTCCAACTTTATTCTTAGTAGTGGTAAGAATTGAGAAGGCTACTCTAGGTTTTTTATCATTCCAAATAATTTTTTTAAGCTTTAGATTCACCTGGTTGAAAAATCTATTGTTCACCTGGATGGGGAGTGAGCGGAAATAATATAGTATTTTATGGTCTGCATTTTAAAAGCCGCTATTTTCCCTACCCAGGAGAGTTGTGTTTTATGGAAAGATTGGAGATCCTTATTTATATTTTCTAGTAGTTTAGGGAAATTTACTTAATATAATTTAGCTGTTGGATAGGTAAGTTGGATCCCCAAATAAGGAATGGAGGGCTGGTCCCAATTGTAAGTCGTTTTATTTTTAAGGGTCATGTAGCTTTTTTGGGATATATTCATAGGCAGGACATGACATTTGTTGCTATTAATTTTGTAGTATGAGAATTTCCCAAAGGATTCTAATATATTTTGCACATTGGTGAGAGAGGTTTCAGGATTGGAAGAGGAAAGTATTATATCATCGGCGAATAATCCTAATTTGTGTTCAATATTGCCCACTTTAATACCTGTAATTGATTCATTAGAACGGATTAGTTCTGCCAAAGGTTCTATTGCCAATGAAAATATTATAGGCGAAAGAGGGCAGCCCTGTCTTATGCCATTAGAAAGATCAAAGCTTTTGGACAAGTTTCCTGAAGTGAATACTTTAGTAGAGGGCTTCTTATAGAGGGACATTATGGCTGAATGAATGAAACCTGTAAATCCGAACTTCATAAGTGTTGCCGATAGATAGCCCCAATGAACTCTATCAAATGCCTTCTCTGCATCTAAGGCAAGAAGCAGAGAAGGCACTCCACTATTCTCCACTTGTTGAATCAAATTAATCATACGCCTTGTTCCATCAGGGGCCTGCCGACCTTTAACAAAGCCCACTTGATCCAATCCGATAAGATAAGGAGTAATTTCCAACAGTCTACTAGCTAGTATTTTAGCATAAATTTTAATGTCGGAGTTTAACAATGATATTGGCCTATAACTGGCCAGTGAAGTAGTATCTTTCCCAGGTTTCGGTATTGTTATTATAATAGCTTCCAACATTTCCTTTGGGAAATTATTACTACTGGAGGCTGTAAAATTGTACAATTTAGTCAGGTGGGGTACTAAAGTAGTGGCAAATGTTTTATAATATTCGCCAGAGAGGCCGTTGACACCTGGTGCCTTATTAATTGGGATGTCTTTAATGGCCTTTGATATTTCTTGTTCTTTAATTGGCTTATTTAGATTATCAAGGGTAGCAGCATCAATCTTTGGAAGCTTGATATTATCTAGAAATTTTGTTATGTCCTCCGGTGAAGGTTGGGAAGTATTCTTATCCTCCTTTAGATTATAGAGGAGTCCATAATAATCTGAGAAATTGTTCGCTATATCTTGGGGATTGTAAATGACCCTTCCATTGTCATGATGGACCATTTTGTGAATTCTACCTTTGATTTGTTGTTTTCGAAGTTGGGAGGCTAACAACTTCCCTGCTCTGTTACCTTGTGAATAAAAGTTAAGTTTTAGTTTTTTAAAATATTTATCGTGGTTAGTTACTAGAGTATCTCTTAATTCGTTTCTACAGTTATTAAGTTGGTGTAACAACTGTGGGTCATTAGGTCGCTTTTTATGGTCTTTTTCTAGGGTTTTAATATCCCTCATTAATTTATCTATAGTGGTAGATTTCCTCTTTTTCTCCCTAGAGGCTAGTTGAATTAGCAAACCTCTAATGTAGGCTTTGTGGGCACACCAAAGAGTAGTGTTCAACACAGAATCATTATCATTTACCATAAAGAACTCCTGTAGCTTTTCTTTCATCACAGACATGTGCTTCTCCTGTGATAAAATATACATATTATTTCTCCATAGAAATGTGTTGTTGCATTGCTGGTCCACCTGTATTTCTAATGTAATTGGTGCATGGTCTGACCAGGTAATGTTATGAATTTTGGCGTCTATTGTTTTTTGTAAGAGAGTTTTGTCTGTGATGAAAAAATCTATTCTTGAGTAGGTTTTATGTGCATTGGAAAAGAATGTATAATCCCTTTCAGTGGAGTGAAGATACCTCCAGGGGTCATACAGGTCTTCTTGAAAAAAAAGATCACTTAGTCCCAATCTGATGGTGTGGTTCTTCTTGGTCGTATCAATATTTGGTTCCATAGGGGCATTAAAGTCACCACAAATGATAATGTTACCTTTTTGGATTTTACGTATTCTTTTCAGTATTTTCCGCAAGAATCGGTGAGGATGTGTGTTGGGTGCATAGACATTGGCAATTGTATATGTTATGTTGTCTATGGTAGCCACTAATATAATAAATCTTCCGTGGTCGTCTGTTTGTAAATCCAGCATCTTAAATGTTACGGTGTCTCTTACTGCAATAATTACTCCTTGTTTTTTTTGTGATTGTCTGAGTGGAAAATATGTGGATATCTGTTGTGAGTGAACTTCGGTGAATTGTTTTTAGCAAAATGTGATTCCTGGACGCATACTATGTCACTTCCAAACTTTAAGGCGTCAGTCCATAGAGCTTTCCGTTTGTGGGGACTGTTGAGTCCTTTTGCGTTTAATGATAGTAGTTTAAGTCCCATTAATGCGAAACCAATAGATAGCGAAGTGTCGCGTTGCTATTCTTAGGATAAACCCGATTATTCCAGTGAGGTTATGCATTATATAGCAGAATGTTGGAGAGAGCCATATAGCTAAGTTCATGAAGGTAAAGCAAAACCAACTTCTTAACACAACTGAAGAAAAACTGTAGAAAAACTGTAGAAAAACTGTAAAAAACAAAAAACTGTAAAAAAAAGGAGGAGTTGTGAACAACTCCTGTGTACTATTATGTTAGTACTTGCAGTTGGGGGAAAAGTAAATCTTTGGGATAAAATTATAACGAGTTCCCTGAAGAAATGATATACCTGAGGACATAACGGTAATGTACTCCATATTGGCTATGAAGTTAGTCAGGTTAGGAGCAGGAGAGAATGCCAGTATAGGTGCCCTCTATCCATGGCTAGTTTGCCATTGTGGTGCTATTTTCCCCAGAGGGGGTTTCTCCAAATTAAAATCACCTTTTGGTAAAAATCCCCATGATTTGAGGTATTTCAGCCCGTCTTCTAGCATGTAAATAGAGTAGGAGATGCTATCCTTCTCTATGAGCAGTTTAGTGGGAAACCCCCATTTATACACAATGTTATGGTTGCGGAGGATTTTGGTTATTGGATTCAAATTTTTTCGGGCCAAAATGGTTGCTTGTGACAAATCCGAGTATAGCTGAGTGCCCGCATAAGGATCTGGTAGTGGAGAACGTTGTCTCGCAAGTTGCATCAAATAGTCTTTCACATGGTAAAAATGTATTTTCGCAATTACATCCCTGGGCAACTTTTCTGGTATGTGAGAAATAATTCGGCATAAAAATTGTTTCAAATCTGAATTTTTTATATTTTCAGGGATTCCTCTAAATTTTATATTGTTCCGTCTGGATCTGTCCTCTAAATCCGAAACCTTCAACTTTAGATGTTTAATTTCATCCTCCAGATCTATGTGTGAATCCACTAAGTCATTGTGGGCTTCAGTAAAATCATTCATTTTGTGCTCAATATAGTCTACCCTTTCTCCCAAAGCATCCATTTCCATCTTGGATTTTTGTATAAAGGATAGCATATCTTGCTGAAGAGCTCCCCTTAAGGATAGTAGCATTTCCTTAAGATCTGTGTCAACTATGGGCTGGTCAGAAGTTGGGAATGCTTTTCATTATTGTGAATGTAGCATTTACATTAGGGTGAGAGTCACTTACATAACTTTCAGCATCAGAAATTCTTCTTTTTTGCCTCAGTGGGCTGTTGATATCTGCATTAGCTGGGTCAGAGCTGTTATGCTGCAGGTTAGAGTGTGCACTCTCCCCCCTCCCTCCTCCTTCACACTGATCAGCCTGCATTCCTATGCTGTGCTGTGAGTGGGAGCTGCTGGCACCATGCTGCTTCTCTGGAGTCCCAGCCAGGTTGTTAAATGTGCTTAACTTATGGGGCTTATCTTTGTTTTTTTTTTTCCCTGACATCACCAGCTGCTTCCTCGGTATCTCCCCGGCTCTGCTGTGTTATCAGGTAGGCTATAAATAGCTTTGGGCTGCTTCAGGGAGACTCGGTTCTCAGAGCTCTCCTATAGTGCGACCATCCACTTCCTATGCTGGCCACGCCCCTTTTATTTATTTTTCATATGAGTTGTTCTTACTCCTACATTTGCTTGCAGATTACATTTGTATTCTACATATGTGGACATTTCTTATCCATCGTTTTGGATTTTCTTACAAATTTGATATTGTCTGTTCATATTGATATCTTGTTTTTTCCTTGAAAAATTTTCAATAAAAATACAATTATAAAAAAAAAAATGTATGTAGTTTGTCGCCACTGCACGTTTGTGCGCAATTTTAAAGCATGTCGTGTTTGGTATCCATGTACTCAGCCTAAGATCATCTTTTTTATTTCAACAAACATTTGGGCAATATAGTGTGTTTTAGTGCATTAGAATTAAAAAAAGTGTGTTTTTTCCCAAAAAAATGCGTTTGAAAAATCGCTGCGCAAATACTATGTGAAAAAAAAATGAAACACCCACCATTTTAATCTGTAGGGCCTTTGCTTTAAAAAAATATATAATGTTTGGGGGTTCAAAGTAATTTTCTTGCAAAAAAAAATATTTTTTCATGTAAACAAAAAGTGTCAGAAAGGGCTTTGTCTTCAAGTGGTTAGAAGAGTGGGTGATGTGTGACATAAGCTTCTAAATGTTGTGCATAAAATAAATAAAATGCAAGGACAGTTCAACCCCCCCCCAAATGACCCCATTTTGGAAGGTAGACACCCCAAGCTATTTGCTGAGAGGCATGTCGAGTCCATGAAAAAAAGTATTTGCGCAGCGATTTTTCAAATGCATTTTTTGAATATTTTATATTGTGACACAAGTTGCGGGAAAAAGACAATTTTTTTTTTTTTGCACAAAGTTGTCACTAAATGATATATTGCTCAAACATGCCATGGGCATATGTGAAATTACACCCAAAAATACATTCTGTTGCTTCTCCTGAGTACAGGGATGCCGCACGTGTGAGACTTTTTGGGAGCCTAGCCTCGTACGGGACCTGGAAAACCAAGCACCACCTTCAGGGTTTCTAAGGGTGTAAATTTTGATTTCACTCCTCACTGCTTATCACAGTTTCGGAGGCCATGGAATGCCCAGATGGCACAACCCCCCCATGATCCATTTTGGAAAGTAGATACCCCAAGCTATTTGCTGAGAGGTATGGTGAGTATTTTGCAGACCGCGCTTTTTGTCACAAAGTTTTGAAAATTGAAAAAAGAAAAAAACTAATAACGGCTGCAAAACAAACAGTGGCCAAGGCATGGAAATCTCCTACATTGGTACTAGCAGAAACAATTCACAGAATGAATAATACAATGTCCCATGCTAAGATGGTAGCCATCGATCAAAATCAAATTCCAAAATTTGAAAAACTTTGGCATCCTTGGATAAAACAACAGTTCCTGTCAAACTTCAATGACTCTGTCCTGTTGCCATGGTAACAGATTAAATGACTTACAGAGACACCCATTCTAAGGCTTCAAAGAGAACTAAAAAGAATAATAAACTGACGAGCGGGACAACCTTGTGGACCATACCTCTACCTTTTAACCCTTTTTCTTCTTTCTCTTTCCTTTTCTCCACCTTACGATTAAAGCTCATTATCAGAATTTATTTGACCTATATACACTCTACTTGTAAACAATATGTATAGTAGGTATAAATCATTTAAATACCTACAAAAGTAACTAAGTAAATGATAAATATCTTTAATTTAGGTTTACGTGAACCCAATGTTTAATATTTGAAATTTCATGATATTTACCTATATAAACCCTACTGTAAAACAATGAGCTTACTTTATAGATCCTTGTAAACTTACTTTATGTATCTTTATAACATTGTATACTCAATAAACTTCTTTTGACAAGGAAAAAAGAAAAAAAATAAATTTTTAATTTTCTTTCTTCATTTTCAAAAACAAATGAGAGCTGCAAAATACTCACCATGCCTCTCAGCAAATAGCTTGGGGTGTCTACTTTCCAAAATGGGGTCATTTGGGGGGGTTTGTGCCATCTTGGCATTTTATGGCCTTCAAAACTGTGATAGGTAGTGAGGCGTGAAATCAAAACTTTACGCCCTCAGAAATCCTGAAGGTGGTGCTTGGTTTTCGGGGGCCCCATACACACCTAGGCTCCCAAGAAGTCCCACACATGTGGTATCCCCATACTCAGGAGAAGCAGCAAAATGTATTTTGGGGTACAATTCTGCATACAACCATGGCATGTGTGAGCAATATATCATTTAGTGACAACTTTTTTTTAAATATTTTTTTTTTTGTCATTATTCAATCACTTGGGACAAAAAATTTAAATATTCAATGGGCTCAACATGCCTCTCAGCAATTTCCTTGGGGTGTCTACTTTCCAAAATGGGGTCATTTGGGGGGGGGGTTGTACTGCCCTGCCATTTTAGCACCTCAAGAAATGAGATAGGCAGTCATAAACTAAAAGCTGTGTAAAATGTAGAAAATGTCTAGAAAATGTACCCTAGTTTGTAGACGCTATAACTTTTACGCAAACCAATAAATATACACTTATTTACTTATTTTTACCAAAGACATGTGGCTGAATACATTTTGGCCTAAATGTTTGACTAAAATTGAGTTTATTCAATTTTTTTAATAACAAAAAGTAGAAAATATCAGCTTTTTTCAAAATTTTCCGTTTATAGCGCAAAAAATAAAAACTGCAGAGATCAAATACCATCAAAAGAAAGCTCTATTTGTGGGAAGAAAAGGACGCAAATTTAGTTTGGGTACAACATTGCATGACCGCGCAATTAGCAGTTAAAGCGACACAGTGCCAAATTGTAAAAAGTGCTCTGGTCAGGAAGGGGGTAAAACCTTCCAGGGCTGAAGTGGTTAACATGGGCGTATAATTACAATTTTTGATGCAATACTTTGCAGCAGGGCTCATTCCTGAGGGGTTGCAGTGTTGTGGCACCAGTGCCTAAGGCCCAATTTTTCTGCCCCTGTTCAACAGGAACATGTAATTACAATTCTTGATCTAATATTTCACAGCAGTGCCCATTCCTGCGCCCACCAAGAGTAACTGTGAGTGTTTACAGTGTTGTGGCAACACCACCACCACCACCACCAAAGGCCCAATTTTTCTGCCCCTGTTCAACAGGTGCATGTAATTACAATTCTTGATATAATATTTCACAGCAGAGCCCGTTCCAGCGCCCACCAAGAGTAAATGTGAGGACTTATGCCCCGTACACACGGTCGGATTTTCCGATGGAAAATGTCCGATCGGAGCGTGTTGTCGGAAATTCCGACCGTGTGTGGGCTCCATCGGACATTTTCCATCGGATTTTCCGACACACAAAGTTGGAGAGCAGGAGATAAAATTTTCCGACAACAAAATCCGATCGCGTCAATTCCGACCGTGTGTGTGGCCTGTTCCGACGCACAAAGTGCCATGCATACTCAGAAGAAATTCCAAGACGGAACAGCTCGTTCTGGTAAACTTAGCGTTCGCAATGGATACAGCACTTTCGTCACGCTGCAATGTTAAAAATGGTTTAATACAGCGCACTCTCTTCTTCTTTATAATGTGACAAGAATGAAGTAGTTTTGCTGCTCATATTCACACACACTTCTCCCAAAGTTTTATTTTTGTTTTTTTATTGGTATTCCCTGAATATATTGTTATTAGTTGTCACATCTGACATAATTTTTTTTTTTTATTTAATTTTTTGGGGATTTTAAGCCTTTTTTTTTTTTATTTAATGTTTGTATTTTTTCAAAGGCTGATCTTTGTTCAATGTTATTTTTATTTTTACTCCAGAATATTTTTGTGTGTGTTTTGTGTGTCAAGTTACCCCAACACCATTGATATCTTTTATTATTTAATCTCAAGGAGATTGTTGTTGGTGTCCCTTGTTCATTTCACATTGTATATTTGAAATGTACCTGAATCCTCACAAACAAACTGTCATTTTTGAAGTAAAACACATAGGAGAGTATAATTCAAAACAAAAATCCTTTATTAAGGGATCAGAACCAAACAAAGAGGAAGGCAACACTGGATCAACAGGAGAAATTAGCGAAGCCTGGGACCCCCACGGCAGACATAATTGGTGGCCTGAGGAGTCCATATGTAAGGGAGGGCAGTCTGGTCCAGGATTCTCAGAGATCTTGAAAGCAGCAGATGACATCTGTGTCCCCAGGCTGTGGTACCACAAAAGGCTGCATTTTTTGGCCGACCAGACTGGATCCAGGGTCCTCACTTTCTGGTCTTCCTTCCACGCTTCATTCCGGGCTGTGGCTGTGCTGTTGGAGATGTGGCAGGAGGAGGAGTAGGACCTGGAGGGGGACTGGGAGGACCTGGAGGAGAGGGAGGACGAGGAGGAGGACCTGCAGGAGGAGGAGGAGGACCATCGCAAAGGTGTGTCTGAGCTGTAATTTGGCCCCTCATACCTTTGTTAAGAGCCTCCAATATGAGGGACTCACACATGACTTGTTGGCCCTCCTCCATCCTCTGCATTTTTTATGCAATGACGGCAGCAATGTCCTCCTCCACGGTGTGTGGTGCTCCCAGGACCTCTGTAGCCCTCCAAAAGAGTCCCCTGGCAGCCTCCTCTAGGGTACTCCTCCTACTGCCACTTTCTCTTTTCAGGGGGGGTGGAGGGACCTGCAGATCAGCCAGCTGGCTCGGCCACCTCCTGGCTGAGACTTCCCTGTGTATGAAAAAGGGACATGGTTTTAGTTGTTGCATCATCAATCACAATCAGAAATTAGTACTCCCAACTAACATCTAGTTAACATCATTGATTGGACAAGCAGAAATATTTCGAGGAATGCTATACCTGGCTCAGTCTGGGCTCCTCCACATGCTGCCTGGAAGGCCCAGGTTGGGCGTCAGAAGCCTCAGCCGGGGGGGAAGGAAGCGTGGAAGGAAGACTGGAGAGGGATGGCCTGGGTTCAGTCTGGCCTGCCAGAAAATGCAGCCTGTCGTAGTACAACATCCTGGGGACATAGATGTCATCTGCTGCTCCGGATCTCTGCGAATCCTGGACCTTCTTGCGCTCCCTTAGATATGTTCTCCTCAGCCCACCAATTAATATCTTTAAATAGGTGATGTCTGCCGTGGGGATCACCTGCTTCACAATTTCACACAATTGCACCAGTGCTGCCTTCCTCTTTGCTTGGTTCTTGAAATGGGGGTGTTTAATCTCCCACAGACAGGGCAGCTCCCTTAACATATCTACGAAAACTGACATGAAGTCATTGTCTTTCAGTAGCATATCCATGTTCACTGCAAGACACAACACAAGACAAAGCCTAATGTCAGACAAAACTCTCCTAAGTTTCTTACAATATAGGCCTCAATGTAGAAGCAGTATAGGCACAAGTTTGTCTCTTACCTTCGTTCTTACGATCGGCGCGTCCAATGCTCCTTCCTCCGCTCACAGATCATACGTAATACGCACGCGTGTTACGCTTTATACACACTGCGCATGCGTGTAACTCCGCCCGCCCCTGACGTTCTTTCTATTCTATTCCCCGCCCCTTTTCGTTCGGCGCAGTGGGGGAAGAGCACACGGCGGAGTCACAGCAGGTGCGTGATAATTGCAGGAACGAGGAGGAGGAGGAGGAAAGCCCGGATCCGGACACGTCCCGATCCAGAAAGAGATGTTTTAAGGCCACAAATATGTCCTTTGGGGAGATGTTGGAGATGGTCGACATCATGAAGAAGTTCGACTATGATGGAAAGTATGGGCCTTACCCCAACCCCAATATCAGAGAGGCCAAGATCACGGCGAAAGTGGTCAAAAGTCTGCACAGGAATTTTGGGGTACGACGATCGAAAGATCAGCTCAGGAAGCGGTGGTCGGACCTGAAATTAAGAGCGCTAGAGCAGTACCGAAAGATCCGGAGAGTGCTGCAAAAAAGTAAGTAGTTGTGCTGTGTTACTATTCTTTCTGTCTTTATTCCGTTCGTGCTGCTCCATATGCTTTTCTTAATTGTAACGTTTAAAAGGGCAACTTTAATGTTCATGGGCCCATTATTCGTTCATATCAAACATTTTTCTTTCGGCCTCTAAAACACCATTGTTTAGGCCATATGCATTTTCCCACATTTTTTTTGGGCCTATTTGGATGCCAAATATTTGTTTGTGTAGATGGGTTTGTTACTAGAATGAAATGCAAACTAGATTCTGTGTAAGGAGAGGACACTGAGCAGCTGTTTTCACATCTGGACACTGGAGCACTAGTGTGGGACACAAGAACACCATTTTTATTAGGCGGGCCACACAGGTGCTCCAGTGTATACTATAGGGGGGTCTCCATCTGTGAAGCTTGTACTAAACAGGTAAAGTATTGCAGCTTGACAAAGGGCAAGAAAAAAAATACATCTTGGAACTCGGCTAAAATAGACAATTGTACCCCACTTCCAAGCAATGTTTCCTATTTCTAGTTCTGCCATCAAATATCTGTGTGCTAATTATACCATTTTTGTTTTACATAGGGGAGAAAAGACTCGGAGGACACCCCTCATCCGAGGAGAACACAGACCCCCCACCTATGGAAGAAGGGGAAATAACACCAACCCAAGCTGAGCAGGAGGAAGAAGAAGATGTGGTGGAGGTTGGCACCACAACAGGTGAGTGTCTGCGACCACAGGCTCAGGTAAGAGATGGATGCCGGCAGATTTTTGATACCTGTTTTTGTTTTGTTTCTCTCTTTTTAGGTGATCGTGATCCAGATCCTTTCACATCAGAAAGTGCCCAGATCCTGATCGGGGAGATCATGGGGTGTAATGTAGAACTGCAAAACATACAGCAAAAAATCAATGATGTGATTAAAAAAAATAATAACATCATTGATGTTTTGGGGCGAATTTAAAACCCCACAAAATCACTTTTTGGATTGTGGTCCAATCTTTTAAATCTTTTTGCAATGTTTTGAAAAGCCAAATTTGGAGGATGCACACAGTGTGCCAACATGTGCTATCTGCCATCACGGGAGATCAATGGACGCATTTTGGGGGTGCAACCCCTTCCTCAATTATAAAGTAGCGGTGAGGAAGGGCTTGCTCCCCCAAAACACGTCCCTTGATGGCAGATAGCACATGTTGACATTCGTAAATTGGTGTGCATCTTCCAAATTTGGCTTTTCCAGGGGTGATTTCCCCCCATCTGAACGCTATATCAAACCCAGTTCCTAAATACTGATGTCTGATATAGCCTTCAGGTTTTACCATATGTGAACTTTGTAAGTTCAAGTTTTTTGTCTTTCTTGTTGGTTTTACACAGGCCTGTTTTATCTTAAATGGACATTTCTATTTTTGATAATGCTACTCCAAAAATTGTTATACAACAAACATGTTGGTTTGTTTTAAAAACCTTTGATAAATGCACATGTGATTGTGCAGGTATAAAAAAGTTGGTTACGGGGGCATGGCTTGGCGCGCAGCGGAGATGGCAGCTCACTGAGAGAGCTCTGAGGCACACGCGGAGGTTCTCAGCCTAACACCTGACCTAAAGCATACAGATGCCGGGCAGAAAGCTCCACTGGACCCCCCGATCCAGGACACGCCGCAATTTGGCTTCAGCTAACACCAACATAGCCGATATTTTCAGACACAACGCGGCGGCCTGTAGCGGGATCACGAGAAGCAAGATGGCGCCGACGCCTCAGGAGGAAGGAGAGAGCGAGGACTCCATGTCAGCTACTGAGGACACAGGCAGGGGTAAGTCCAGACCGGACCACCCGCTCACATTCGCAGACATGTCAGTGTTTGCAGCGGACATTAAGGCCACGTTTTCAGCTGCCATAACAGACTTGAAAACGAGCATGATGGTGATAAATGAAAAAATGGCGGCGGCTGAAAGTGCAGGCAGACACAGGGACAAGGCAATACACAATCTGGAGATAGTGACATCCAGCCACATGCAGCACTTTATTAATATGAATAGACACATTGAAGACCTTGATAACAGGGGGAGGAGATGCAACATCAGGGTCCGGGGGATCCCGGAATCGGTGGATCAGGATCAGATCACCCCAGCTCTCCAGAGAGTCTTTACTAGCCTGCTTGAGAGACAGGAAGACACAGAGATTGAATTCGTGAGAGCCCATAGAGCTCTCAGGCCTAGAGGATCGGATACCGCACCGCCTAGAGACATAATCTGCTGTTTACAGAGTTTTGCCACCAAAGAGGAGATCATGCGTAAAGCGAGAAGAAATGATCAAATTATCTTTAATGGCGCCACGATTATGTTATTTCAAGATCTATTACAGATCACACTGAGAAGTAGACGTGCTCTGCGTCCTCTACTGGGGAAGCTAAGAGCAAAGGACTTGAGGTATGCTTGGAGATTCCCCTTCGCCCTCACGGTCACATATAATGGACATCAATTTATACTACACACACCGGCTGATCTCCCGGAATTCTGCGAGTCACTAGACCTGGGACCATTGGAATTGCCAGATGGGTACGCGGAATTTCTGCAACCACCACTGACCAGGAGTCCTCCCTCTTCCCCGCTCTCTTCCCCAGACAAAAGACAGCTGAAGAAGCACAAACAAAATAGGGGCAACAATACCTATGCTGATACCCCGAGAAGATTGGCTGGTCCCTCCAAAGCCCAGGAATGTGAATAGACGCTCCATCCCACTGATGCATTAACATTGTCCCATGCTTTGCTTGCAATATATCCTTCGTCACACAGGTATGCCCACCACATGTGCCTACACTCATAGGCCACTTACCCCAGGAGAGATGAGCATTCTGGAGGACACCAGGCGGATCGCCGGATCTGACAACAACCTAAAACCAGCACTCGGTTCATCATACAGCTTATGTGTACAAGAAACTGGAACTTTCACAAGACACTGAGAAGAACTGCCAGACGCACTATCTGTTCGATTGATGGGATGGCAATAACACTGGTTGTGAAAGTAGATATGCCCTGGACGTGGCTCACTGTTACACAAATGAACCCCCCTACGGTCTCACAAACTCCTTTTGGGATCCCCAGGAGATGGTATATTCTGGTGGAGGGGGGTCTTCTCATCCCTTTTTTTTTTTTTTTTTTTTTTAGTGTTGTTCTGCCTCTGGGTTGCTTGGTGTCGATCCAGATTGTTAAGCTTGGTTACGGTCTGACACTTAATAAGGGGGTACTCCTATGGGTGACAATTAATGCTTACTATTTAAGATAATGGTTTATTATCACATTTATTACAGTTATACCTGTGTGATCTATAGAGTTAATTTTTTCACACATGAGCCCGAGTTTACCCATGACACACCTAGGTCGGGTGTAAACAATATACTACCATTAAGTTTATTTAATTGAACCAACGTGTGTGCCCCGTTGAGGTAGTTCTGATTTCGTTTTTACAGGTTTCCAATTATTTGGAGATTAGACTGCCTCTAGCTGTGGTCGCCTCCTAGCGACTCCACAAACATTCCTGACTCCTCCGGGAGAAAGGGAAGATATTCGCATTACGTGTGGTGGATCCTCTCCTTTGGGGGCGTCGTAGTTGCTTCTGGAGAGTGACACACCATTGTAATACCCTCCCGCTAAAAGTATTCTCTCATTCTTTCTTTTTCCTTTCCTGTATCCCTCTCCTCTCACTAAGACTCCTAACTGTTTAGTTTTCAGAAGGTACCCACTTGGATAACTAGAGGAGCCCAATCTTAGATTGGACTATCAGTCGCTAACCTTTAAATAACAGTTTTGTCTTCACAGCCCCGAACTTCGGCCGTCTCCTCTTCCACCACCAATATGGTCTACTGATCATTGGGGGTCCGACCCCTTGTGATCTCACACAATATCAGAGGTTTGAACATCCCCGAACGACGCTCCACCCTCCTTAGGGAACTCAAAAAAAGTAAGCCTCAGTTTGTGTTTCTACGAGAAACCCATTTTAAAACAAACAACATTCCCAAAATAACGAGTCCGCAGTTCCTGAAGGCTTTTCACGCCACGACAGCTGATTCTAAGTCAAAAGGGGTCACGATATTGGTGGGCAGAGACACACCCTTTAAACTGACTGAACAAGTTTGTGACCCTGACGGACGATATGTGTTCCTGAAGGGCCTGTACAATGATATACCAGTAACCTTGGCCAACGTGTACTTTCCGAACAAGACACACTTGACTTTCTGCCAACATATAGTGGGGAGGCTACAGGAGTTTGCCAGAGGCTGCCTAATACTAGGAGGAGACTTTAACGTCCCCTTATGCCCTCTGTTGGACACTTCCAATGATAGGACATGTATCACCTATAAAATTTAGAAAAAAATCAAATCACTTCTAAAACAACTACAGTTGGTGGACTCCTGGCGCTTCCTCAACCCAGACGGTAGAGACTATACACACTTTTCGGTCCCACACAACAGATATGCCCGATTAGATTGCATCTACATCTCCAAAAGGGACCTTTCGAGAATCTCTGGTGCCCGAATAGGTTCCCAAACAATCTCGGATCACGCCCCCATCTCATTGTCCCTGGACCTACAGAATACAACCAGAGAACAACCGACATGGAGGTTAAATCCGTCTCTGCTGATGGACCAGACACTCCTACCTGTCCTTACTAATAACCTCACTGAATTTTTCAAACATAATAATACACCTGGGATAGATCCCTTAATAATGTGGGAAGCACACAAATGTACCATGAGGGGAGTACTGATAGAAATGGGCTCCAGGCGTAAAAAAGAAAGAGATGCTCAGGTAAAGAAACTACTCAACCAAATTGACTCACTGGAACTATTACATAAACAATCTCTCTCGGAGGCCTCAGCCAGGAGCCTTCTTGAGGCCAGGAAAGAACTACAGCTCTTACTTAATACCAAAGCCAAACGGATGCTTTTCTTTAAGAGATGACTTTATTATGAGGCAGGCGATAAAGCCGGTAGATTCCTGGCAAGGGCTCTGAGAGAACATAACGCGATTAATAGGATCGCTGGGATCAGAACTAAGGAAGGACAGCTAGAGGTATCTTCAGAGGCGATAGCTAAACAGTTCCATGCTTTCTACACGAAGCTCTATAACTTGCCACCACAACATAAACATCAACAGATGACAGGAGACAGAGCACAAATCATACAAGACTATATAACTAAAAGTGGGCTCCCAGCTTTGTCTAAGGTTGATATAGAATTTCTAGAAACCCCAATCACATCAGCTGAAATTAAACAGGCCATCAAATTGCTCAAAACAGGTAAAAGCCCAGGTCCTGACGGGTACTCAGCCATCTATTACAAGTCTTTTATAGATATCTTAACTGAACCTTTAAGAGAGGCTTTGAACTCCTTATCCAGGCCAAGAAGTGTTACACCGGGTTTTGTTTCAGCTCATATCACAGTCATACCGAAAGATGGTAAAGATCCCGAGGATTGTGCTAGCTACCGTCCCATCTCTTTGCTGAACCTGGATGTCAAATTGTTTGCAAAGTTATTAGCAATCAGGATGGGACCGTTGCTTACAAAACTAATTGGTTTGGAACAAGTGGGTTTTATGCCAAACAGAGAGGCCAGGGATAATGTAACCAAGGCACTCTTGCTAACACACGCAGCTAGACAACGGAAGATCGAGGGCTTTCTCCTCTCGACAGATGCAGAGAAGGCCTTCGATTGCGTGGCATGGGACTTCATGATGGCGGTTTGTGGGAGGGTAGGCCTGGGCCCAAACATGCTGAATTGGATTTCTACTCTTTACCAAGACCCGACAGCAGAACTAAAAATAAATGGCATTCTCTCAGAAAAGGTACATATAAAAAATGGGACTAGACAGGACTGTCCCCTATCGCCCCTACTGTTTATTCTTACGCTAGAACCCTTTATTAGATCAGTACAAAATAACCCCGCAGTGCAGGGTTTTCAGATAATCAATAGAGAGTACAAAATAGCCGCATACGCGGACGATCTATTGTTTTTCTTAACGAACCCGGTCACCACTCTTCCTAACCTGTTACAAGAATTTACACATTATGGATATGTGTCCAACCTAAAAATTAATTATACAAAGTCAGAGGCACTGAACCTCTCGCTGCCAGATAGAATTCTCACCTTGACGCAGGCTAACTCTGCGTTTAAATGGGACAAGACCAAATTGAAATACCTGGGGATCTGGCTTACGCCTTCTATAAAATCAGCCTTTGAGAGAAATTTCGTGACCTTTCTTAAAAACTGTACGGAAGACCTCACAAAGTGGAATGAGAAGCTCTTCTCTTGGTTTGGCAGGGCGGCCATAATAAAAATGGTTATACTGCCCAAATTCCTGTATCTAACCCGTGCATTACTGATCGAGTTACCTCAGAAATTTTTCAAAGAATTTAATTCGATGGTCACGAGGTTCCTCTGGCACCACAAAAAACCCAGAATCAAATTAGCCACTCTGGTCAAACTTAAAGACCTAGGAGGAATCCACTTTCCGAATTTTCAACACTATTACCAGGCTTCACATATAACCAGAATCATAGATTGGCACTGCCACGATTCGGTAAAAGACTGGGTTACACTAGAGGCAGTACTGGCCACACTTCCGCTTAAATACTTACCTTGGGCCTCTCTGAAAAGTCTACCCCATGCCATTTGCACACATCCGATCACAGGCACGACACTGAAGATCATTAATATGTTAGCCAAACATAGAGAGTTGACCTCAGTTCCTAGCCCGCTTACGCCCTTGACAGACAATCCGGACTTCATCCCAGGACTACACAACACGACACTCAAAACATCATCTCAGTGTAACCCCCTATTGGCAGGAGACTGTTATATCGAGAACAAATTCAGAGATTGGTCTTCCTTTAAGACAGAAAAGAATCTGTCTCAGATGAGGCAGTGGACCTATTTCCAAATAAGAAGCTACTTAGGTAAAATAAAGGAACCTCAAAAATTATACAGACCCCTGACGGCTTTGGAGTCGGTGTGTCGAGATGGGAACCCGACCGTTAGGGCTACCTCAGTTGCTTATACATGGTTGAGTCGTTCGGGGACAGACAAACTGAGTGGACACAGGAGGAGATGGTCGGAGGAACTTGTTGTGGAGATCACAGACAAACAATGGAGGTACGCTGCTATTCTAGCGCACAAATGCTCTATAAGCACAAAAATACAAGAGACAAATTACAAACTATTGACCCATTGGTACAACACACCCGACAAGTTGCATAAATGGGACGCACAAAAATCAGACACATGCTGGAGATGCCGTTCAGAGAAGGGCTCACTAGCTCACATATGGTGGTACTGTTCCAAAATTGAACCCTTCTGGAATGAAGTTAAGATCTTAATTAAAAAAATCACAGAGACCAAAGTTGAGCTGACTCCAGCGTGTTGTCTTTTACACATGTCCAATTCCTCTTTTAAACGCTACAAACATTCATTGATGATTCATTTCCTCAATGCTGCCAAATCCCTAATTCCACTTCATTGGTTATCAACCTCCACCCCTTCTGTTAAGGAGTGGGTGTCAAAAATTAGTGAAATTTATGAAATGGAGGATACTCTGGCCCAAGACAAAGGAAACATTGAACGTTTCCACAAAACGTGGCAACCGTGGCTGATTTTCAAATATTCATCAGATTTCCCTACTTAATTTGTGTGTGGGGAAGTTTGAGAAGCTCTAAATGGGTGCCTTCTTTACCTTCTATACTCCCCATACCTTCCATACTTTCTTTATCTTCTTTGATGTTTACATACCTCTCCCGTTCCCTAATCTCTTTTCACTCACTTTCTTGACCCTTAACCTCTCTACCTCACTGGACTATATTTATCTCTCATGTACTTCTCCTGTATGCATGAAGAAAAATGCTTTAGATAGACACAGAAACACTATTCACATACGATACCAATAGTTTGCGTTTTGAATCATCGGCAAGATGTTTCTGGCTTAATGGACGACATAGTTTATACAGAAATGTAATAACATTTATAGATACAAAGATGCCTTAGCGGGACTATCTTGACAACTTAAGAATTTCAAAGTTTTATACCATCTGAGATCTTTGTATTAGTTGTATACTTTCGGTTTAATCTGTAATGGTGAAAAGTACGCAGTTACACCTGCGAAATTTGCATTGTACAGTGCGTTTATATGTTACTTTCTTTTGTTTCAATAAACTTTAAATGAAAAAAAGTTGGTTACTCAAGAATGTGTGGATTATTGTCTCAACACTACAACACTTTTGGGGTGATGTAATTGTTGTTTTCAGCAAAAATGGGGGTTATTTCCTAAGGGCAAAACCACTTTGCACTACAAGTGCAGGTTCAGTGCAGTTGCAAGTGCACTTGTGGTGAAATGTGTTTTTGCATTTAGTAAATAACAGCCAACAGTGCTTTGTATAATAAGGTTACACAATCACAACATTTTCTGGACTCAACACATCTCTGTCAGGGTCAGCTAAAACAAACACAAGCAGTAAATGTCCACAAAGAATTTCTTTTTTTTTTTATTATAAAAAGGCTTCACAGATTGTCTGGCATATTGATAGCCCCCCTACCCGCAAAGAACTCCAGGTAGCGTAACCGGACATCACGGGCACTCAGGGAGGGCAAGCCAGGACGGCCACTTTCAAGCGCTGTCAGTGTGGTTTGATGTATCATTCCGGCCTCAGGCACAACTGAGCCAGCATAGTTGGACGAATGTTTCCTTAAAAAGTTATGGCGAACACAGCACACAAGTATAATATGGTTCAGTTTATACTCCGCCATATGGATGGGTGTCATAAATAGGCGGAACCGGCTGGCCAGGATTCCAAATGTGTTCTCCACCACTCTTCGGGCTCTGGCCATCCGGTAAGTAAAAACCCTCTGTTCCGGGGTGAGGGTCCTCATTGGGAATGGCCGCATCAGGTGGTCCCCCAGCGCAAACGCTTCATCAGCAACGAACACAAATGGGAGTCCTTCCACATTGTCCTCTGGAACTGGCAAGTCCAAGCTGCCTTCTGGAGACGCCTGTAGAACTCCGTCTGGGCGATGACTCCACCATCGGACATTCGGCCATTCTTCCCCACGTCCACATACAAGAAGTCGTAATTAGCCGACACCACCTGCTAACATCACTATACTATTGAACCCCTTGTAATTATAATAGTACGACCCCGAGTTGGGTGGTGGGACGATGTGGATGTGTTTCCCATCAATTGCCCCTCCGCAGTTAGGACAGTCCCACCGCTGGGCAAAGTGGGAGGCCACAGTCTGCCATTCCTGTGGCGTGGAAGGAAACTGTTGAGGAAAAAACAATAAACATTACTATTTTTACTCTGAAATATGGCAAGCAGATTAGACACAAACATTATGGGGCAACCTCCAGATAGCATTTATTAAGGGGAATTTAACAACGCCAAAGTATAAGGTACACCTCTCATATTCCCCCCCCCCTCTCATGGGCCATTTCTAACATTATAGGGGGTGTGTGGAAATCTTGGACAGGTAACCCTCTTCACTTCATTGAGAGATGAATGCCTAAATACAGGGTATTACTTGGAACAGCCCCTCCTTAGTTACACTATTGGCAGCCCACCGGACAGGTGAGAAGTGTCATAATACAAAAATACAAAGATATAAATACACATTGTACACATTTGAGGACATTTGGACATTCTGCTATTACCTATCAAGATAATAATAGGATCCCAAAACTTTAAACAGTACCATTTGAAAGTATACAGGCAGGCCCTTGCACTACATGCTTTGGGGAATTCATCCATAAATCTGAGCACTAAAGAGATGGGTATAGTGTGTATGGGTTTGGCAAAGTCAGCAGATAGATGATTGAGGATAGAGAATTGGGATCAGCTGACTTAGCAGTTGGGGGAGGGAGGGTTACTAAATATTATTTGGGGACACCACAAAAAAATGCCTGTCGAGAACTTCAAGTCCTGCAGACTTCTCCCTGTCGCCAAATACCGCAGGGTAGCGACCAACCTCTGCTCCGGAGTGATGGCTTGCCTCATGCAGGTATCCTGCCTGCTGATATAGGGGGTCAGTGAAGCCAACAAACGGTGAAACACAGGGTCCGTCATCCAGAGAAAGTTCCTGAAATCATCAGCATTATTCTCATGGATCTCACGGAGCAAAGGCATATGAGAGAACTGGTCACGCTGAAGCAACCAATTCTTGGTCCATGAACTCCTCCCCACCCTGTTCATGGACTGGACTTGTGTCAAGGTCAGGACCCCAACACCAAGCCCCCGCACAGCACGAACTCTACGAGGAGTACGCATACGCAACATGGCTAGAAAACGGTCGGCTGCTCAGAACGAAGTAACAGAACGCACTGAAGAACAGCAAGGCCTGTGAAGAGCGACCTGAAAAACAGTAACAAATGAACAAGAATACAATGACTAATTAAAGTCACGCGGAACTTGCTGCACGCACTGAAGAGCAGATACAAACCCACAAGCACAAACTGAACGTCAGAAAACGATCTGAAGCCACGAGTCTGAAAAAGCGCGAATCGTCTCTCACCAAACTTTTACTAACATGAGATTAGCAAAAGGAGCCCAAAGGGTGCCGCGCTTGGTTCTGAACCCGCCTTTTCTAGTCTCGTCGTACGTGGTGTACGTAACCGCGTGGTTGGCGATCGGAAATTCCGACAACTTTGTGCGACCGTGTGTAGACAAAACAAGTTTGAGCCAACATCCGTCGGAAAAAATCCTAGGATTTTGTTGTCGGAATGTCCGAACAAAGTCCGACCGTGTGTACGCCCTATTACAGTGTTGTGGCACCAGCACCACCACCCCTACCTTATGCCCCAATTTCTGCAGAGCATATAGGGCAGGCCCCTACCTTCAAAAATCCAACTTACAAACGACTCCTACTTGCAAACGGATGGAGACATCAGGAAGTGAGATGAAATCTACCCCTAGGAAGGGAAATTCTCTCCTGTAAGAGTTAATATGGGAAAAACGTGTCTCCTCTCCACAGATGCTTTATCACCAATCCTTGTTTCACTAAAGACCCCAAATTTTCAAAAAACATTTGTCATTGGGACAGAAAGTGAGGTGAAATCTTCTTTAGAGGTGCACAGACAGCAAAACAAATGTTACAGGGGTGATAACCCTTCCCTATGTTTTCCAAAAAGCTTAAAAATAGATTTTTTGGCTGGAGCTACACTTTAAAAATGTACCAGTTCAAAATACAAACAGATTCTACTTAACAACAAACCTACAGTTCCTGTCTTGTTTGCACCACCTGTATACAGCGGTTCAGAGTATATGAGGCCTGGGGGCCCCACGCCTTTCCTTTTGCTTAATTTGGGTTCCCCTTTATAACCATACAATAACAAAAGGGCCTGTTAACGGGGTGGGGGGGGTGTACCCATGCCGTTTGTTTCACTGATCCATATTGCCGGGACCCGACATTCTAAGCACGGGAAACATGCGCCACTTTTCAGGCATGCTATAGACACCACCCAGGTACGATATTTAAAGGAATATTTCACTTTTTTTTCACTTTAAGAATCATTAAAATCACTGCTCCCGAAAAAATGGCCATTTTTAAAACCTTTTTTGCACTGATACATGTCCCCTGGGGCAGGACCAGGGTCCCCAATATTTTGTTTTGCAACACCGCACTACACTGTATTGTGTACTGTGTACACCACAGAAAAGTAGTAGCAACTGCACTACGGCTGCACTGTATTGTAATTACAATTTTTGAGTATCTGTGAGGGGTTACAGTGTTGTTCCACCACCACTGCCTAAGACCCAATTTTTCTGCCCCTGTTTTACAGGGGCATGTAATTACAATTTTTGATCTAATATTTCACAGCAGGGCCTGTTCCTGCACCCAACAAGAGTATCTGTGAGGGGTTACAGTGTTGTTCCACCACCACCACCACTACCACTGCCTAAGACCCAATTTTTCTGCCCCTGTTCAACAGGGGCATGTAATTACAATTTTTAATATAATATTTCACAGCAGGGCCCATTCCAGCGCCCACCAAGAGTAACTGTGAGGGCTTACATTGTTCTGGTACCACCAACACCTAAGGCCCAATTTTACGCAGAGTGTATAGGGCAGGCTGTATAGTATATACAGGCGGTCCTCTATTTTCAAACATTCGACTTACAAACGACTCCTACTTACAAACGGAGGGAGACAACAGGAAGTGAGAGAAAATCTACCCCTAGGAAGGGAAATTCTCTCCTGTAAGAGTTAATATGGGAAAAAGGTGTCTCCACTGATGCTTTATCACCAATCCTTCTTTCCCTAATAACCCCAAATTTTCAAAATCCAATTGGCATTGGGACAGAAAGTGAGGTGAAATCTTCTGAACAAGGGCACAGACAGCAAAAAAAGTTACAGGGGTGATAACCCTGTGTCACGGAATGTCCCACACTCCGCTTGAGTGCTTCCGTCATATACCACTTCCTCCCAGTCTGTATACAGATATCCCAACCTCTCTGAGCACAAACAAGGCGACACTTGCTTGTTGCTACCAAGAACTGACTTTATTCAGAACCAGAATACAGTCTTATATACACAGGAGAAGATTACTCTAACAATACAAATGTAACCTAATTAACATGAGCTAATTATCTAATCCTTTATACAGCCTAGGTGACTGAGACATGACCTTTCGCCCAGACTTGTGGTCCCCGAGCGTCACACAGTTAATTAACACAATAGCAGTCGTCCCGTCTCCTACATTGTATAGAGGACAATGTCATTAGCTTATTCAATTAACATAAACACAGGTTGATGACACCAGTATCTCCTCACAGGATGTGTCCCAACAGAATGAATCCATTGAAAATCCAGGGCCCATAATCAAAAGGCAACAGGCTTGCATACAGTCCTCTCCAACAGCCTCTGTCCCGGCTAGGTCTGCGACACCCTGCCCTATATTATCCAAAAAGCTTAAACATAGATTTTGGGGCTGGAGTTACACTTGTACCTGTTCCAAATTACAAACAGATTCAACTTAACAACAAACCTACAGTCCCTATCTTGTTTGTAACCCGGAGACCGCCTATATACTGCTGTTCAGAGTATATAGAGCCTGGGGGCCCCAAGCCTTTTTTTTTTATTTGGGTGCGGGGTCCTCCTTAATATCAATGCCAGACCCAAAGGGGCCATTAATGGGCTGGGGGGGGCAACATTACATTACAGCCGCAAACAGTTTTAAATTACTTTTTTTCCTTTAGAAATTTTTGTGCAGGGACTGTTCTAAACACAGAAAACATTCACCACTTTACAGGCATACTATAGACACCCCCCAGGCATGATATTTAAAGGAATATTTCACTTTTATTTTTTCACTTTAAGCATTATTAAAATCACTGCTCCTGACATTTTTAAAACTTTTTTTTGCATCGATACATGTCCCCTGGGGCAGGCCCGAGTCCCCAAACACTTTTAAGAACAATAACTTGCATATTAGCCTATAAAATTTTCACTTTTGATTTTTCATGTTCGAGTCCCATAGACTTTAACGGGGTTCGCGTTCGCATAAATTTTTGTTCTGTTCGCATGTTCTGCTGCGAACCGAACCGGGGGGTGTTCGGCTCATCCCTAGTAGCAACTGCACCAGGGGTACACGGTACTGTGTACACCAACAGAAGTGTAATAACAACTATGGGTACACTGTATGTATTGTGTACACCACCAGGAAAGTAGTAGTAACTGCACTAGGGGTGCACAGTACTGTGTACACCAACAGAAGTGTAATAACAACTATAGGTACACTGTATGTATTGTGTACACCACCAGGAAAGTAGTAGCAACTGCACTAGGGGTGCACAGTACTGTGTACACCAACAGAAGTGTAATAACAACTATGGGTGCACCTTATGTATTGTGTACACCACCAGGAAAGTAGTAGCAACTGCACTAGGGGTGCACGGTACTGTGTACACCAACAGAAGTTTGATAACAACTATGGGTGAACAGTATGTATTGTGTACACCACCAGGAAAGTAGTAGCAACTGCACTAGGGGTGCACGGTACTGTGTACAGCAACAGAAGTGTAGTAACAACTATGGGCACACTGTATGTATTGTGTACACCAACAGTAAAGTAGTAGCAACTGCACTAGGGGTGCACGGTACTGTGTACACCAACAGAAGTTTAATAACAACTATGGGTGCACTGTATGTATTGTGTACACCATCATTAAAGTAGTAGCAACTGCACTAGGGGTGCACGGTACTGTGTACACCAACAGAAGTTTAATAACAACTATAGGTGCACTGTATGTATTGTGTACACCACCAGGAAAGTAGTAGCAACTGCACTAGGGGGGCACGGTATTGTGTACATCAACAGAAGTGTAATAACAACTATGGGTGTACTGTATTGTGTACACCACCAGAAAAGTAGTAGCAACTGCACTATGGGTGCACAGTACTGTGTACTTATTATTAGAATATATTAGCATACTCTAAGTATATTCTAAGTATATTAGAAACAGTACACCAGGAACGGCCTGCAGTGAGATATAGCTAAACTGTATGCAGTGGATTTATATATATATATATATATATATATATATATATATATATATATATATATATATATATACGAGACGGGGCGTGGCTTGGCTCATGGAGGAGTAAGACGCTCTCTCCCGGAGCTCCCGCACACGCCGGACCAACTGAAGCTCTCAGCGCTTCCCAGCACCAGAACTCAGGTCTGTTATGGGGATAAGAGGTGGGGGAGACAGACACCGAACCCCCGATCCACATCCTGAAGGGGACATAGACCGTTTTTTCACTCATTTGGGCCACAATCGCTCCCGCCCCCCCGTCCAGATGGCGTCCGCCCGGACCCCAGGCACACATTCGGCCTCACAGGGAGCTGTTTCCCAATGCTCCACACCACATATGAAGACCAGACAAAGACTCCGGTCCCCCCCGACTCAGAAACAGGATCGGTCCGCTCTACATGTCATTCCCCTGATTCCCACAGATCCTATAGTGGATGGGACATGGAGGCATACATTAAAACACTCCCCACCAGGCACGATTTTGAGGCCTGTGTGCAACGATTAGAGCGCTCATACAAACAAGAGATAACTGAACTGCGCAGGGATGTCACTAATAGAATTGAAGATGTGGAACCTAATATGGAGGAGACTGCATCCACCCTGCAAGCACATGACACTATTTTGTACGAACATACCCTCCAGATTCAGCAACTGATGTACCATCAGGACGACCAGGAAAACAGAGCCAGACGTAACAACATACGCATACGCGGCTTCCCTGAATCTGTTGAAACCAAAGACCTAGCCCCGGCAGTTGTTGCCATGTTCAACTAATTACTCCAGAAAGATAAAGATGCCCTGCTGGAACTTGACTGAATCCACAGAGCTCTTGGCCCTAAAAACCCAAATCTGGAACACCCCAGAGATGTGATCTGCAGGGTGCACTTCTATGCGGTTAAAGACGCCATCATGCAGGCTGCACGCTCTCAATCAGTCATATACTTCAACGGCACCCCTGTGTCCCTTCTTCCTGACATCTCCAAAATGACTCTGGACATGCGGCGGGCTCTATAACCACTGACTGGAGCCCTCCAAGCAAAACAAAGTACCGCTGGGGTTTCCCCTTTAACTTTTTGCATCTCACGAAGGGAAGTCGGCGACGTTTCGCACACTAGGGGATCTCCCCAAGTTCCTCTGAACTTTTGAACTGCCACAGATTTCCATCCCAGATTGGCCACTTCATGCAGCCACTCCTGGTTTCAAAGCCGCAACAGGATGGCAGAAGCAAACAAAGATGAACAAACAGTCCAAGTCGGACTTTTCCACTGCGACAGATGGATGAACCTCCGCTTCTGACATTTTACCAATATTTTCCCCACAGGTTCCTGACCAGTGGAGACGTCCCCGATTGCAGTTTTGATGGGACATTATACTACTAACCCATTTTCTTACCTCCTTAATACAGGATTTATGTTATTGTTTCATCCTCTTGATCCTTTTGATGAACGACTGCCTGTGACACAGGCGCCGTTCATCTTGCTGCTCGTTTTTCCCTAACCTTGTCTCATCCCATCACTCCCCCCCTGCCCCCCCTTCCCCCTTCTCCCCTTCATCCCCTATCAAACATGTTGATGACTTGTTGCTGGGAAAAAAGCTTGGCATGCTGTTCATACATTTGGGTGTCTTTATGAGACATACCCTTTCAGGATAATACCTGTAGCTATTCTTCGCCCACACAGCAGTGTGGAGCTCTGAGCTGTTATGTTTATCGTTTTCAGATTTTGTTTTTTCAATAGTTACGGCCCGGCGTGTGCGGGCTCCTCTGTGCATTGACCGCTCAACCCTTCACTTAGGTCTTTCAGCGCCCATAGCGGTCTTAGCTGAAATGTTGTTCACAACGCTAGTAGTGAGGCTGTTCCGGCTTCATTCTCTTTCCCCACCCCTGTTTTTCTCTTCTCATTACTTCACATACTTTCCTTCTCTCATTTCACCACTAGATGATCCTGGGAGGGGACCTCAATGCCACCTTGATACCTCATCTTGACTCTTCGTCTGGTAAGTCCTCGATTTCCCCAACCTCCCTGACCAAAATGAGAACACTCCTATCTGATTTATCCCTTGTGGATGTGTGGAGAATGCTACATCCTAGCACTAAAGACTACACTTTTTCTTCCTCATACAGTAGACTGGACTACCTCCTTATTTCCCAATCTCTATTAGATTTTTCACCTTTCGCCTCCATTGGTCTCACTCTTTGGTCAGACCATGCCCCCATACACATGAGCTTAGGACGTATCCCTACACGTAAACGGAACTCTTCTTGGAGGCTAAACCACAATCTATTAATTGACTCAGTATGCTTTAAGGACATTATAGAAACCATTAAACACTTTGTCTCGGACCATGCCCATGACGCCACCAATCCGTTTACAAAATGGGAAGCTCTCAAATGCGTACTTAGGGGCAAACTTATTCAACATGGCGCCAGATTGAAGCCTGCCCGCATCACAGACACGACACGTCTTCTCACCACCATATCCAACCTGGAAGAATCACATAAAAAAACCCAGTTAACTTGACTCTTTTAGAACTCACCAATGCGAGAAGAGACCTTCTGCGTATCTTTGCTGAGAGATCTCTAATAGCCCGGGACAAAGGCCGATTTACTTACTACTCCCAAGCCAACAAATGTGGCAGACACCTAGCAAATACCCTCCAACCCCGCCAAGCCAGACGGCCTATCCCGTTTATAAACTCCCCTATCAAAGGTAAAATCATGCAGAATTCGGCGATAGCCGAAGAATTCCGCCAGTACTACTCTACCCTATACAACCTCACCCCCCAGACCCCACCAACTATACCCACCTCACAAGATCTACCCTCATATATCCAGGAGACGGCCCTTCCGCCTCTCCCGTTATTGGATACGGAAGACCTGGAAGCCTCTCTGTCTGAAACTGAATTCTTAACCGCCATAAAAAATCTCAAAAACGGCAAGAGCCCAGGTCCAGATGGGTTCTCTTCCCGCTTTTACAAACTGTTTGCATCACAACTTTCCCCATTACTAGCGAGGGCTTTTAATGCAATTAATGAGAACGTTGCCCTTTCCTCTTCTATATTTCAAGCCCAAATAGTTGTCATTCCTAAATCCGGAAAAGACCCTTCCATCTGTCCCAACTACAGACCGATATCTCTTCTAAATATTGATCTAAAACTTTACGCTAAGATCCTCGCTAACCGTCTCTCCCCTTTGCTACCGAAAATAATACACAAAGACCAGGTGGGTTTTGTCCCTGGTCGAGAGGCCAGAGACAACACCACCAAGACCATACACTTAATCACATATGCTCAACGCCATCATATACCGGCCTGCCTCCTCTCCTGTGACGCAGAGAAGGCCTTTGATAGGGTCAGCTGGTCGTTTCTCCAATCCACCCTCTCCCAACTAGGTCTAGGTCAGAGAATGTTGACACACATTATGTCGCTCTACTCCACACCCTCTGCCACGGTTCTGGTAAAAGGCACTCAATCATAAATATTTTCCATCACTAATGGCACCAGGCAGGGCTGTTCCCTCTCCCCCCTCCTGTTCGCCCTGGTAATTGAACATCTGGCCCAAGCCATTAGATCCAATCCTAACATACAGGGCATACAGACCCCCTCATCTCATTGTAAACTCTCCCTATACGCAGACGATCTACTCCTTTATGTAACCAAACCTCACACTAGCATACCCACTATACTAGCAGAGATAGATAGATTCGGTCGTTTTAGTAATTACAAATTAAACATCTCTAAAATGGAGGCCCTAAATCTTTCTCTATCACAGTCTACTCTCTCCTCCCTCCAATCCAACTTTTCATTTCAATGGCGACCGAACTCTATCTCTTACTTAGGCACGGCCATACCGATACAAACCTCAGACATTTATCCCCTGAATTTCAGCCCTCTACTCCAAAAACCTAGACACCTGACGGAGGAACGAATGGACTTATCTGTGTCCTGGGTAGGGCGTATTAACACATTAAAAATGGACATACTTCCTAAGCTACTATACTTATTCCAGGCCTTACCCATCACCCTTCCATTGGCCTTTTTCCGTACTCTTCGATCTATGGCTATCCGATTTGTATGGAGGGGTAGTCACCCGAGGCTGAAACACAAACTTTTATGCTCTCCTATTACAAAAGGCGGGCCAGGCCTACCTGACTTTGAACTATATCATACGTCGGCAGTTATATCCCGTATCCTTGAGTGGTTCCCCCGCCCTATGAGCAAAGCCACCACGTTTGTGGAACAAGACCTATCCACATATGACCTACGAGCACTTCTTTGGGGCTACGATCAGTTGTTTAAATCACTTTCCACATTGTCACCCCTTACTAGGGACGCCCTAGCTATTTGGTACCGTAGGAGAGATAGCTACTCACTGTCATCGGAACCTAGCCCCTCTGTTTGATAATCCAAATTTCCCGGAAGGCCACTCAACCACTCTATAGACAACTACAACAGAGATTCCTGGCCCACGGCATGGCAATTTGTCGACATCACCCTAGGCACTTTCATATCTGCCCCAACTGACGTTACTTCCAGGGTGACATGGCTCACTCATGGACACCTGAATTCCTATTGCAAGAAACTCCATGACTCTAAACAAACTCACAGGCCCCTGACCGGGTTTGAACAATTATGCATACTCTCTGAGACTCCACGACACACCTTATCACTGATATACAAACTAATTCTAGAACACACCCACGGAGCCTTACCTAACTATGCTACAAAATGGTCAGCGGAGGTTGGGAAAGAAATAACTGAGGCAGAGTGGAGTAAAGCCTTCTTTTTCACGAATAAGACCTCCATTTCGAGCTATATGCAGGAAAAAAATGATAAACTCTTGTCAAGGTGGTATCGAGTTCCAAAAACCCTCAGGGTCATGTTCCCGTCTAACTCAGATACGTGCTGGAGATGCAACTCAATGAGAGGTACATACATCCATATCTGGTGGGAATGTGACGTGCTTCTCCCATTTTGGACACAAATCTTCCAGATCTATACAGAAATATACGACAAACCTCTAATGCCATCACCCTCCATTGCCTTCCTCTCCATATTACCCGGGACCATCAAGTCACAAAAAAATAGTCTACTGAAATTTTTCATCAGCGCGGGAAGGCAACTCATACCCAGGCACTGGAAAACCACTACGCCCCCTTCTCTAATAGAATGGGTTAGTGAGATAAACAATATTATGCTCATGGAAGAAATGCAGGCCAATGCCTTGGACAAGCAAGCTAAGTTTTCATTTGTCTGGAGTATCTGGAGGCATTACTCTACCTCAGACAAACTCAAACAGAGACACTTGGGGACGAACTCCACCTAAGAGCTAATAATGGCCCATCCGCAGGACCATGGCCCGGGGCTATGGTCATACTTATAGACCGAGGTTCGCTGTCTCTCTACCCCTCCCCCTCCCCCCGATCCCTCTACGAACTACCCTATACTTATTCTCCTTTCTGCTTTTCTGTTACTTTTAACTTCTTCTTCTATGTCTCCCATGATCTCCCTTAGATGCAATACATCCTACAAAGATTGCTCTTCCCCCATAAGGTGTTTCTCCACCCTCTACATGTTAAACCTTCAAGATTCTTGTCACAGAAACTATTCCTGACAATTATTTGTACTAGTTTAACTCTCCAGGCTCCCTGAGCCTTTGAGTGCAGAAGGTTCCCAATGGGGCACCCAAGACCAGGGTAAATAACTCCTACATGTCAATAGACACGCATTAACGGGTTTAATATAAAGCTTTATTTCAAGTGACCTTTGCACATATATTCGATTGCACTATTCCAACTTTTATATAAATAGTATTTGTACACCAGGAAACCTGATGTCAGGCAACTGGCATTGTCTATACTCTTTCTTTGTTTTTTATGTTTAAATATTTGTTGAAAACAAACAATAAAAACTTATTGAACCATATATATATATGAGACTATCTGTATATATATATATATTAAATACACTGCAGCTAACTGAATCACCGGCCTACCAGAAGTATATTAGAAACAGTACGCCAGGAACAGCCTGCAGTGAGATATAGCTAAACTGTATGCAGTGGATATATATATATATATATATATATATATATATATATATATATATATATATGAGACTATCTGTATATATATATTAAATACACTGCAGCTAACTGAATCACCTGCCTGCCAGAAGTATGTTAGAAACAGTACACCAGGAACGGCCTGCAGTGAGATATAGCTAAACTGTATGCAGTGGATATATATTTATATATATATATATATATATATATATATATATATACAAGACTATCTGTATATATATATATATATATATATTAAATACACTGCAGCTAATTGAATCACCTGCCTGCCTGAAGTATATTAGAAACAGTACACCAGGAACGGACTGCAGTCAGATCTAGCTAAAGTGGACACAGTGGATATACAGTTGTGCTCATAAGTTTACATACCCTGGCAGAATTTATGATTTATTGGCCATTTTTCAAAGACTTTGAATGATAACACAAAAACGTTTCTTTCACTCATGGTTAGTGTTTGGCTGAAGCCTTTTATTATCAGTCACCTGTGTTTACTCTTTTTACATCATAGTCACAACAGAAACTACCCAAATGACCCTCATCAAAAGTTTACATACCCCAGTTCTTAATACTGTGTATTGCCCCCTTTAACATCAATGACAGCTTGAAGTCTTTTGTGGTATTTGTGGATGAGGCTCTTTATCTTCTTAGATGGTAAAGATGCCCATTCCTCTTGACAAAAAGCTTCCAGTTCATGTAAATTCTTGGGCTGTCTTGCATGAACTGCATGTTTGGGATCTCCCCAGATTGGCTCAATGATATTGAGGTCAGGAGACTAAGATGGCCACTCCAGAACCTTCACTTTATTCTGCTGTAGCCAATGACAGGTCGACTTGGCCTTGTGTTTTGGATCATTGTCATGTTGGAATGTCCAAGTACGTCCCATGTGCAGCTTCCTGGCTGATGAATTCAAATGTTCCTCCAGTATTTTTTGATAACATACAGCAATTCAAAGAGAACAGGATACTTTCTCATACAAGTACATGGTACAGCAGGTACATATTAGGAATATGAAATGTTGGGTTTACATATTCTTTAAGATGTCTTTCCGAGGTTTTAACCTCTGTACAGTAAAGAGATGCCTACTAAAAACATTTCACATGATGCCGCTTATTCTTAAACCAGATAAACATTCTGTTCCAACTATTAACCCATATCACTAATAGGTATTGATCGTAAATTGTACTCTAAAATGATTGTGAGTCAGGTGCAGCCTCTCCTACCTCATATGATTCATATGGATAAGTGAGTTTTCTTAAGTGTTAGGAAGCAAGGGGCAATACTCTTAAAACATTGCTCTCAATGCATCGTGCCCAAGCGATGAAACTTTCCATGTACCTTTTATCTGTAGACATGGAAAAGTCTTTTGATAGTGTAGCACTAACTCTCGGTGGAGCTGGTGGTTTAAGCGGGCTTGTTACCTTTACTCTCGACACCTCTGTTTCACCGGCACTGGGTCTAGGGTTCCGTTGAGTTTACCTCTGGATGATATAAGCACCAAACACTTGAGTAGGTTTTCCAATGCTTTAAAAAAAAGAACAAGGGAAGTAGCAGGAAAGAGGTAGTAGGAAAGCTACAGGGAAGCTCAAATACCTTTCTGTTGTATTTCTTCAGAACATTCTTTGTAATTGAACACATGCAATTGAATAGTCCTCCTTTTGTAAGATTCAGTCCCTGCCCACCTGGATAGACATCTCTCACCTGCCCAGCAGCCAGCACGTAGCACGAACAAAAGTCTCTGCCACAGACTTATCTTGAATAAAACCCGTACGATCCTCTGCCACAGGATGTATTGGTTTGTGGTGAAAGTCAGATACAGTACTTGAACCTTTAAGCCAACCCGGCAGTACTATACTGTAAGATTACTTCGGAATGCGTCCTCCAACCGACTCACCAGGCCCCTCTCCAGACCAGCACTCTGCATGATCCTCCCATGATGGGTCCTCCCCTGGGATCTTCTCGGTTGTCCAGCTTCTTCACTCAGGAAAGAGAGCTCAGGACCATTCCTCCGCTGCTGTGGTAGGCCCCAGACAGGCTTCTGGGCCCACCCACACGCCGCATCGATGTGGGCCTCCGGAACGGAGGACCACGAGGTGGTATTCCTAGTGCATACCTGTCAGCCAGGAGGGCCAGCAGGTGGCTGAAAAATGAACCCTAAAACATGGCGTCTGTCCCATAAATACCCTCTCCCAGAATGCAACTCGGAGGACCACCACCACCGAGTTATCTCCGGGACAGAGGAGCACTCATTCGCTTCAACACATTGCTTTTCCAACACCTGCCGATGATGACAACGACACCCACCGGCACAATGTGGAACTGCATGCAACATCAGCCAAGCTGGAACAGAGGCTAACTTCCTATAATAAGCGACCCACTAAATTTACCTATCAGCGGTAGATAATAATCTTCCAGCGCTACATACTCCCCCAGTACAATAGATGTTGTTCTCAACGTCTGTCACAAAACAATAACTCCCAAGCCTGAGAGCAGGTATTTGAGCTTAAAACTTGGATTTAGGTAAAGAAGAAAGAAAGACAGTAGAAAGACATTTTAAGATCAACATTTGTAAAACATTATGTTCACATCCGCAAACAAAACCATCCTATGACTGTAAACAACCTCACTATCTATTTTAGCTGAAAAGCCTAACAGCTTGATAGGGGATCAAATAGTTCCTGAAAAAGAAAACATATTAAACATACATACAACCTACTGTTTCAGGAGCAAAGTCTCATTTGAAAAAAATGAAACTCTCTTCCCATTATCTGTATCGGATTAAATCTTTAGAAGTCCATCCCTATATATACAGAATTTTTCTTAAATGAAAAAAATCCGGCTAGCAAAAAGAAGTCCTTGGATTTAAAACATAGAGATGAGTATTCAGATCTTGACCACGAAGATCTCTATGCACTGACACTAACTATCTAACTCATAGTTCTTTTGTCCATAATTACCAATAAAACCAGGGATCTGGCAATGTCAGTGTCTTTCCCAGTTTATCCACTGTAGTGATGAAATACACAACGTCATCTTTTCCGGGTCTGCAAATGACCACTTTGTCAGCATAAATGTGCCGACCATAATTCCAGTGCATAAAACATCCACTGTAACGTTCATCGATAGCAACAGAACAACCAGTTTTCCGGAAAGGCTTAGGCACAGACAAATAGTCCCAAACAGCTTCACTGTACTAAAGCTCCCGGTTAGCTTCAATCACTTGCATTATGTCCTGAGGGACATATGGGAACTCCAAACCATACTCCGTAGCGACACGCTTGTTTAACATTCTCTGCAAACGTGCAAGTTTCGGTAAGGATCTATTTTTCCCCATACCAGGAGGCACACACGAATCCAATGATTTGCTCACCATAGACCCAGTCGGTGTCTGAAGTGAACTAGTAACTTTTGACAATGTCTCATTTACAGTGCTGTGTGGCTCCACACAAGGTGACGTCTTCCCAGAACTCAGGGCTGTCAATTCAGGGAAAGTCATGGCAGAGGCGACATCCTCGCCTTGGGCCCATTACAACTCTTGTGACATAGTCTCAAACAGGTCATCATCACCGGAGAGATCTGACATGGATTCTATCTCCGAATCTCCCAGTTCTTCTGCTAGCAGATATCTATTTACAGTCCCAGATACATTCCCCAACAATTGCTCACCCGTTCCTGACGTGGAATTTGTTGGATCTGGTTCGGGTAGTCTCTGGGGTAGGCTTCGACCACGGCCGTGGGAAGCCTTCACATATCCCACCTTCTTCTGGACAGGTACAACAGGAATAGGTGTAGTGGATGCGGAAATCAAAGTAATGTCCGCTGATGAATCGGTAACAGCAGTGTCTCTCTCCAGAACACTCTCAGTAGTAACAGGCAAAGTCACGGCCTGCCATTCTCTTCCAGCAGAAGTAGCAGCTTCTACTGTGGCGACACCTGTAGCCCAGTCCATACGATAAGCACGGGGCGACATGGTAGGTTGCTCCACCACAAACAAATATTCTCCACATTGCGGGCAGCGACCAAATGGATGGAGATGTACGGCCAGTCCCTCACATTTGCGGCAAATCATGCCCAGCCCTTCGATATCTCCAACGGTGTAGAGAACAAACCTCCCCTGCAGCTTCAGATGAATACCGGTATCTGTAAGCAGGGTTCCGGTCAACACAGTACTCGACACGGTGCTTGCTGGGAATATTCTTGGTCCCATAATTGACTGCATCGCCGAAAAAGACATGGCCACACTCTGATCTTCTCAGCACAATCACGAGGCCTCTCTTCTTCTCTGGCACCAAACACATACACGCGTCCCGCGCGGTATCAAGTAGGGTAGGCTCCTCCCACTTGTTCTTCTGATCACGTAGCTCCCAGGCTTTTACTGGCGCTCGCCGCCTACGCACTCAGAAATAAAGTCCTGCAACTCCCGGTGAAACACCTCTCTAGGTTGTGAGAGTTGACGGCTAACAAATCCCGGACGAGCCCCCACATATAGCACTAACTCTCGGTGGAGCTGCTGGTTTAAGCGGGCTTGTTACCTTCACTCTCGACACCTCTGTTTCACCGACACCGGGTCTAGGGTTCCGTTGAGTTTACCTCTGGACGATATAAGCACCAAACACTTGAGTAGGTTTTCCAATGCTTTAATAAAACGAACAAGGGAAGTAGCAGGAAAGAGGTAGTAGGAAAGCTGAAGGGAAGCTCAAATACCTTTCTGTTGTATTTCTTCAGAACATTCTTTGTAATTGAACACATGTAATTGAATAGTCCCCTTTTGTAAGATTCAATCCCTGCCCGCCTGGATAGACATCTCTCACCTGCCCAGCAGCCAGCACGTAGCACGAACAAAAGTCTCTACCACAGACTTATCTGGAATAAAACCCATACGATCCTCTGCCACAGGATGTATTGGTTTGTGGTGAAAGTCAGATACAGTACTTAAACCTTTAGGCCAACCCGGCAGTACTATACTGTAAGATTACTTCGGAATGCATCCTCCAACTGAGTCACCAGGCCCCCCTCCAGACCAGCACTCTGCATGATCCTTCCATGATGGGTCCTCCCCTGGGATTTTCTCGGTTGTGCAGCTTCTTCACTCAGGAAAGAGAGCTCAGGACCATTCCTCCGCTGCTGTAGTAGGCCCCAGACAGGCTTCTGGGCCCACCCACACGCCGCAGCGACGTGGGCCTCCGGAACGGAGGACCACGAGGTGGTATTCCTAGTGCATACCTGTCGGCCAGGAGGGCCAGCAGGTGGCTGAAAAACGAACCCTAAAACATGGCGTCTGTCCCATAAATACCCTCTCCCAGAATGCAACTCGGAGGACCACCTCCACCGAGTTATCTCCGGGACAGAGGAGCACTCATTCGCTTCAACACGTTGCTTTTCCAACACCTGCCGATGGTGACAATGACACCTACTGGCACAATGTGGAACTGCATGCAACGTCAGCCAAGCTGGAACATAGGCAAATCTAACTTCCTATAATAAGCGACCCACTAAATTTACCTATCAGCGGTAGATAAAAATCTACCAGCGCTACAATAGTGTAATGCCGCGTACACACGAGCGGAATGTCCATCAGAAAAAGTCCGATGGGAGCTTTTCATCGTATATTCCGACCGTGTGTATGTCCCATCGGACTTTGTCTGTCGAAAATTCAGACGGACTAAGATAGAGAACATGTTCTATATTTTTTCGAAGGAACAAATTACTATCCGAAAAACCGCTTGTCCGTATGCTGTTCTGACGCACCAAAAACGACGCATGCTCTGAAGCAAGTACGAGACGGAAGCTATTGGCTACTGGCTATTGAACTTCAGTTTTATAGTCCCGTCATACTTGTTGTACGTCACCGCATTTTGGACGGTCGGAATTTGGTGTGACCGTGTGTATGCAAGACAGCTTGAGCGGAATTCCGTCGGAACTCCATCGGAAAAACCATTAGAGTTTATTCCGACTGCAAAACCGGAGTGTGTACAGGGCATTAGTTTGCTGTTTCTCAAACACATCTTCCTGCAAATTGAGTTTGGGAATATCTTAGCCCTTTATTACCAGCAAGTTTCTGTGAAAACGGTTACTTTTTTAGTTTAATATCTGAAATTGAACAAGACAGGGGTGTCTCCTATCTTCCCTTTTGTATTTAAAGGATAGGTTCAGCTTCAGGAAAAGGTTACATGTTCCATCCAGTTTTTGCACAGTGGCTCAGCGATCCGAGCTCTCTGTGTTACAGCAGTATGGGAAAAGTACCCCGTACCAGCTGTAATTTTTTGAAAAGCGTTCCACCCACACAGCCACGTCATTCATTCACAGAGTTCTGTGAATGAATGAACCAATACCAAAATCCTTTGCGGCTGTCGGCTTATAGTTCTCAGTGAACTACCACAGCACTGTTGATTCTTCCTGTCAGTGTGAAACTGCCTGCCTGTACAATGTATGGGCAGACAGCTCACACTGACAGCATGCAGGAGACCTGCATGGCACCAGCGATCTGATTATTGCTGGTGCAATGCTTTCCAGGCTCCTAAAATAAAATTCACATTTTTTTCACCTACATAAAAATGTGCAGTTATTACTTTTTAAAAGGTGAACTTATCTTTTCATAACAATAGAACATCTCCCATCAGCCCTACGTCAAAACCCTGACATCTTGGGTCTGCAAATAGGTTTAAACTGCTATTTGTGAATGACTTGTTATTATATTGTCAAATTATAACTTGTTATGTTGTCATATATATTTTTGCCTTCATAGTTTTGAGAGGAGGAATGGGTTAATTAGAGCTACTCCACAAAGTATTGCCTAGTAGCCAGAGGTGATGGGAGGACTATCTCAGTACCCAATGATTAGGCATGTGTAAAGTTATATTAAAAATATACATTTATTAGAAAAAATGGATAAAATTTATAGTCACAACAGGACATATAGCAGGGTTGTTGTATGAGATAACAAATTAACAAAATAACAAATATATGCTCTAAAACCCAACTAGTGGGTAGAAACAGAGTGATGCGGGTAGATATGGTTCCTCAACATTAGAGATGAGCTTCGAGTTCGAGTCAAACTCATGTTCGACTCGAACGTCGTCTGTTTGCCAGTTCGCCGAACAGCGAACAATTTGGGGTGTTTGCGGCAAATTCGAAAGCTGCAGAACATTATTTAAAAGTCTATGAGAGAAATCAAAAGTGCTAATTTTAAAGGCTTATATGCATGGTATTGTCATAAATAGTGTTTGGGGACCTCAGTCCTGCCCCATGTATCAATGCAAAAAGAAGTTTTAAAAACTGACGTTTTTTCGGGAGCAGTGATTTTAATAATGCTTAAAGTGAAACAACAAAAGTATAATATTCCTTTAAATTTTGTACCTGGGGGCTGTCTATAGGATGCCTGTAAAGGGGCGCATGTTTCCCGTGTTTAGAACAGTCTGACAGCAAAATGACATTTCAAAGAAAAAAAAGTCATTTAAAACTACTCGCGGCTATTAATGAATTGTTGGTCTGACAATACACATAAAAGTTCATTGATAAAAATGGCATGGGATTTCCCCACAGGGGAACCCCAAACTAAAATTTAAAAAAAAATGGCGTGGGGGTCCCTCTAAATTCCATACCAGGCCCTTCAGGGTAGGGGTACTTTTGTACCCCATTACCATTTCACACAGGGGGGGATCTGGAGGTCCCCTTGTTAAAGGGGGCTTCCAGATTCCGATAAGCCCCCCGCCCGCAGACCCCCACAACCACCAGCCAAGGGTTATGGGAATGAGGCCCTTGTCCTCATCAACATGGGGACAAGGTGCTTTGGGGGCTACCTCAAAGCACCCTCCCAATGTTGAGGGCATGTGGCCTGGTACAGTTCAGGAGGAGGGGGCGCTCTCTCATCCCCCCTCTTTTCCTGCGGCCTTCCAGGTTGCTTGCTCAGATAAGGGTCTGGTATGGATTTTTGGGGGGACCCCACGCCATTTTTTTTTTAATTTAGGCACGGGGTTCCCCTTAAAATCCATACCAGACCCTTCAGGTCTGGTAGGGATCCCACCCCAGCTGGACACGGGAGGCAATAGGTGTGGAACCAGCTGGAATAGGTAAGGGAGGAACTAAATATATAGTAACATGGTAGGGACCATACTTATATATAGAACTAAGGATTAAAACCAGGGAATGGAGAGTGGGAAGAGGAGAAAGTGAGGGAGACAGAAGAGGGAGGGGGAGGGAGTGGGGAAGGGGGGTGGGGGAAGTAAGATATGAACAGAAAGAGAGGGGAGAAGGAAAGGGGGGAAGAGAAGGGAAAGAAAAGAATAGAGAGGTAAAAAAAATAGTTAGGAAGGACAGTGGAAGAGATGGGAAAGAGTGGGAGGGGAAGAAAAGGGGGGGATTGATAGGAGAGGAAAGGGGGAGAGGAAAGGGGGGAGGGGAGAAAAGAGGAAATGGGGGGAGGGGAGGGGGAAAAACGGGAAAAGGGGGGGACGGGAGGGGGGAAGGGCCAGAGAAAGGGGGAGGGAGGGGAAGGGGGGAGGGGGGAAAAGAGAAGGGAACCGGACTATGTGAATAAGCAAAGAAGGACTGGACGGTACTGACCCTATAGTATCCTTGGTTAGTTTTGCACCTGAGAATAACCACACATTGTAATAACTTTTAAGGTTAACATTAATTAAACCCAGGTGGAGTAGGAAGGGTATGATGGCAACAGTTTAGTTAGCTGCTGAATGCAGCAGTAAGTCATATGATCTGTAAAAGAGGAGACAAATGGGTAAGTATATGTCGAGGGATGAGCACAGAGGAAGAGGTCCAACTGCATTTTCTCAAGAGCTCAGAACTTGGGCCGTCAATTCCCGCAACAAGCGAGCTTACCTTGAGCTATGTGTGTGGTGGCATGTATCCCCGGGTGTAAGCCTTTCCACTATGGGCCGTATAAGCCACCTTTTGAGTCTCCAACCCAGATGTATGTCAGAAGCTGGCACAAGCCGGATGCTGAAGTCACCGGGTCCACCGCTCCCAGTGCGCGTGCGTGAACTGAGAGGTACGCACAGTGACCCTTGTGGTCATGGAATTCCAAAGGCAGGGGAAGCAGGGAAGGAGTCCTGCCCATAGGAGAGGCTCCACCCTGCTGGAGAGGTGCATGTCCGCCACTGGGGAGAGAATGAACTCCTCTAGCCATCAGTACCCCCCTCAGGTGAACAGAGGAGAGATCGCAAAGGAGGGGAATGGCGGGGGAACGAAAGAAGATTGTATAGTCATGTTCCTTCCATAGCTTTCATTTAAGGAAGTATTTATATGAATGTGCTTCGTTAAGTCCTGGAGGGGTGAGGGCATCGAGTCGCTCGATCCAGAGAGCCTCACGTTTTAGGATCTCGCGATCCCAGTTCCTACCCTGTGGGTCCTCGGAAATAACCTCTAACACAAGGAATTTGATGAATTCTGATTGATAACGGAGGTGGATGCCAATATGGTGTCCAACCGAGGTTAACTTGCCATTGGACGCATAATATAAGTGGTCACCCATCCTTTGGCATAATTCCCTGATGGTCTTGCCTACATAAAAGGCCTTGCAGGCACAGACTATCAGGTAAATCATGCCTCTGGTACCACAGTTAGCATGTTGACGAGGGAAAAAAGTTTCTCTGTTGGGGAGAGTGAAACTTGTAACCTCTAAAATCCATGGGCATTTGGGGCAAGTCCCACATCTAAAAGTGCCATGGGGGCCCTCGGGACAGTGGCGATAAGCCCTATAGTGAACGCTGGTAAGTCTGTCCCCTACGGTGGTAGCCCTTTTGAAGACTAGCTTGGGTGTCTATCTCACGTATTTGCCCAGGATATGGTGGTCTATAAGTAGGTGCCAGTGTTTGGATAGTAATGTACGGAGTGTGTTGTGAAGGGGGGAAAATTCGGTGACAATCTTCACATGGATGGCTGATCAGGCGAGGAGGGCCGTAGAGTAAAGATTGACGTGTGCGGGCATATGCCTTGTTGAAGGCTTTTCTTAAGTTGGTACGAGTATATCCTCGGATCAGGAGGCGTTCACGGAGAGCAGCCGCTTGGGTGAGGAAGTCCTTGTCCTCTGAGCAGTTTTTGCCTCGGCCTAAGATACTGGGCGTAGGGTATGCTCTGCATGAGGGGGTGGGGGTGTGTGCTTGAGGTGTGTAACAAAGTATTGCCCGCAGTCAGCTTGCGGAAAAGAGCATTCACCAAACCACCCATACTGTTTTTGATGATATCGAAGTCCAGGAAGGAAATGCATTGAGGATCAGAAAGTAAACCGCAAATTAAATTGGTTAATATTGAGAAGTTTAATAAATTCAGTGAGCAATTGCTCGGTGCAGGGCCATATGACGAACAGGTCGTCTATAAATCTATGCCAACTAAGTTCAAAAAGGGTTGGAATTTTTCATCACCGAAAACTGATCGCTCTCATCCTCCCAAAAATAGATTTGCATAAGAGGATGCGCAAGAGGTACCCATTGCTACTCCCTGGATGTGCAAAAAGGTTTGATCTATAAACATAAAATCTTTTTTGGTAAGGATAAAATCTAGGAGTTTTAAAATGAACCGATTGAGGGGCCAGGTGTTATGGTCTTGCTCCATGAGGAAGGTACCAGCCATCCGGACGCCCTGTTCGTGGGGGATGCTCGAGTACAGGGCCTCGACATCAATAGCCACGAGGAGGGCGTCTGGATCCCCTCAATGTGATGGAGCAAGTCCGTAGCATCCCTAATGTAGGAAGGCAAACTGAGAACATGAGGCATAAGAAACGTGTCAACAAGTTTACTGGCATTTTCAGTTAATGACCCAATGCCTGAAACAATTGGACGCCCAGGTGGGGTCCTAAGGTTCTTGTGGGTCTTTGGTAAAATGTAGGGGTCCAAGGTTTTTGAGTATTAATGAATTTAAAGGTATCTTCATCAATGAGGCCCTGCCAGAAAGCACCACTAATTAGACCCCGATACTCTGCAATAAAGCTCTGTATCAAGGCATGATTAATGGGTAGGTACCAAGTGGTATTATGTAACATCTGTAGACACATAGTTTGATATTGCTTTGATAAGCACCAAATTGCCTCCTTTATTGGATTCTTTGATAACTAAATCCAAATTTGTTTGCAGTGTTTTAATTGCTCTCTTCTGATGTTGGTTTAAATTGGAAGGCAATTTTGGCCATTGTTGCCACTTAAGGGAATTAATAGACTAATGGAGGAAGGCCCATATTGCGGGACAGGTCATCAAATCGGGAAATCTCCGAAATTTTAATTTAAGTTTATCAGCCTTTGGGTTGGGTGGCACAGTGTGGAGAGTAGAAATCGTGGTATTTTGGGAGGTAGAAGTTGGGGGAACCGGGTTGCAGGGTCTACTGTCTCGATTGCTCCTTCCTCATAGAGTAACATGAGGTCACGTAGGGCCCTAAATTCATTCATGGTAAAGTGTTTTGCTTTTTCCGCCAATTCCTTTTCGAGATTAAGGTTTTGCCTGTCTTTGTCAAAAATGAATCTGTATGTGAGATTCCGAGCGAACAAATAAAGGTCTTTGATAGTTTCATAGATGTTGATTGGTTCAGAGGGACAAAAACCCAAACCAAGTTGGAGGAAATACTCCTCCTCAGAAGTAAGAATATGGGGAGTGAGGTTTATAATGTTGAGATTACTTACAACTGGGATAGGTGCTAAGAAGTTAGATTGGGTGCAGTGTTGGGCATTGGAGTCTTTAGCACACACACGTCCAGACTTCCCCGTCGACTTGGTTCTGGTGTTGGCTGGGCTAAAAAACCCAGGTTGGGAAAAAGTGTTTGAGTGTTTGTATAAAGTACTTTAGGGATGATACTGTGGAGAGTGGATTGCTGTGTGTCACCGCCAGAGGCTTGGGTCCCTGGACGTGTCGGATGTGTCGTTTTTTTGGATTTGCTGTGTTTTTTACCTTTTTTGACTCCTTAGTAGGGTGATCCTCACCAGTCAATGATCTTTTACGGGGAAGACCCGGTGTGCATGATTTCGTGGAGGATAGTGCAACCTGTGAAGAAAGTGAGGATATAGAGGAATCAGATTCAGTGAGATCTGTGACAGACGTGGTTTCCTTAAATGCACGTTGACGTGTATTAAATCTCCTGGGGCGTTGTTTACCGCCCCACTTGTAGGTGAAGCCTTCTGTAAAGGCAAGTTTGTCCTGGACAAACTTGCCTTGTTTTTTCATGATAATTTCTTTGTTTAGAACCTCTAGGCGTTCTTTCACCTCTTTCCATTTGTCAGTAAAGGTAATGGATTCAGAGATTTTTGGAAATTGGGTATTTAACTGTTCAATTTCACTGTCAAGAATCTCAGCATGATATTGGGAGGTCAATTAAGTCATGAGTTCAATACTACATTTAGTCAGGGACTCTTCCCAGGACTTTTTAAAGTTGGGGGAGGGATGCCTGATAGTGGGGAACACTTGGATACTAAGGCCTAATGGGCACACCTTTTCCTTTATATAGTGTTCAAAGTACTGGGTGTGCCAGTAGAGGTGGGATTTTTTCTTAAGGAGGTTGAACATCCTATCCATAAATAGTTTGGTTTCATCCTCTGTTTTTTGACTGTTTAGACAACCTGTCTGGATGGAAGACATGAAGTCTGCCCAAGCTGGGCCGAGAACATCCATGGCACCACTATCATAAGAAAAAAGCAACAAAAGTGGGACTTTAATTGAAGTGCGTGAATGTCCAAAAAACAAAACCGATGAACTACTAGGAAAATTTTATTTAATTCATGGAAATAAAACATGCATATAGTAATAATATGTCAATCACAAATAGAGAGAAATATCAGCAATAATAGCAGCAAATATACATGATTCAATGAATACAACAATTCTCCATGGTACACCAGTAAAATGTTAATACACAACCATATAATGAAGAGTATTGCCTGCAAAATAAGCCTCCAAAAACCCCAAAAAACTAGGAAATAGCATGACGCTGGTGAGAAACGCGACAATGGTAGCTCTACGCGTTTCGTGGCTTGTTGTGCCACTCGTCAGGAGCAAGCGCGTATCTTGATCTAAAATAAGAGATATAAAAATGATCTAGTAATTATAAACATGAAACGGAGGTGGGGTAATTTAAAAAGACCCCACACAGAGTGCATGCTTACACATTGTGGTTCGTAGGATGGTGGCGGAGGCCATACATCGCTCGGCAATCGGAGACACCACCCCCCCAGGAGCTGAGGTGGACGGACCGAAGGGGGCAAACCCACAGGGTGCCATCCAAGGCAGACAAGGACCCCCGAGGCAAACCTGGAGTAGAAAGTACAGATAGGAAATCAAATTGCGACCCTATCATAGAGGTGAACAGCTAAGTGTGAATAGAGAAAACAGAGGTGAGGTAGCCAGAAAAGAAGAAGAAAAATGTGTATCCATGTGGAAGACAAGGAAAGAAGGCTAGATAAAAGCACCCAAGCGAGACCGCCAAGCAAACAAACCAGGCACCACAGAACATGAATGCAGGGAAAGAAAGAAAAGAGCCAGAGAGCATAGCATATGTAGAGATACCTGGTGTGCAAGGTAAGGCATTGTGGAGGAAGAAGAACGGTGTGCATTCCCAAACAAACGTGACATCCAGTGGAGTGGGAAGCCTCGAGAGCCAAACCCGCCGAGGCTGCGCCCATCCTTATCACTTGTTGTGATATATTTAAACTTCATTTGCCTCCTTTTATTCAATTGCTCGATCTTATTTTTACCATCAATTATTTTTGGATTAATTATTAATGATGTAGATTTTGGCTTTGTATATGGTTCGTTTGTTTTGGTGGTGGCCCCTTTGGCCTCAATACACCGCTGGCTTTTTTGGTTTTCCCCCCTTCCGGGAGCTGTGACGCACCTGTCGGCCCCTCCCCCTTCCCCCCAGGGAGGGGTGGATCCGCCGCCACTGCGCGTCAGCGTCACGCACTCCCCATAGGACGTGCGCACCCTTCGGATGCTGACACGCTCGATTGGATGGTGTCCTTCACGCACACTACGGTGATGGAGCGTTGGCGTCGGCTGGCCGTGCGCCTGGTGCCCGATCGGCGATGCCGTGCGCCCCTCCCATGTGTGTGCGGCGTGACGTTGGTGGGCGGTCCCTGTGGTGGCGCTCATATGGGCGCAGCCTCGGCGGGTTTGGCTCTCGAGGCTTCCCACTCCACTGGATGTCACGTTTGTTTGGGAATGCACACCGTTCTTCCTCCACAATGCCTTACCTTGCACACCAGGTATCTCTACTTATGCTATGCTCTCTGGCTCTTTTCTTTCTTTCCCTGCATTCATGTTCTGTGGTGCCTGGTTTGTTTGCTTGGCAGTCTCGCTTGGGTGCTTTTATCTAGCCTTCTTTCCTTGTCTTCCACATGGATACACAACTTTCTTCTTCTTTTCCGGCTCCCTCACCTCTGTTATCTCTATTCACACTTAGCTGTTCACCTCTATGATAGGGTCGCAATTTGATTTCCTATCTGTACTTTCTACTCCAGGTTTGCCTCGGGGGTCCTTGTCTGCCTTGGATGGCACCCTGTGGGTTTGCCCCCTTCGGTCCGTCCACCTCAGCTCCCGGGGGGGTGGTGTCTCCGATTGCTGAGCGATGTATGGCCTCCGCCACCATCCTACGAACCACAATGTGTAAGCATGCACTCTGTGTGGGGTCTTTTTAAATTACCCCACCTCCGTTTCATGTTTATAATTACTAGATCATTTTTATATCTCTTATTTTAGATCAAGATACGCGCTTGCTCCTGATGAGTGGCACAACAAGCCTCGAAACGTGTAGAGCTACCATTGTCGCGTTTCTCACCAGCGTCATGCTATTTCCTATTTTTTTGGGGTTTTTGGAGGCTTATTTTGCAGGCAATACTCTTCATTATATGGTTGTGTATTAACATTTTACTGGTGTACCATGGAGAATTGTTGTATTCATTGAATCATGTATATTTGCTGCTATTATTGCTGATATTTCTCTCTATTTGTGATTGACATATTATTACTATATGCATGTTTTATTTCCATGAATTAAATAAAATTTTCCTAGTAGTTCATCGGTTTTGTTTTTTGGACATTCACGCACTTCAATTAAAGTCCCACTTTTGTTGCTTTTTTCTTAGACTAGTATAGGGATGGAAACGCATGATCTCATCTGGTCATGGTTTCATTTAAAGTCCCATGGGATGGTCAGTCCCAAACTTTTCTCTGGCACCACTATCATTACTGGTACATGTCATGAAAAAAAAACATTCAGTGCAGAAACAGTTTGTTTATAGAAAATGGTGAGAAAGCAAGGGGGGGTTAACTGAAAAATCTATAGGATAGACATTTAGATCGATTCATCATGGTAAGAGAGGAGGCAAAACGTAAGGAGAAAATTGGATCAACAATGGATCCTGGGTGTGTTATCCACCCTGCAATTGATTAAATTTAATAATGCCTCATTTGGTATATAAATAACGAGTTAGGAGTGGATACCATCATTCTAATAAGATTTGAGAGGAGGAATGGGTTAACTGGAGCTACTCCACAAAATATTGCCTAGTAACGCCAGAGGTGATGGGAGGACTATCTCGGTACCCAATGATTAGGCATACGTAAAGTTATATTAAAAATATACATTTATTAGAAAAAATTGATAAAATTCATAGTCACAACAGGACATATAGCAGGGTTGTTGTATGAGATTACAAATTAACAAAATAACAAATATATGCTCCAAAACCCAACTAGTGGGTAGAAACAGAGTGATGCGGGTAGAGATGGTTCCTCGACATGTTTTGCAACGATCGTCGCTTCTTCAGGAGGTGTTACTCAGAACATCTAAAATAAACAGATACAATCTCATAGTTACATAGAAAGTAAACAAGTTAAACATCTTAATTCTACATCAGGTACAGCTGAATTAATGGAGAGTGATAGGCAACAGTGTGACTCACCACTGGAGACACAATGGGGGCATAAGATGGCTATTGAGGCACCCGAGACGGGGGTCCCACCCCGGCCGGTGGTAGGGACCATACTTATATATAGAACCAAAGATTAAAACCAGGGACTGGAGAGTGGGAAGAGGGGAAAGTGAGAGAGACAGAAGAGGGAGGGGGGAGGGAGTGGGGAAGGGGGGCAGAAGTAAGATATGAACAGAAAGAGAGGGGAGAATGAAAGGGGGAAGAGAAGGGAAAGAAAAGGATAGAGAGATAAATTTAATTTCCGGTTTACGTTCTCCTCTGATCCTCAATGCATTTCCTTCCCAGACCTCAATATCATCAAAAACAGTACGGGTGGTTTGGTGACTGATCTTTTCCGCAAGCCGACTACGGGCAATACTTTGTTACAGGCCTCAAGCGCACACCCCCGCCCCCTTGCGGGGAGCATACCCTACGTCCAGTATCTTAGACTGAGGCGTAACTGCTCAGAGGACAAGGACTTCCTCACCCAGTCGGCTGCTCTCTGTGAATGCCTCCTGATCCTAGGATATACTCGTACCAACTTAAGAAGAGCCTTCAACAAGGCATATGCCTGCACACGTCAATCTCCACTCTACAGCCCTCCTCGGCCTGATCAGCCATCCATGGTGAAGATTGTCACCAAATTTTCCACCCATCACAACACACTCCGTACATTACTATCCAAACACTGGCACCTACTTACAGACCACCATATCCCGGGCAAATACGTGAGATCGACACCCACACTAGTCTTCAAAAGGGCTACCACCCCAAGGAAAAGACTCACCAGCAGTCACTAGAGGGCTAATCGCCACTGTCCCGAGGGCCCTCATGGCACTTTTAGATGTGGGACTTGCCCCAAATGCCCATTGATTTTGGAGGGTACAAGTTTCCCCCACCCCAACGGAGAAACTTTTTTCCCTCGACAACATGCTAACTGTGGTACCAGAGGCGTGGTTTACCTGATGGTCTGTGCCTGCAAGGCCTTTTATGTAAGCAAGCCCGTCAGGAAACTACGCCAAAGGATGGGTGACCACTTATATTATGCGTCCAATGGCAAGTTAACCTCGGTTGGACGCCATATTGGCATCCACCACCGTTATCAATCAGAATTCGTCAAATTGCCTGTGTTAGAGGTTATTTCCGAGGACCCACGTGGTGGGGACTGGGATCACGAGATCCTGAGACGTGAGGCTCTTTGGATCGAGCGACTCGATGCCCTCACCCCTCCAGGACTTAACGAAGCACATTCATATAAATACTTCCTTAAATGAAAGATATGGAAGCAACATGACTACTTCTTTCGTTCCCCCGCCATTCCCCTCCTTATGACCCAGGCAATCCTAGGTCCATTTAGACCTGTCACTCAGGTGTCAATATTTGTACACTCCACTACTGTGCCCCCTGCCCAATGTATACTACTGGCTTTTGACTGTACTACATGCTTGATCTAAACTTTTGTTTATACTACTTTGCAGATTCTAAATTTTGATCATCAATGGTAAGATTGATAAATTTAATTAATGTTATCTATAATGTTTGTTACCATTTCTAAACACCATATTTAACTGGATCATATTCCCCTCTGTGAGTTGTGGCAGTCACCTACTTATTTCTGCCCCCCCTTGGGATATTGATCCAGTTCTGATAATTCTTGCAAATTCCCTGTTCAAAACTATGGATATAGTTAATTATTTTTCACTTTGCGATCTCTCCTCTGTTCACCTGAGGGGGGGGTACTGACAGCTAGAAGAGTTCATTCTCCCCCCAGTGGCGGACATGCGCCTCTCCAGCAGGGTGAAGCCTCTCCTATGGAGTGGACTCCTTCCCTGCTTCCCCTGCCTTTGGAATTCCATGACGACAAGGGTCACTGCGCGCGCACCTCTCAGTTCACGCACGCACACTGGAAGCGGCGGACCTGGTGACATCAGCATCCGGCTTGCGCCGGCTTCTGACATACTTCCGGGTTGGAGGCTCAAAAGGCAGCTTCTCTTTTCCCCCCTCCCCCCCTTCCCTTCCCTCCCCTTCCTCTGGTCCTCCCCCCTCCCGTCCTCCCCTTTCTCCCTTTTTTTCCCCCTCCCCTCGCCCCCTACTTCCTCCTTTCTCCCCCCCTCCCCCCTTTCCCCCTCCCCCTTTCCTCTCCTATCAATTTCTCCCACCTTTCCTTCCCCTCCCACTCTTTCCCATCTCTCCCATTGTCCTTCCTAACTATTCTTTACCTCTCTATCCTTTTCTTTCCCTTCTCTTCCTCTCTTTCCTTCTCCCCTCTCTTTCTGTTCATATATTACTCCCCCCCTTCCCCACTCCCTCCCCCCTCCTTCTGTCTCCCTCACTTTCTCCTCTTCCCACTCTCCATTCCCTGATTTTAATCCTTGGTTCTATATATAAGTATGGTCCCCTACCATGTTGCTATATATTTAGTTCCTCCCTTACCTATTCCAGTTGGTTCCACGCCTATTGCCTCCTGTGTCCGGCCGGGGTGGGGACCCCCGTCTCGGGTGCCTCAATAGCCGTCTTATGCCCCCATTGGGTCTCCAGTGGTGAGTCACACTGTTGCCTATCACTCTCCATTAATTCAGCTGTACCTGATGTACAATTAAGATGTTTAAGTTGTATACTTTCTATGTAATTATGAGTATGTATCTGTTTATTTTAGATGCTCTGGGTAACACCTCCTGATGAAGCGACAATCGTCGCGAAACATGTTATGGAACCATCTCTACCCGCATCACTCTGTTTCTACCCACTAGTTGGGTTTTGGAGCATATATTTGTTATTTTGTTAATTTGTTATTTCATACAACAACCCTGCTATATGTCCTGTTGTGACTATGAATTTTATCCATTTTTTTAAATAATTGTATATTTTTAATATAACTTTACGTATGCCTAATCATTGGGTACCGAGATAGTCCTCCCATCTCCTCTGGCGTTACTAGGCAATAGTTTGTGTAGTAGCTCTAGTTAACCCATTCCTCCTTTCAAATCTTATTAGGATGATGGTACCCACCCCTACCTCGTTATTTATATACCAAATGAGGCATTATTATATTTAATCATTTCTTCATAGTTAGTGAATTTAAGAATTTTAGTGACCTGAGTAACTTGAGTAACTTCAAGGTCAACTACTCAATATCAGAAATTGTAAACATGTGCCTCGCCTCAACAATTGCAATCATTCCATTCCAATTTCCTCTTCTAACTATGCTATCAATTAGGATCCATATCTCGACCAATGCGTCCCAACTCTTCATGCTGAACTTCCAAGCAATACTTCAAAAAAACTTGAAAAACATTCAAACCTATGACCTTATAATAATTTCAAACTCTCCCTATCACAGTCCCCCAACTCTTTCCTCAAAAAAATTACTACAAACCTAAATTAAATTTATCTGGAGGTTGAGTCACCTACGATTGCACCATAAAATATTCTCTCTCCCCCAACTTTGAGGAGGAGCAGGTGCCCCTAACACAGGGCATCAGTACTCAAACTGATGCCCTATGTATTAGGCAGAGTGCATCACCAAAATACTAAACTTTGGGTAGCCACAGTAAGTGCAAAAACCCTAACCATATTTACATATGACCCCTACCATAAATAGATAGAAAACTGCAGAAAAATATGCTCTTCCTTCTAGCCCTTATGAAACAACTGTTGGCTGTTTGGCACTGTACTGTGTCCTCTCTACCCATCTCTTCTTATATTGGTTCTATGACACTATTTTTTGACAATCGGGTGTGCCCCCCAGCAATGCATAGATATACATTTGGGGCTTGGACTAAAACATCCCATCAATGGTTGGTGGCATTTTATTGCAACACTTAACACGCTACATATTTCAATTGATTGCCTAATTGGCTAGCCAACCAATGGTTCACATCATTCCTGCACTCCTTTCAGATAAGTCCTACACCTCTTACCTCTTTTAAAAGTATTATTGTACAAGATTTCCCTCCTACTCACATAGCCTTGCAACTAAACAATGTTTTTGCTTCAGGAGACCCACTCTGACCTAGCTAAATACCCTGCGGACACCTAAACATTGTTTACCTTATTGCAAGGAATGGCAATACAACCGCTTTAAGATGTAAATTGTATGCTCTTAAAAGAGAAGTATGGGAATTTAAAAAATAAACTTATACTTACCTAGGTGGGTTCAGCATCGGTCTGATGCTGCATCTGTCCCCCCCCTGCCTATAAGACCGAGAACTGAGCAATCACATGACCACTGATTGCACTGTTCTCGGTTTTTAGTGAACAGAGAGTGGTGACTGTCAGTCACCAGCTCTCTGGTTTGCCCCTCCTGCACACCACTCCTGCCCAGCCGATCTGTGGAGCATCTAGCTCTGGCTTTCGGCGGCATGCTGAGAGCCTGAGTCAGCTGCCAGTCAGGTATCTCATGGCATTAAAGTCGGGATCCCTCCATAGTCTAGAGTGGCTGAGTATCATCAGCCAACAGTGGGCTTTAGCCCCACTGTCAGCTGAATAAGGGACACAGGAGTGAAGAACTAAGTGCACTTTTGTGACCCACAAGAGAAGTAGGGCAAAAAGAGCTTTGGTCACACTTTAAGTATCCACTATATGATCTATACCATATACTGTCTCAGCTGTATGTCTTTTTTTAAAAAAATTAATAAAATGAGATTGAATTAAAAACATTCCACATAAAAAAGTATACCTAGTCGATCACTCCATGGCCTATTTTATGTATCTTAGCAAACTAAATATCATTTAGCTCAGGTTTACATCTTTACTTTTTCTATTCCTTTAGTACATCAATGACAATAACTCAAGATAGATCCCACATAATATTTTTTATGAATAAATAAAAATATTATGGAACCCCAAGGCAAAGTTAGATATAGAAAGCATACTAAATTGTTATTTTAGTCAAGTAGAGTAAAGGATAAAATAATAGATCAAGGCTTAAAAGAATAAGAAGGAAAAAAGATGAGAAGGGGTAGGTGGTCATATACTAAATACAAAAATAAAACATATTTTTCAAATAGAGAACAGTAACTGTTCTCAATGAAATAATTTTAGAAACATTCTCAAAGTATGATAATTATTAAAATGTGAAATATGATTCCAAATACCATACACAAATAAAACCCTTCCATACATAAAACGGAGCAAAGTGTTCTGTACTCAGAGAAAAGCTCTGTATATGTACAGTTGCTTTGTAGTTATTTCCATTTTCTTTCGGTATGGGGAAATGTAAGGAACAGGAGGGATGCTTGATAGTGTAGTAATTACAATATTTATTTGGTAACAGCAAAAATAATAAAGGGTACTCACAATAAAAAGTATCAAACAGGCATGTAAACACAAGCAGTGAGCTTGCCCATGTCACTTCCGGTGCCTAGTGTTCCCAACACGTGTTTTCATCACAGTCACGTGACTTCATCAGGGAAAGGTCAGAGTCATGTGACTTCATCAGTTATGAACAGAGCAGACAGAAGGTCACCCGCCACCAGCACTCCATTTCAGAGAGTTGTCACCAGCACTTTATTCTTGTTTGCTGACACTGTTAACATACAGTCACCAATCCATCCCACACTTTTATTTTATGGACACTATTCATTTTATCTGCTTTTCTCACTTATGAAAAGTTTTGTTGCATATATTTATACGGATATACTCTTATAAGATGAATATGTGATACGCCTTTTATACATTTTTATGGATTTGTTATGTATTTATTATAGGAACTGCATCTTTTAAGTGTACTTTCAACTGAGCACTTTTGCACTTTATTTGCGCACCATACAGTTATATTTTATCACTGTTTTTATTGTAAGATGAAAAAGTTGAGCATTTGATATGCCTTTTATATATTTTCAAGGATTCAGTATATATTTGTCATAAGAATTTGCCTCTTCTAAATGTTTAACTGAGCACTTTTGCAATTTATTTGCACATTAGTAATTTTACAGTGCAACACTATCTTAATTTTATACTTCATTTGGGTTCTGATATTTCCTTCACTGTTTGCAGCAGTATTTAAATGTACAGACTTGGTTAGCGCGGGAATATCATTTTATTCAATGTTGTTATTGTATATACTAAACATTCTGTATGTCCTTGCTTGGCTAAAATTAATGTGATATTTTAGGTTCCATGCATTTTGCTGTATAGTTGCTAAATTCTCTCATCATTACATTCTCTCATCATTATATCACTGACATTACTCTCCCACATAACATTTAGCATAGGGCAGTGTAGGTGCTCTTGGCCTTAGAAGGAGACTTCCTCAAGATTAATTTCTCAGCAAAGTATAACAAATGGAAATAATTTCAACCAAGGTTAGGGAATTAAATCCTGATTAAACTTGACTATGAACACAATAGGAGTTAGAAATAAGTAAGTGTATGGAATATTAAAGTTTCATTTGAGTTAAATTTACACAAAGGTATGCTCTCTAAACATTGATCTAGATATAATACGTTATGGTCCAGATCCCAGGCTTTTCAACTTTGTAGAAAGATAATGTCTATTCCTGATTTATGTATTTGGCCCTCATAGCTTCTTCTCAATAGATAAAAATGATTATGTAGAGAAATGCAATGAAACTTGGTAACAACTGTATGTTTCTCTTTATAAAACCAGTAATATGTGGACATATTATAGTTATGTGGTAATTTAACAAACAACACAATCAGATTCTGAAAGGAAGGCTTTATTGACCTTTAAAAATTAGTGTAGGGCAAACACTATACTTTATAAAGAAGGACAATATTATGTTAAAAAATCTTAGAAAGAAGAAAATTGGTTTACCAAAAAGAAACTTTTATTGACAACAAAATCACCTTTATTAAATGAACTGCAAACATATTGTTAAAGGTAACCTATCCCATTAAGTATTTTGTTTAAAAATTAAGTCTGCAGCGAACTGAGCTGTGTGTGTGGGAATGGGTACCAGTCCAGTCAAAACCAGGTACCCGCTTTCTACTCTCCCCAAAATGTGCCAAATGTGGCAGCGGAAGGGGGGGGGGAGGCAGACAAGTGGAGCCCTTCCCCTTTTGGGTAGAGCTCCACTTTAACCACTTGCCAACCACGTCACGCCGATATACGTCGGCACAATGGCAGCGGTGGGAAAATGGGCGTACCTGTACATCCCCTTTAAGAGGCGGGGATAGCAGTACAGCATGACCGTGCCCACGGGACCCGTGGACTCGATGTCCTCGGTTCTCCTGGTGATCATGTCACAGAGCCACAGAATGGGGAAGTGCCTATGTAAACAAGGCATTTCCCCATTCTGGCTTGTGTCATAACAGAGATCACTGCTCCCTGTCATCAAGAGCAGTGATCGCTGTCATGTGAGTTGAAGCCCATCCCCCCAAGTTAGAATCACTCCCTAGGACACACTTAACCCCTTAATCACCCCCTAGTGGTTAACCCCTTCCCTGCCAGTGTCATTTACACAGTAATCAGTGCATTTTTATAGGACTGATCACTGAATAAATGACAATGGTCCCAAAATAGTGTCAAAAGTGTCTGATGTGTCCGCCATAATGTCACAGTCCCAATAAAAATCACAGATCGCCACCATTACTAAAAAAAAAAAATAATAAAAATGTCATAAAACTATCCCCTATTTTGTAGACGCTATAACTTTTGCGCAAACCAATCAATATACACTTATTGTGATTTTTTTTAACAAAAATATGTAGAAGAATACATATCGGCCTAAAATGAGGAAAAAAAATGTTTTTTTTACATATTTTTGACGAATATTTACTATAGCAAAAAGTAAAAATGATTGTGTTTTTTTCAAAATTGTCCCTTTTTTGTTTATAGCGCAAAAAATAAAAACCGCAGAGGTGATCAAATACCACCAAAAGAAAGCTCTATTTGTGGGAAAAAAAGGACCTCAATTTTGTTTGGGTGTAACGCCGCATGACCGCGCAATTGTCAGTTAAAGCGACACAGTGCTGAATCAGAAAAAAGTGTTCTGGTCAGGAAGGGGGTGAAATCTTCCGGGGCTGAAGTGGTTATGTTTCACAGTTTTGCAATAAGGCAGTGTTTAAAATTTACAAATATTTGTTGTCTACTAACTCAATATACTTTTATCTTTTAGATTTAGAAATCATTTTGTAAGGTATTGTGTGTTTGTGCACAATTAGTGTAATTTTATTGAATATATTGTTTTGCACAACTCTCATGGCATGTACAAAGGTAATAGCTCCATCTTCTTTTTCTATTGGTCCTGTGCTTTCAGAAAATGTATGGTTTGCGGGGGTCTTTACAAACTCTGAAAGCTGTCAAAATGTAAACATTTTTAAATAAAGTGAACAATTGCAAACATTGTTTGAGCACCTGAAGTTGAAACAAAATGCCTTTTGTTAATAAAAAAGTAGACTTGAAGAAGATTGTTTGTTTGATTAAGAATCTCAAAAGGAGGGCTAGCACAGTTTAACCACTGGGAAGAATTTAAGCTAGAATTTTGATACATTATATTGGTCCTCAAATGTACACCTAAACAAACTCAATTTAAAGACCTTTGATGAACCTTATGCCCACCACTACCTCCCTCCTCCAGAGCTGGTGCAAATGAACTGGGCAAAACATTTTTTTAATGGTAAGATGTTAGCTTCACCAGGGCAATACATGTATTTATTTTTTAAATTATATAGTTACTAGGTATGAGCCGAACACCCCAGTTCGGTTCACATCCAGAACATGCGAACAGGAAAAAAAATTGTTCGAACACGCGAACACTGTTATGCCCCGTACACACGGTCGGACTTTGTTCGGATATTCTGACAACAAAATCCTAGGATTTTTTCTGACGGATGTTGGCTCAAACTTGTCTTGCATACACACGGTCACACAAAGTTGTCGGAAAATCCGATCGTTCTGAACGCGGTGACGTAAAACACGTACGTCGGGGCAGTGGCCAATAGCTTTAATCTCTTTATTTATTCTGAGCATGCGTGGCACTTTGTCCATCGGATTTGTGTACACACGATCGGAATTTCCGACAACGGATTTTGTTGTCGGAAAATGTTATATCCTGCTCTCAAACTTTGTGTGTCGGAAAATCCGATGGAAAATGTGTGATGGAGCCTACACACGGTCGGAATTTCCGACAACAAGGTCCTATCACACATTTTCCGTCGGAAAATCCGACCGTGTGTACGGGGCATTAAAGTCTATGGGATATGAACATGAATAATCAAAAGTGCTCATTTTAAAGGCTTATATGCAAGTTATTGTCATAAAAAGTGTTTGGGGACCTGGGTCCTGCCCCAGGGGACACGTATCAATGCAAAAAAAGTTTTAAAAAATGGTTGTTTTTTCAGGAGCAAAATGACATTTTCTAAAGGGGAAAAAAAGGTCATGAAGTAATAGCGGTGCCGGCTATAGTGAATTGTCTATGGGAGAAATCAAAAGTGCTAATTTTAAGGGTTAATATGCAAGTTATTGTCATAAAAAGTGTTTGGGGACCTGGGTCCTGCCCCAGGGGACATGTATCAGTGCAAAAAAAAGTTTTAAAAACGGCCGTTTTTTCGGGAGCAGTGATTTTAATAATGCTATAAGTGATAATAAGTGAGACAATAAGTAACACAATAAAAGTGTAATATTCCTTTAAATTTTGTCTATAGTATGCCTGTAAAGGGGCGTGTGTTTCCCATATTTAGAACAGTCTGATAGCAAAATGTCATTTCAAAAAAAATAATTCAAAACTACTCGCGGCTATAATGAATTGTTGGTCAATACACATAAAAGTTCATTGATAAAAACGGCATTGAATTTCCCCACAGGGGAACCCCGAACCAAAATTTAAAAAAAAAATGCGTGGGGCTCCCCCTAAATTCCATACCAGGCCCTTCAGGTCTGGTATGGATATTAAGGGGAACCGCGCACCAAAATTTTTAAAAAAATGGCATGGGGGTCCCCCTCAAAATCCATACCAGGGTCTGGTATGGATTTTAAGGGGAACCCTGCGCCAAAATTTTTTTTAAAATGGCGTGGGGTCTCCCCAAAATTCCATACCAGACCCTTTTCTGAACACGCAACCTGGCAGGCCACAGGAAAAGAGGGGGGGATGGGAGAGTGCCCCCCCTCCTGAACCGTACCAGGCCACATGCGCCTCAACATTGGGAGGGTGCGTTGGGGTAGTCCCCCAAAGCACCTTGTCCCCATGTTGATGGGGAGAAGGGCCTCATCCCCACAACCCTTGCCTGGTGGTTGTGGGGGTCTGTGGGCGGGGGGCTTATCGGAGTCTGGAAGCCCCCTTTAACAAGGGGACCCCCAGATCCTGCCCCCCTGTGTGAATTGGTAATGGGGTACAAATGTACCCCTACCATTTCACAAAAAAGTGTCAAAAAGGTTAAAAAACACAAGAGACGGTTTTTGACAAGTCCTTTATTAATTTCTTCTTCTTCCATCTTCTTTCTTCTGGTCTTCCTTCGGTGTTCTTCTTCTTCCTCCATCTTCTTCTTGTCCATCTTCTTCTTCTCCATCTTCTTCTTCTCTATCTTCTTCTTCCTCCGCTCTTCTCGTCCCGCATCTTCCTTCTTCTCCGCTCCGTCCGCACGATCCGCCTCAGTGGGAGTCTTCCGCCGTGTGACGCTTCGGTTATTCTGACACTTCTTATATAACGGAGGGCGGGGCCGCCCGATGACCCCACCTCCTCTGACACACAAGGTCTTCCCTATGGCATACGTTTACATAAACAGGTGACCCCGCCCCCTCTGACAACACGGGGAAAGCCATAGGGAACTTCCTGTGCGTCAGAGGAGAGCGTGTCACCGGGTGGCTCTGCCCTCCGTTATATAAGAAGTGTCAGAAGAACCGAAGTGTCACACGGTGGAAGACTCCCACTGAGGCGGATCGTGCGGACGGAGCGGAGAAGAAGCAGGAGGAAGATGCGGGACAAGAAGAGTGGAGGAAGAAGAAGATGGAGAAGAAGAAGATGGAGGAAGAAGAACACCGAAGGAAGATCAGAAGAAAGAAGATGAAAGAAGAAATTAATAAAGGACTTGTCAAAAACCGTCTCTTGTGTTTTTTTAACCTTTTTGACACTTTTTTTGTGAAATGGTAGGGGTACATTTATACCCCATTACCAATTCACACAGGAGGGGCCGGGATCTGGGGGTCCCCTTGTTAAAGGGGGCTTCCAGATTCCGATAAGCCCCCCGCCCGCAGAGCCCCACAACCACTGGGCAAGGGTTGTGGGGATGAGGCCTTTCTCCCCATCAACATGGGAACAAGGTGCTTTGGGAAGCTACCCCAAAGCACCCTCCCAATGTTGAGGGCATGTGGCCTGGTACAGTTCAGGAGGGGGGGCACTCTCTCGTCCCCCCCTCTTTTCCTGCGGCCTGCCAGGTTGCGTACTCGGATAAGGGTCTGGTATGGATTTTTGGGGGGACCCCACGCCATTTTTTTTAAGATTTTGGCGCAGGGTTCCTCTTAAAATCCATACCAGACCTGAAGGGTCTGGCATGGATTTTGAGGGGGACCCCATGCCATTTTTCTTTTCAATTTTGGCGCGGGGTTCCCCTTAATATCCATACTAGACCTGAAGGGCCTGGTATGAAATTTAGGAGGATGCCCATGCATTTTTTTTTAAATTGTGGTTCAGGGTTCCCCTGTGGGGAAATCCCATGCTGTTTTTATCAATAAACTGTTATATGTATTGTCGGACCGACAATTCATTATAGCCGCGAATAGTTTTAAATGACTTTTTTTTCCTTTACAAATGTCATTTTGCTGTCAGACTGTTATAAACACGGGAAACATGCGCCCCTTTACAGGCATACTATAGACACCCCCCAGGTACAAAATTTAAAGGAATATTACACTTTTATTGTTTCAATTTAAGCATTATTAAAATCACTGCTCCTGAAAAAAACGGCCATTTTTTAAACTTTTTTTTGCATTGATACATGTCCCCTGGGGCAGGACCCAGGTCCCCAAACACTTTTTATGACAATAACTTGCATATTAACCCTTAAAATTAGCACTTTTGATTCCTCCCATAGACAATTCACTATAGCCGACACCGCTATTACTTCATGACTTTTTTTCCCTTTAGAAATGTAATTTTGCTGTCAGACTATTCTAAACATGGGAAAAAAGCACCACTTTACAGGCAAACTATAGACACCCCCAGGTATGAAATTTAAAGGAATATTTCACTTTTATTGTTGCACTTTAAGTTTTATTAAAATCACTGCTCCCGAAAAAATGGCGGTTCTTAAAACTTTTTTTGCATTGATACATATCCCCTGGGGCAGGACCCGGGTCCCCAAACACTTTTTATGACAATACCATGCATATAAGCCTTTAAAATTAGCACTTTTGATTTCTCACATAGACTTTTAACGGGTGTTCCGCGGCTTTCGAATTTGCCGCGAACACCCCAAATTGTTCGTTGTTCGGCGAACTAGTGAACAGCCAATGTTCGAGTCTAACTCATGTTCAACCCGAACATAAAGCCCATCCCTAATAGTTATATATGACTGCAATGCCTCCGCAACAAACACTTAATCTGGGGATTTAATTAAGGTTCCTATGCCAATATAATGGCACAAGAAACGGTTAGGAGTGGCGTGCATCTGCGTCACCCACCCCAGAGTGAAATAGTAATTAGTATAGGTTTGCACCTAATTAAAAGAGGGAATGCAGGCAATGCAGGCAATGCATTCTATAAAGAAAACTGCTGCAGATTCTGCCAGCTCGGAGCAGCTGTACGGGAAATGAGCTGTCAGCAGACAGCTCACATCCCTATCTCTTTCTGTGCACTGATTACACTACATGAGCAGAGCCTGCAGTGTTAACAACACTCTCCTCCCTTCCATTCTGAGATGAGCAGGGGGTTGGGGATTTACAGACAGATTGGAGCTGCAGTTTTAGCTCTCCTGTTCTCTGTGTTGTGTCTGTTAGACATGGCAGGACAGAGAACTAATCAATCCTAATTAACAAATGGGCTTGCTCCTCTTACTATTCAGGTGCAGCATCTGCACTGTTTTTTATGTTTAGAAGAGTGGTGCTAGCATTGTGCTTTCACAACTCTTTATTAATTTCCCCTTTGTCTTGATCAGTAAAACAATGAAAAAAGTAGAGTGAAATCTTTTTTAACAGAGCTGGTAATCGGCTATTTTTCCTACTCACACTGATAGCGCGAGGAGGAAAAAAAAGCAGATCACTGGCGGCTGCGAGAGGGACATCGGTCCTGATTGTGGAGATGTCACCTACCAGTGCCCACCAGTGCCACCTACCAGTGGCTGCAGTACCACCCATCAGTGCCCACAGTGTCACCTATCAGTGCCCTCAGTGTCACCTATCAGTGCCCTCAGTGCCACCTGTCAGTGCCCACAGTGCCGCCTATCAGTGCCCACAGTGCCGCCTATAAATCACCAATCAGTGCGTCATTACCAGTGCTGCCTATTAATACCACCTACCAGTGCCCATCAGTGCCACCTACCAGTGCTCATTAGTGCCATCTTTCAGTGCCCAACAGTGACATCTATCAGTGCCACCCATCAGTGCCACTCATTAGTACCACCCATCAGTGCCACCCATCAGGGCCCATCAGTGCCATCTTATCAGTGCTGTCTTATCAATGCCCATCAGTGTCGTCTTATCTGTGCCTATCAGTGTCGCCTTATCTGTGCCTTTCAGTGCAGCCCATCACTGCCCATCAGTGCCCATCAGTGCAGCCCATCACTGCCCATCAGTGCAGCCTCATCAGTGAATATCAATGAAGGAGAAAAAAGTAACCGTTTGCATTATTTTATAACAAACTATGAAACATGTTTTTTTTTTCAAAAATTTCTGTCTTTTTTGTTTGTTTAGCAAAAAAAAAACCCAAATAGTGATTAAATACCACCAAAAGAAAGCTCCATTTTTGTGAATAAAATTATAAAAATTTTATTTGAGTACAGTGTAGCATGACCGCGCAATTGTCATTCAAATTGTGACAGCGCTGAAAGCTGAAAATTGGTCTGGGCAGGAGGGGGGTTGAAGTGCCCAGTAAGCAAGAGGTTAAATACCCTGTAACAACTCATTATAACAACAACAACATTATATCTGCTACTGCTGGGAATGACTATTTACATGTCTGTATAGAGGAGACAGATAAAATATTTCAGGAGAAAGCCTAATTTGCCAGTGAGGCATCCCTTTTTTTATATTGATTTGAATAGCTCATTTAACTTTTTATTTTATATTTTTATGTTACAGAAGGTTGGAGGGGAAAAATTAAAAATGTAATTTCTTTATGCTTGAGTGTTATTCTTATGGTTTCTCACACACAAACACATCAATAAAAACATATTTAGTGCCTTGAAAAAGTATTCATACCCCTTGAAATTTTCCACATTTTGTCATGTTACAACCAAAATTGTAAATTTATTTTATTGGGATTTTATGTGATAGACCAGTCAATACTTTGTAGAACCACCTTTCGCTGCAATTACAGCTGCAAGTCTTTTTGTGGATGTCTCTACCAGCTTTGCACATCTAGAGAGTGACATTTTTGCCCATTCCTCTTTGCAAAATAGCTCAAGCTCTGTCAGATTGGATGGAGAGCCTCTGTGAACAGCAATTTTCAAGTCTTGCCACAGATTCTCAATTGGATTTAGGTCTGCACTGTGACTGAGCCATTCCATCGCATGAATATACTTTGATCTAAACCATTCCATTGTAGCTCTGGCTGTCTGTTTAGGGCCGTTGTCCTGCTGGAAGGTGAACCTCTGGCCCAGTCTCAAGATTTTTGCAGACCCTAACAGGCTTTCTTCTAAGATTGCCCTATTTTTGGCTCCATCTTCCCATCATATATATTCTGTTCTATTGTTTTTCTAGTCTATTCTTTTCTATTCAAATCTTTTCTATTAGAATTCATTCTATATGAAATTCGAACTTCAGAAGCCATCTTCCGAAATTTGAATTTTGTATAGAACAAATTCGAATTTGAATAGAAAATATTAGAATAGAATAGAAAATAATAGAAAAGAATAGCATAGAAAAACAATAGAACAGAATAAAAAAAATATTTATATATAATTTTTTTTTAGTCTGTTCTATTGGAAATCGTAATCTTTTCTGTTCAGATTCAAATTCATTCTATACGAAATTTGAATTTCGGAAGATGGCTTCAGAAGTTCGAGTTTTGTATAGAATGAATTTGAATTCGAATAGAAAAGATTTGAATAGAAAATAATAGAAAAGAATAGACTAGAAAAACAATAGAACAAAATAGAATAAAATATAATATATATTATATTTTATTCTATTCTGTTCTATTGTTTTTCAAGTTTATTCTTTTCTATTATTTTCTATTTTATGCTAATCTTTTCTATTCTAATTTGATTTCATTATATACGAAATTCAAATTGTGGAAAATGGTTATATATAGTTTACTTTTTTGAATTCGGTCAAATTTTTTCGAATGCAGTAGAATTTTTTTTAATTTGATGGTTTTTTGTAATCCGGTAAATTTTTTTCAAATTTGATCGACTTTTTTCAAATTCGGTCAAAATTTTTTCGAATTCGAAACTAATCTATTCTAATCTTTTCTATTCAAATTCGATTTAATTCTATAAGAAATGTGAATTTTGTATAGAATTAATTCAAATTTGAATAGAAAAGATTACAATAGAATAGAAAAGAACAGAAAAGAAAAACAATAGAACAGAATAGAATCAAATATAATATATATTATATTTGATTCTATTCTGTTCTATTGTTTTTCTATTCTTTTCTATTTTAGTTTCCATTGTTTTGAATTGTATTCTAATCTATTCTCGAATTCGAATTTATACTATTCGGAATTCAAATTTCGGAAGACGATCATGTTCTATTTTATTACATTCTATTAAATTCTATTCTATTCTTTACTATTCTTTTATTTGTATTCTATTGCGTTATTGTTTTATATTCTATTTTATTGTATTTTTTAGAAAATCAATTTCTATTTTTTCGAATTTGTTTTCGAAACAAATTTGTTTTCAAATTCAATTCGGATTTTGTTTGCTTTTTTTCGATTTGAATCGTTATTTCGGATTTGTTTAAATTCGTTACTTTTGAAATTCAGAAATTCAGATGTATACGAATTTCCGAATAATGAAAAATTTGTCCAAATTTTGATTCGGAACTAAACGAAATGCACATGTCTAATGCAGTACTTTTTTTATTCTTTTCATAGCAGTACAAGTTATACATTTCTCCATACATTTTATTCCAGATACATAATCTTGCTTCTAACATTCACCCGCCCCAAAAAAAAAAAAAAAAAAAAAAAAAAAAACTAAAAAAGAAGGGGGCAAAACCCAACGACAACAAAAATGGATTTCCTCCCCCTGCTGTATCTCTCCCCCCCCCCGCGACCCCAAAAGCCCCCCCCCCCATCCTCCCATCCTCTACCCAGACCCAACATTGTCCCTCTCCCATATTGATTCATCTTTTATTTTCATTGTCCCAGGCCTCTACCCAGCTTTTCCAGATGGCGTCAAATTTATCTTGGCTCCCTCTATGTGTATAAATAAATTCCTCCTTTATTATGGCTTCTTTTATTTGTGTTCTCCATTCTTCGACCGTTGGGGGGTATTTAGATATCCACTTCTGAGCAATTAGCTTTCGTGCCTGAAACAAGCCTCTCGTCATTGCGGTATGGGTATGTTTTGAAATATTTGGTTCCTCCACTATATTTAATAAACATAAATTTGGATCTAGTGAAATTTCTATACCCAATGCGCTATTTATGTTTTTAATTATATCCTGCCAGTAACGATGGAGTTTGGGGCATTTCCACAACATGTGTATTAGATTAGCCGGTGCACCACTGCATCGGGGGCATAAGGGGGATTCCCTGCGTTTCCATTTAAATAGTTTTTCGGGGGTATAGTATGATCTATGTGTAATAAAAAGTTGTGTTAATTTTTGAGTAGCTGACAGAGATACCTTTGGGATCGCAGACAAGACCTCCGACCACTGAGCGTCAGTCAGTGCTCCCAGGTCTCGTTCCCACTGCAACCTGGCCGGTACCACTATAGTTTCCTTAAATTTACACTGCAATATCTCATATATTTCAGAGATAAGTCCCTTCTTTTGATCCCTTTTCTTCAACAATATTGTTATTTTAGAGACATTAAGCTTAAATACAGATATACGGGCCTGGACATGAAAAGCATGTCTAAGCTGGAGATACTGAAAGAACCTCTGTCTTGGAATCCCGAATTCCTCAGATATTTGCGCAAATGATTTTATCTTATCGTTCCAAAACAGTTGTTCCACATGTCTCAGCCCCTGAGTTTGCCAAAGCCCAAATCCCTCCAATCTCTGCACTTCCTCATAATTTGCGTTATTCCATATTGGTGTATAGGAAGTATAACCTGTAATGTTAGTAATCTTTTTTATTGCTAGCCATACCTTACTGAATAGCTCACCTGTCATGAATTTCTTATCTTTTTGAAAGGTTTTTGTCTCTAGTAGGGACATCAGTGAATATCCCTTACCCAGTGGAAGTAATAACCCCTGTATGGGATCATTCTCATCTACCTCTGTCCAGCCAAAAAATTGCTGGGTTTGTGAAGCCAAAAAATAATTTTTTGGATGTGGGATGTGCACATGTCTAGTCAGCTCCTCCCCTCTGACCCCTACAGGACAACCTCTAAACTAGCCTATAAAGTGCGGCTGTCTCCCATAGGAAATGTTCTTTTTTTCATCCTCGCTCCGGACACCTCAAGAAAAAAAAATACATGTTTTGTTTCAAGCATTACCTTTCCTTATAGCCTTCCCAGATTCAGCCTCTCCTCGGCAAGAAGACCCCCTCTTTTGGGCTGTAAATTTCCTTAGATGTTGGGTACCCTTGGTGCTGGGGTGGAAGACAGTACAGTATAGATTACTGTGTTTAATACTGAAGCCATCGGTTGACAGATAAACTCTGCCATGGATGCTGCTTTTCATTGGAGGTTCTTTACTGGTTGTTTGTACAGTATAAATTACTGTATTGAAGCTGGCTGGTGATTTTGTTTAAAAGGCTCGCTGGCGCTTGTAGTCCGCTGGTGATGGCGGTTCCACATGCTCCGGTGTGGGGGCGGAGAGCTGGTGTGAAGCAGATGACGTGTCATGGCAGATTGGCTGGCAGAGGGGAATGCCCGGCTCGGGATTCCCCTGGTTGCTATGGAGCCGTTAGGACGTGATAAGTGGAAGCCACCTCCGGGTTGTGCGGCCGGCTTCCATCTATCTCTCTGCTGCCACTGCACTGTATTCAGCCTGGGTCTCTGCCATTGCCCTCTGTGAGTACATGCCCAGTCATTTCTACTATGCCTGTGTTTCCTGCTATGCTGTGCTGCTAATACTATGCAGGGTCTATGCAGAAGCTTCGGCTGGAGATTTTAGAAGGAGGGCTCCTGTTTGTGAGTTTCTTTTAAGATCCAAAGCCCTGTTGCCAGCCTCAAAGCACTGAAGATTCTTAGGAAAGGAATTTATGTTTGATTTATTTATTTATTTTTAATTTTATTTTATAAAAAGTGCTGCATGTGGAAGAGACCAGGATGGAATACATTTTTATCAGTTGGTTGCTCGAATAGACTTCTCGTGTCATCCATGAGAATCGGCTTGGTCAAGGTCACATCACCCAGACATCTGCCAAAAGGGCTTGATCGGCTCACAACTATAGCAGAAGGTCTTCTAGGTCTGCCAAAAATGTTTTCCTGCTCCAGCTTAAGGTGGCTGCTAGTGGGGCCTCTTCTGCTCTATCTTGCTTGGAATATTGATGTGTGGTGGCCAGAGGAGTGTGTTAGAGCTGGCTTAACTACCTCAGTACTGGGCACTTTCACCCCCTTCCTTCCCACACCTATTTTCAGCTTTCAATGCTCTCGCACTTTCAGTGACAATTAGTCATGCTACACTGTACCAAAATGAAATTTGTATCCTTTTGTTCACACAAATATAGCTTTCTTTTGGTGGTAAAAAATGTGGTGCCTAAAACAATGAAAAACTATAACATGTATAGTAAAAGTAACACATTTTTACTAAATACATCTGTTAAAAAAGATATAACAATCTTTGATTTAAAATAGCATAATCAGACCAAAACATTAAAGAATGAAGTATAACTACTGTACAAAAACGTGATTCTCGACATGTTTCACCAGAATATATAGCTTCTTGAGGAAAGTCCAATCATGTGGATGGAAATTAAAAAAAAAAAAAAAAAACAATATAGTGAAAAATATAGATTTAAATGCACAGTCCCATGATATGATCAGTGATATAAACTTATAGGTGAAAACACAACAGTTCAGTGCAAAGAATAATTTCTGATTATTTATATGGACTTTTTGTATGGTGTTTGGAGTGCTGCTTTTTTTATGTTTGTGAGTTTTGGAGGATTGTATATTCCTTTTTTGCTAGCAGCTTAGTCTGATTTTGAGTGTAGCACTGACTTTTTGAAGGCTTATATGCAAGTTAGTGGCCATAAAAAGGGTATTGGGGCCTGGGTACTGCCCTGGGGGACATGAATCAATGCAAACATTTTAGTTTTTGCAGGAGCAGTGATTGCAGTGATTTTAATGATGCTTAAAGTGAAACAATAAAAAATTAAACATTCCTTTAAATATAGTTCCTGGGGGGTCCCCTTAGTCTGCCTATAAAGTGGCACATCTGTACCATATAGAACCTGCTGCAGCTAAAATGACATATATAAAAAAAATAACATTCAAATAGATTTTCCCGGCTGCAAGCCATTGCCAGCCATACAGAAATGTTAAAAAAGCAGCGTGGGGGTCCCCTCACCAATCCATACTAGGGTACCTTTGGGTTAGGTATGGATTTTAAGGGGAATCCCACGCCAAAATTTTTTAAAAAAAGGGCGCAGGGTCCCCCCCAAAATCCACAGCAAACCCTTATCTGAGCATGTAGCCCGGCAGGTCAGGAAGGGGGGCGAGCCATTGTCCCCCTAAACCATACCAGGCCACATGCTCTCAACATGGGCGGGTTCATTGGGGTAGGGGGCTCTGTCTCCATGTTGATGGGGATAAGGGCCTCTTCCCGACAACCTTGGGCTGTGGTTGTGGGGGTCTGCAGGCAGGGGGCTTATTGGAATCTGGAAGTCCCCTTTAACAAGGGGGCCCTCAGTTCCTGACCCCCCCATACTATGGGGTACATAATACTCCTACCCATTCACCAAAAAAGTTTCAAAAAGAAATAAAAACACACACAGTTTTTGACCACTCTTTTATTAAACATAAAAAAAGAATATTCCCTGATGTAGATCCATCGTAAACCACAATGCCCACTGCACCACAACCAGCAACCAGAAAAACGGGCTCCACTCATGACGAAGGCTAACCGATGTCTGCCTGCTGTGCCCTCTGAGAGTTCTTAAATAGGTAAGGGGCGGCGACACCTAGCGATGTCACCTGGTGGCACTGCCCATGTGTGACGTCACAAATCGGTGCATGCAACAACTGTCAGAACAGGCAATCAGCAGTTAGCCTTTGTCGATGCAGAGCTTTTTTTTGCAATAGATCTACATCAGGGGACATTGTTTTTTTTATTTTTAATAAAGGAATTGTCAAAAACTGTGTGTGTGGATTTATTTCTTTTTAAAACTTTTTTTGGTGAATAAGTAGGGGCACAATGTACCCTATACTCATTCACATGGGGGGTAGGATCTAAGGGCCCCCTTTTTAAAGTGGGCTTTCAGATTCTGATAAGCCCCCTGCCTGCAGACCCCCACAACCACAGCCCAGGGTTGTGGGGAAGAGGCACTTGTCCCCATCAACATGGAGGCAAGGTGCTCTGGGGTGGGGCAGAGTACCCCCTGCCCCAAAACACCCCCTCATGTTGAGGGCATGTGGCCTGGTAGGGTCCAGAAGGGGGGGCACTCGCTCGCACCCCCCCTTTCCTGGCCTGCCAGGCTGCATGCTCGGATAAGGGTTTGGTATGTATTTTGGGGGGACTTCATGCCATTTTTCTTTAAATTTTGGAATTAGCGTTTCCCTCAAATTCATACCAGACTTAAGGGTTTGGTATGGATTTTGGGGGGGACCCCATGCTGTTTTTTTCTTTTTAAATTTTGACATGGGGTTTCTCTTAAAATCCATACCAGACCCAAAGCCCGCTTACAGATGATGACTCCCCGGCCCCACTCCTTAACAACTTATTGATTGTGCGCTTGGTGAGCGAACATCCCGCTGAGCGCACAGAAAAATTCAGGTGTTCAGCAAACACCCTAGTGGGCGATGTTTGGGCCTACCTATTAAGACAATTCAAGTGCATTCACTTTTGCAACCTATTTGTATACTGATTGACCTAATCTGGATAAAGTCTTTGCTCCTTCAAAATGTTTTTTCCCAATGATACCCTATTGAGGAGGGTTTCTTAACCACTTCAGCCCCAGGCCATTTGGCTGGCCAAAGACCAGAGGACCTTTTATAATTTGGCACTGCGCTGCTTTAACTGGTAATTGCACATGCAATGTTGTACCCAAATGAAATTTGCGTCCTTTTTTTCCCACAAATAGAGCTTTCTTTTGAGGGTATTTGCCTCTGCAATTTTTTTTTGCGATATAAACAGAAAAAGACCGAACATTCTTTAAAAAAATGATATTTTCTACTTTTTGTTATAAGAAAAATCCAACTCAATTTTAGTCATACATTTAGGCCAAAATGTATTAAGCCACATGTCTTTGGTAAAAAAAATGTCAATAAGCGTATATTTATTGGTTTGCATAAAAGTTATAGCGTCTACAAACTAGGGTACATTTTCTGAAATTGATGTAGCTTTTAGTTTATGACTGCCTATCTCATTTCTTGAGGTGCTAAAATAACAGGGCAGTACAACCCCCCCCCCCAAATCACCCCATTTTGGAAAGTAGACACCCTAAGGAAATTGCTAAGAGGCATGTTGAGCCCATTGAATGTTTTAATTTTTTTGTCCCAAGTGATGGAATAATGACAAACTTTTTTTTTTTGCACAAAGTTGTCACTAAATGATATATTGCTCGCACATGCCATGTACATATGTAGAATTACAGCTCAAAATAAATTCTGCTGCTTCTCCTGAGTATGGGGATACCACATGTGTGGGACTTTTTGGGAGCCTAGCTGCGTACGGGGCCCCTAAAACCAATCACCACCTTCAGGATTTCTAAGGTCGTGAATTTTTTATTTTACTCCTCACTACCTATCACAGTTTTGAAGGCCATAAAATTCCAAGATGGCAAACCCCCCCCCCCCCCCAAATGACCCCATTTTGGAAAGTAGACACTCCAAGTTATTTGCTGAGAGGCATGTTGAGTCCATGGAATATTTTATATTTTGCCACAAGTTGCGGGAAAATGACAAACTTTTTTTTTTTGCACAAAATTGTCACTAAATGATATATTGCTCACACATGCAATGGGCAAATGTGAAATAACACCCCAAAATAAATTCTGCTGCTTCTCCTTTTTGGGAGCCAAGCCGCGTAAGGGCGTACATTTTTGATTTCACTCCTCACTACCTATCATAGTTTTGAAGGCTATAAAATGCCAAGATAGCACAAAATACCACATGTGTGAGACTTTTTGGGAGCCTAGCCGCGTACGGGACCCCGAAAACCAAGCACCTCCTTCAGGCTTTCTAAGGGTGTAAATTTTTGATTTCACTCCTCACTACCTATCACAGTTTCAGAGGCCATGGAATGCCCTGATGGCACAACCCCCCCCAAATGACCCCATTTTGGAAAGTAGACACCCCAAGCTATTTGCTGAGAGGCATGGTGAGTATTTTGCAGCTCTCATTTGTTTTTGAAAATGAATAAAGAAAAGAAATTTTTTTTTTTTCTTTTTTCAAATTTCAAAACTTTGTGGCAAAAAGTGAGATCTGCAAAATACCTCTCAGCAAATAGCTTGGGGTGTCTACTTTCCAAAATGGGGTCATTTGGGGGGGTTTGTGCCATCAGGGCATTCCATGGCCTCCAAAACTGTGATAGGTAGTGAGGAGTGAAATCAAAAATTTACACCCTTAGAAAGCCTATAGGAGGTGCTTGGTTTTCGGGGTCCCGTACGCAGCTAGGCTCCCAAAAAGTCTCACACATGTGGTATCCCCGTACTCAGGAGAAGCAACAGAATGTATTTTGGGGTGTAATTTCACATATGCCCATGGAATGTTTGAGCAATATATCTTTTAGTGACAACTTTGTGCAAAAAGAATTGTCTTATTCCCGCAACTTGTGTCAAAATATGAAATATTCTATGGACTCGACATGCCTCTCAGCAAATAGCTTGGGGTGTCTACTTTCCAAAATGGAGTCATTTGGGGGGGGGGGTTTAAACTGTCCTGCCATTTTATGTACAACATTTAGAAGCTTATGTCACACATCACCCACTCTTCTAACCACTTGAAGACAAAGCCCTTTCTGACACTTTTTGTTTACATGAAAAAATAATTTTTTTTGCAAGAAAATTACTTTGAACCCCCAAACATTATATATTTTTTTAAAAGAAAAGGCCCTACAGATTAAAATGGTGGGTGTTTATTTTTTTCTTTTCACACAGTATTGCGATTTTTCAAACACTTTTTTTTGGAAAAAACACACTTTTTTTAATTTTAATGCACTAAAGCACTCTATTTTTCCCAAATGTTTGATGTAATAAAAAAGATGATCTTAGGCCGAGTACATGGATACCAAACACGACATGCTTTAAAATTGCGCACAAACGTGCAACGGCGACAAACTACATACATTTTTAAAAGCCTTTAAACGCCTTTACAGGTTACCACTTTAGATTTACAGAGGGGTCTAAAATTACTGCCCTCAATCTGACCTTCGTGGTGATACCTCACATGCATGGTGCAATTGCTGTTTACATATGACGCCAGACCGACGCTTGCGTTCGCCTTTGCGTGAGAGCAGGGGGGGGGGACAGGGGTGCTTTTTTTTTTTTCTAATTATTTATTTTGCTTTTTCATTTTATTTTTAAACTGTTCCTTTCCTTTATATATTTTTTTATCATTTTTATTGTTATCTCAGGGAATGTAAATATCCCCTATGATAGCAATAGGTAGTGACAGGTACTATTTTTTGAAAAAATTGGGGTCTATTAGACCCTAGATCTCTCCTCTGCCCTCAAAGCATCTGACCACACCAAGATCGGTGTGATAAAAATGCTTTCCCAATTTCCCAATGGCGCTGTTTATATCCGGCGAAATCTAAGTCATGAAATGCTTGTAGCTTCCGGTTTCTTAGGCCATAGAGATGATTGGAGCCATTCTGGTCTCTGATCAGCTCTATGGTCAGCTGGCAGAACCACCAGCTGCATTCTCAGGTTCCCTGTTGAGACAGGAGAGCCAGAGAAAACCATGGAAGACGGTGGGGGGACATTCCCTCCCACTGCTTGTAAAAGCAGTCTAGAGGCTAATTAGCTGCTAGGATTGCTTTTACATGAAAGCCGACTGCTGGCTGAAAAGAATGATACCAAGATGATACCTAAACCTGCAGGCATCATTCAGGTATAACCACTCAAAGTCACAGCAACATACCAGTACATTGCTGGTCCTTGTTGGCCATATATTGTAATCTTTTTTTTCATGCAGCCTAGAGATTGATCGGTGGGTATGCCCACCATTAGAATACCTCCCTTCATACACCCACTTCTTTTTTTTTTTTTTTCTTTCCTTTTTTTTTATTGTTTTTTCTCCTTTTTTTTTCTTTGTCCACTTCAGTGTTTACCTTTGAGAGACTTATTTCAACTTGACGTTCAAACTCTGTCCCTTCTCAAATTCACATCATTGTGGCATCATTATAAAAAAGAAAAAAAAATCCTTTCCTTTATTTGTACAAAAAACTGTAAAATTTTTCCCGATCTGCACCACTCACCCACTACCCCCCTCTCTAATTTCCACCCCACCACCCCCGCCTCACCGTTACATTTTTCCTTCCTTCCCAGATGTTATTTCATCTTAAGATCCTATGCCTTCCAACTTCTTCTGCCAATAGCTGTCCGAGGTTTTATATATTTCCCACCCATTCCAGATAGAGTTGCATTTGTCTAATTGCCCTTTATCCTTACAACATAGTAATTCCATTTTGCGATAGTAATCCACTTGTTTGAACCATTCTCTTAAGTCTGGGCTTTCACTCGTTAACCAATTTTTTGGGATCAATCCCCTTGCAGCATTTAGTAGTTTTAGCGTTACTTTTTTCATGTATTGCTTTTTAGGAGTGTTGGCATCATGGAACAGACAAGTCAATCTGTTGTTTTCTATCTTCTCGCCCATTATTTACTTTACACAATTGATTACTTCCTGCCAGAATACACAAATTTTCGGGCAATCCCACCATATGTGTATCATTGTGGCTTTTTTTTTAATAATCTTTATTTATGAAAACATTTTTACAAATTTTTATAAAACATATACACATCCATTACATTGTCTATAATATGTTTAAATTATCCTATACTTCCCTATTCAAAAAGCTTTTCATATCTCCACCTAACTAGTTACACAATATTTTCAAGAATACATGCCCCACATAATTTAAAAACCAATTGCTATCTAACACATTTATACATCAAATCCCCCCCCCCCCCCATTCATACTCACTCACCCAGATCACCCACCATTCCAAAAAAAAAAAAAACCTCTGGGAGAAGGGGGTAAATACTCCCACTCCACTATAGAGGGCACACACGTGCTTTTCCATTTTCTAGCTATAATAGTTCATGCTGCAGTCAAAAAATATTTTAATATTCCCTTCTTTATACTTTTCACCGATCCTGGGATCATAGATAGTACTGCCACTTGTATATCTGGTTGTAAATCTATCTCTGTCACAGCCCTATATAACCTATATATCTTAAATATTTTTTGCCAGAATAGCTGAACCTCTGGACAGAAGTACCAGATATGTGACAATGTGCCTTTTGCCACGTGACACCTCCAACATACATCTTCATTATCGGGATTTATTTTATGCATATCCACTGGACACCTATACTATCTGGCTAAGATTTTATAATTTCTTTCTTGATGTTTGGCAGAGATTGAGAGTTTATGTGTCAATATAATTGCTTTTTCCCATCGTTTTCTAGGGATATCCATCCCTAGATCTTCCTCCCATTTTTTAATATAGAGTATCTCTTGTTCCTTATTTTCTGAAGTCAGATATTTATAGACATTAAAGTATGTGCTGGTCTATGTTCTTGTAAAAATATGTTTTCTAATTCTGTCAGAGGCCTATCTAATACGGACTCCTTCATTAAGGATGAGATGTATTATTGAAGTTACCCGTATTGCATCCATTTCTTTTTATGTTCCATACCCATGGCATCTAATGGAAGGAGTCTATTCCCCTCCATCATCTCCACTATCCTAGTATCCTTACATCTCTTCCATTTAAGAAATGTTTTGGATTCCATTGCTAGTGGGAATTCTGGATTGCTAAATAGGGGGGTCATAGGACCTCTATAAGTAGATCCTATCCCCCGCTTTATTATATTGTCCCACACGTTCAATGTTGATACAACTAAAGAGGGCATATCGCCATCCAATGGTCTAAATTCCTTCTTAGTCCATGGTAATGATTTCAGTTTTATGACCGTGATCTCTTCCTCAAGCTTCACCCATTGCTTAGAATCTGCATTGTGGAACCATTCCACAATCCTGGTTATAAATACTGATCTGAGGTACACCAATATGTCTGGGAGAGCAAGACCTCCATCCTTTTTTAACCTGTTTAATACTGCTCTACTAATTCTGGCGGTTTTACCTGCCCAAACAAAATTCCCTATAACCCTACGTAGTTGATTCAGAATGTTTGTTGAAGGAAAAATAGGAAATGTTTGAAGTATATATAATATTTTAGGCAGTATATCCATTTTTATAATGTTTATTCTACCCATCCAGGAAAAAGTTCTTTTATCATACTGTTGTAGTGTTCTAGTTATTTTTTCGGAAGGTAGTTGTATTTCTGCAATTTGTTCATCTCTTTAGGGATGAAAGTTCCAAGATATTTGATTGCATTTACCTGCCATTTAAAAGAGTTTTTTTTGAGAAGTTCCACCATGACACTTGACAAATTAATATTCAAAGCATCAGATTTACTATAATTCACCCTAAAATTGCTCAGTTCGCCAAATCGTTGAAATTCTAGTATCAGTTTTGGTAATGATACCAGCAGATTTGTAATATATAATAACAAGTCATCTGCGTATACTGACATTTTATACTCTATCTCCCCCACTTTTATTCCTTGTATGTCATAATTTTCCCGAATAGCTATTAGTAAATGTTCCATAACCAATATATATAATAATGGGGATAACGGACATCCCTGTCGGGTTCCGTTCGTTGTAGGGATATATCACCATTTGCTCGTATCTTAGCCGTTGGATTATGGTATAAGGCCATTATTTTATCTAGAAGTATGGAACCCAGACCCCACTGCTTTAATGTATCTTTTCGAAAGCTCCATCCCACCCTATCAAACACCTTCTCGGCATCAATTGCCAATAGGCAGGATAGGATGGAGCGTCTCTGTGCGTGTTCTACCAACGTGAGTGTTTTTAAGGTGTTATCTCTTGCCTCTCGTCCCTTTATAAAACCTACTTGGTCTAGGTGTATATGTGCTGGTATTATAGGGGTAAGTCTATTGCCAATTTTTGAATATAATCTAAGATCAATATTCGTTAAAGAGATTGGTCTATAATTTCCACAGATGGTATGATCTTTCTCTGGTTTGGGTATAAGTGAGATATATGTCTGCATGGACTTTTCCCTGGTATTAATGAATCAATTACTTTCTGTATTTCGACCTCATAAAATTCCTGTTCTAACTGTTCTGTTTCTACTGATACTAATGGTGGTAGGGCAGTTTCTTTTACATATTGATGTATATTCTGTTGAAATCTTTCAGGATCGCTGTTTGCGATCTGATTGGGTATATTATATAGTCTCGTATAAAAGGTCTGAAATGCCTTCAGAATCCCTTTTGGATCACACAACATCTCCCCTGTTTCTGACTTGATCTTAACGATTGATGATGTGTTTATCCAATGATGTAATGCCCTTGCTAAAAGTTTGCCTGGTTTATTGCCCTGCTGATAATATAGAGAGCGATTACTTTCTCTTATCTGTGATGTTTGCTCATTCAACAGTGTTTGTAATTCTGATTTCCTTTACGTTAATTCTACTGATATTTCTCGTAGTGGATTCTGTTTATGTTGAGCTTCCAGTTTAGGTATATCCTTCAAAAGTTGAGCCATTCCATTTCCCTTTTTTCAACCTGGCCCCATGTTTTATAAATAAACCCCCGAACTACACAGTTCGTTATTGCCATCCTTATCTCTGCTACACAGGCCTCGTCATACAGCAAATTATCATTAAGTTTCCAGTTACCCCTAGTGCTTTTACCCTTAAATAGAGTGATTACCAGAAATATTGGTGCATGATCTGACCATACAGTGCTACCTATCTCGGCGGAAGAGGTCACAGTCATCCCCAACTGGTTTATCAGAAAGTAGTCAAGTCTATGATAAGTACCATGGACTTTAGAATGGAATGTAAAATCTCTTTCCATTGGATGTAGAGCCCTCCATATATCAACCAGTTGGTATTTTATCATTGTTTCTTTAATTTTTTTTTATCCCTACTCATCTTTATTACCAAGGGTGCTGTAGTGTCTTTTTCCTTATCAAGAATGAAGTTAAAATCTCCACCTATTATCGTGATCCCGTCTGGCTTTTTGTCCACAATTTCTCCAACATAGTGGTGATCCGTCTTGGTTAATTTTATAGAGTCTCTCCGGGGTCATATACCACCTGACCAGGAATTTATAGTTTATCTCAATGGTGTTCATGTCCCATGCTTGATTGTATCCTCCTGCAATCATTTTCTCGACTTGTTGCTCTTCTAAATTTGTTTCCAATTCTTTTTCCCACTTTTCTATGAAGGAAGGCTGTTTTTGTCCTTTAAGATCCGTCAAGATTTCATGGACTTTCGAGATGCCTCCTTTCAATGGCGTTGATGTTATACAGAGCTTTTCCAACCGGTTTAATCTTTCTCCATCTCTTAACAGGTGTGGTGATGTATTAACTAAGTGGTTTAATTGAAAAAATTCCCATTCGGGGGGCAGGGGGCGGAGCCTAGTGGAGCAGACATGCATTGTTAGAGCTCCACACCGCTGAGGAGAAAAGAGAAGGACAAAGCGGAGCCTGCAGGCTCAAAAGGTATCCATTTGAACCTTTTTGCCCCAGGGAACAAACTGTGAAAGTTTGGGCAGGAAATATGGTACTGGGAGGAAACCGTGGCAGAAATAAAAATCACCTCACAAAGAGCTCACAGGCACTCACTGCAGCTGAAGCAGCTCCAGTCACCTCACAAGATACAGCATCAGGGCGCTCTCACAGACAGAAAATGTCACAGCAAGACTCTCCATTTGAGTCAGATACAGAACAAATCCTCTCACAAACTTCTCCACAAGCCTCCTCAGTATCCCCAGTAATATTATTACAATTTGAAAAGATGCTTCATAAGGCTTTAAAACAAACCTCAGACCAAATAACAAAAAGCCTAACCAAAGAAATAAGAGAGCTGGGAAACCGCACCGCAGCCTTAGAAATAAAAATGGATGAAATTGAAATTACAACCCAAGAAAATATAACAGAATTGGAACAATTAAAAAAAGAGAATTTAATACTTCAAACTAAGCTCGAAGATTACGAAAATAGAGCCAGACGTTCAAACTTGCACATAAGGGGAATACCTGAAACTGTGACAGACCTGCAATCTACTATTACTGCTCTATTACAAGAACTAAAGCCAGATATCCCTATTGAACGTTTAGAACTGGACAGAGTACACAGAGCCCTCATAGCCAAAAAGAAAGATGGACCCCCACGTGATATAATCACAAAATTTCATTATTACAGAACGAAAGAACAAATACTAATTGCTGCAAGAGAAAAAAAGGAACTTAATTTTCAAGGACACAATTATCAAATTTTTGCTGACCTATCCCAACTTACTATTACTAAAAGACGATCCATGAAACCCCAACTAATGGAACTGCAACGCCACAACATTATGTATCAATGGGGCTTCCCCTTTTCAGTCAGATTTAACTACCAAGGTACAATTTACAGAAGCAGATCAGCAGATGAACTACAACAAACCCTTTTAAAATTAAATCTGACAGAACCCACAAGCAGCAACACTCCCACACGCAGAAGAATGGCATCATCTTCACCTTCAGGCAGCACCCAGAAAATTTCAGAACAAAATGGGAATCATCATTCTCACAAAAGAGGCCGTTATGCCGCATCATCCATGGACCAAGAAGATTCAATGGACTGACATCCTAATTCCTGATATCTCTTCATTTATTATACTAAGAGATGGTTCTCTATAAAAAACCTATATTTATAACTGAATGTAACTGCATTCTGATAGTCACACACTGTGTGGGATCACGTTACATTCCAGTTATATTTCTTATTACTTCTGATTCATATAGCCTTAGAATATATAAGTGAAATAAGGAAATTCTTGTTCAGTTATATATTATCAGGTAATAACAATAGATTTATTACTTTTTAGGACAAATATGCTCAATAATCCAGAAGTAATGGAAGCTTTTTCTTTCTTTTCTTAAAACAAATATATTATTACCTAACTAGTTCCTAGAATTATGTATTTGTTTATTCTAATCTGAAGCAATACAACCTCAATTTTATGAGTTAACATATCTAAACAGTTGCATATGAATAAAATATGTAATTGTTTACTCTAAAAGGGTTAAAATCCCCAAATAATTCAAACTATCTTCATCAATTACAAAGTTATTAACAGTACCTTTCTAACTGAATTATTTAGCCTAGGGCAAGACTAACCATATACAACCACCCTGGAATAAATAATTTCAACAAAAACTATATTCTGCACTCCAATTAATGAAACATCATTTTGATGTCTTTTGACATAGCACTTCTCTCCTGTAAGCGGAAGATCCGTGTACCCCCATTAGCCCTCCTCATTCTCCCAACCATATTATGTGGGATTGTGACAAAGGCACTTATTCCCCTGAAAGAGATATTTATTCTCTTTCACGGGTAAATTGTGATTACTTGCAAAAAATAATTTATACAATGTATCATCTAATCTCATATGTTTTTTGTTTACTCTTTACTCCAGAATTCACTGGTTTCTTTTCTATCTATGCATCTCTTCAGTCCACACAGGTTGATCTGCGCAGTCAGCTCTGCATAACAAAAAGTAAGTCAAAACTATTTAATCTATTGCCATGGCACCACTGAATATACTTTCCCTGAATGTTCAGGGAATAAATGTCCCTCAAAAAAGGACCAAAGCCTTCCGTACTTTCCATAGCAAGAAGGCTCACATAGTATGCCTCCAAGAAACACACTTCACCAAAGATTCTACTCCAAAATATATTTCTCCTTTTTATCAACAAATTTACACGGCTTCTGCCTGTACCAAGCAAAGGGGAACTCTAATTGCATTTCACCGATCCACACCATTCACCTTATCATCAGAAATGAAAGACCCAGAAGGTAGATACCTGATACTCATGGGTTATATAATGGATACAGCAATCACGGTGATTTCCTACTACGCTCCTAACAAACAACCTACACCATTCCTCTCACATATATTACAAGTGATTAATACACACAAAATAGGAACAGTGATAATGTGTGGGGATTCGAACCAGGTCCTCCTCCCATTTCTAGATAAATCACCTTTTACACCATCCAAAATAACCTCTAGATTACCTTTTTCTCAACTTCTTTCCAAATACAATCTGGAAGATTCATGGAGAGAAAGTAACCCAATGAAAAAGAAATTCACTTATTTCTCGCACCCTCATCAAACCTTCACCAGAATAGATCATATTTTTCTAACAATAGGAATGATACCAGAAATTATTGCATCAGATATAATTCCGATTCCGTGGTCTGACCATAATGCAGTATACACTACTATAGCCTCAGCCATACCAAAAGCGCATGACCCAACGTGGTACTTACCAGACATAATGCTCAAACACCCACTACATCAGATGGCCATTGAACAAGCTTTAAAGGAATACATATCAATTAATAATACAACAGACATCTCCCCAATAACACTGTGGGAAGCTCATAAGCCTGTCTTGCGTGGTACAATACAAAGACAAATGGCTCTATTTAAACGGGAACGCAAAAATCTAGCAAAAAAACTAGAACTCAATTTTAATGCAGCCTACATATCATTTCAAGATAATCCATCTCAGAGTACAAAATCTCATCTGGAAAAATCTAGATTGGAATACGATCTATTTCTCACTGAGTCAGTTGATAAATCCCTCAAACGCTCCAAACACAATTTCTACATGAATACAAACAAACCAGGTACATATTTGGCTCGGGCATTAAATTCAACTAACAAATCTTTCAAACCAATACGTTTGAAATTATCAAAAAATGTTTACACTTGTAATCCAGTTAAAATAGTCCATAAATTTCACTCACATCTCGCAACTTTATACAAGACAAACAATGAATTTAATCCTACAGAGGCTGAATCCTTCTTCTCAAAAATAACCTTACCTGAGTTATCTCAGAATCAAAAAAGCAGTTTGGATGAGCCTATAACTATAGATGAAGTTGCTAACGCCATAAAAGACCTAAAACTTAACAAAAGACCAGGCCCAGACGGCTACTCGGCTTTATACTATAAAACATTCTCAGAAATACTCTCTCCCATTCTCACTGAAACTTTTAACAAACTTCTAGATGGACATTCTTTTCGGCAAGAAACACTAATGGCAATTGTTTGTATGATCCCAAAACCCCTTTCTGATGATACTTCCTGTGTGAATTATCGGCCTATCTCTCTGTTAAACCTCGATATTAAATTATTAGCAAAAATAATAGCAAAACGCCTCAATAGCATTATAGGAAAATTAATACATAGAGATCAAGTAGGCTTCATGCCAAATAGACAGGCAGGCGATAATATACGCAGGGCAGTGTTATTGGCACATATTGCTAAAAAACGGAAAATCCCTTTATGTTTTCTATCTCTCGATATTAGGAGGGCATTTGACACAGTATCCTGGCAATATATGCAATATTCATTACAAAAATGGGGTTTTGGACCCCACTTTTTAACATGGATCAAAGCATTATATAATAAACCCAAAGCCTATATAAAATATGCTGGATACAAATCTGAAGCCTTTAATATCGAAAGAGGTACCCGACAGGGTTGCCCATTATCTCCCTTATTATTTGCCCTTATACTCGAACCCATGGCCCAATACATCAGAACAAACCAAACTATAACTGGCATTGAAGTAGGAGGTATTACACACAAATTATGTATATTTGCAGACGATATATTACTTTTTCTATCATCACCACAGGTCTCTGGTCCTAACTTAATACCAGCTCTTGATGGATTTGCAGCCCTATCCGGCCTTATGATTAATCCTAAGAAATGCCTAGTGCTTAATATTTCACTCACAAACATGGAATTGATCCCGGCTAGGGCTGCATTCCCATTCACATGGGCAGAAAAATCAATCCCATATCTTGGAATTCATTTAACAGCATCTCATTCTGACTTATTCTCAACCAATTATCCTCCTGTATTAAGACAGATCACAAATCTAATAAAACAATGGTCGCAACTTCCTTTATCCTGGATGGGGAAGATTAATGCAATCAAAATGACTATTCTACCCAAATTGCTTTATCTATTCAGAGTCCTCCCTATTCCAATTCCTTCCTATTTTTTGAGAATAGTACAAAAAAGAGCAACTTCGTTTATATGGGGCTCTTCTAAACCACGTATACCTATACACACACTACATCTTCCCAAAAATAAAGGAGGCCTGGGATACCCTAATTTTACTAACTACTACAGAGCAGCACATTTGGCCAGTCTGTCCAAATACCATGCAAAACAGGAAATCCCATTATGGGTATTTATAGAGGCTTCAGAAAATGACCCTCTATTAATATCAAATTTATTATGGCTTGATCCTAAAGACCGCTTTAAAATTCATAATCCCATAACTAAACACTTCTTATCTCTCTGGGATAAACTAAAAACCAAATATCAGTTACAATCTCCACACAATCCTCTCCTTTCTTTTATCAGAAATCCGGCCTTTTATCCGGCATGGATCTACCCAAATTCTTTTAAAGCTTGGACAACATCAGGCATTCAGACACTAAATGACTTCATAGCATCTAAATCATTCCTTTCATTCCCATCGCTTAGAGAAAAATATGATCTACCAAACTCTGAGATATTTAGATATCTCCAAATCAAAAATTTCTATACACCATTCCTAAAGGGGGATACACCATTATCCCAATTATCCATTTTTGAATCAATCTGTACAAAAGATCCATTTGCTAAAGGTACAATTTCATCACTTTATAATCAATTATATGGAGTAGCAAATCTTAATAGACCCTCTTACGTTCAGAGGTGGGAGGAGGACCTGGGACGAACTTTAGAAGACACGGACTGGTCTAACATATGGCTCACATCTAAGTCATCTTGACCCAACATCTTAGCACTGGAGACAAATTATAAAGTCCTAACTCGCTGGTACCTTGTACCCGCTAGAGTGGCAAAATATTCACCTAATACCTCAGCTATTTGTTTTCGAGGATGCCCAGAAATAGGCACATATTTACACATATGGTGGACGTGCCCAGTAATCCAAACCTTCTGGAAGGAAGTCTTCGTGATTGCATCTAAAATATTTTAAAAAATAATACAACCAGATCCATATTTAACTTTTTCTTAATCTAAAATCGGAATGGTTAACACTCTCTCAATTCAAACTTATGATACAACTAATAACGGCTGCAAAACAAACAGTGGCCAAGGCATGGAAATCTCCTACATTGGTACTAGCAGAAACAATTCACAGAATGAATAATACAATGTCCCATGCTAAGATGGTAGCCATCGATCAAAATCAAATTCCAAAATTTGAAAAACTTTGGCATCCTTGGATAAAACAACAGTTCCTGTCAAACTTCAATGACTCTGTCCTGTTGCCATGGTAACAGATTAAATGACTTACAGAGACACCCATTCTAAGGCTTCAAAGAGAACTAAAAAGAATAATAAACTGACGAGCGGGACAACCTTGTGGACCATACCTCTACCTTTCTACCCTTTTTCTTCTTTCTCTTTCCTTTTCTCCACCTTACGATTAAAGCTCATTATCAGAATTTATTTGACCTATATACACTCTACTTGTAAACAATATGTATAGTAGGTATAAATCATTTAAATACCTACAAAAGTAACTAAGGAAATGATATATATCTTTAATTTAGGTTTACGTGAACCCAATGTTTAATATTTGAAATTTCATGATATTTACCTATATAAACCATACTGTAAAACAATGAGCTTACTTTATAGATCCTTGTAAACTTACTTTATGTATCTTTATAACATTGTATACTCAATAAACTTCTTTTGACAAGGAAAAAATTCCCATTCACGTAATTTCCCACCAAATTTAATCTCCAATTCTTGTGCAGATTTCATCTTCCCTCTTCTAATAATATCTTTAATTTGTGGATTCTTTATTCCAAGTCTTCGGACTATATCTTCACCCGGTGTAAAAAAATGTGTTCCCGTGAGGGCAGTTAGCGGTGAGTTGTGTGCCCACTTTTGTTTCCGGTATAGTGCATCTCAGATTCTGAATACGTTTTTTTGTCAAATCGTGAGAGTTAGGATCTAGTGTTCTATATTTGTTTGAAATCCAGATATTTTTGTGAAGCGTGGTTTTACTTAAAGTGTTTTCTATCTCTATCCATTTTTTTTCTTTGTTTTCTTTTGTCCACTCAATCATACGTGCTAGGATTACCGCTTTGTAATACCTAAAAATATCAGGTGCTGCTAAACTCCCGTGCTGTCTTTTCCTGGAAATTAATGCAAATTTTAATCTCGGTTTTTTATTTTGCCAAATATATTTTGTCAATATTTTTTTGTATAATTTTGAAGAAGCTCTGTGGGATCCCTATTGGTAACATTTAGAATTTGTACAATATTTTTGGTAATATTACCATTTTGAGCTTGTTGACTCTTCCAATCCAAGATATTGATTGTGTATTTATCTTCTTGACTTCTGCCTTGATCTCATTTAATAATGGAATGTAATTTGCAGGATAAATTTTCCCAAGTGATGGTGTTAATTTAATTCCCAGGTAGGGTAGTTCTCCTTTCACCCACATAAATGGGAATTCTTTTTGAAGGGCCAGGACGTCTTTCTTCCCTAATCCGAGGTTCAATATTTCTGTTTTTATGGGGTTTATTTTGAAGTTTGAAATCTCACCATACTTATCCACTTCTGTCAGGATGTTTATCAGGGTCGCTCTGGCTTTAGTCACGTACACAAGGATATCATCGGCATAGGCCGCAACTTTATGTTCTTTTTCCTCGACTCTCACCCCCTCTATCCCTTGGTTGTTTTGCAGGGTCTCCAATGACAGTACATATAGGAGAGGCGAGAGCGGGCATCCTTGCCGCGTTCCGTTGAACATTTCGAACACTGGCGACATCTTCCCATATACCCTTACTCTTGCCGTAGGCCCTTTATAAAGATTATTGATCCACTTAATTATTTTAGGCCCCAATCCAAGATGTTGTAACGTAGTCATCGTAAATCCCCAGTCTACCCTGTCAAATGCTTTTTCTGCATCGATTGACAGGAGTAGAGTTGGAGAGATGTTGATATTCTTCCCTCGCAACATCAAGATTGTTTTTATGCTATTATCCCTTCCTTCTCTCCCAGGGACAAACCCAGTCTGGTTTGGGTTTACCCATAGTGACATCAATCTTTTTATTCTAGTGGCTAGTATTTTAGCATAGAGCCCACCCGAGGGGCGACGCCCGGCATCCACCCACTTCTAATGATGGGCATACATGCACCATTTATATATGCCGAAGCATGGGGGCATTCGCCCCAAAAGTTAGGAGCAAATTGCTCCAAACCCCTGCTGCCCTCATGCTTCGGCATATATGCCCTTTTTTTTACTGTGGTGGTGAAATCACCTCTGACAGCGCTGGAGTCATGGCTTTATGTAGAGCAAATGGGAGCAAACGCTGTTGCTGTCAAGATAAATAAATCCGCTCTGCAGCAGAATGGCGTATTTGCTAAGCAAATGATGGTTAACAATAAAACAAAGTAACATTATAGTATGTAGCACTGACCCCCAAAGGAGCTGCTGATTTATTTGGGCCTGTACTCTGCTTTATTTCCCCTTTGAATATCTCAACCCCCCTGACACAGCTGTGGTGTAATAGTGTGCAGTCAAAACAAAGGCATAAAGGCAAGTTCACAGTACACAATATAATATACCTGTCTGTCATTACCTTGGCCTCCTCCTGCTTGGGGATGAAGAGGAAAACAACACTCACACAGTTGTACTTGAATAATAACCTTATTTACTGTAATTGTTTTAAAAGGTAAACACTACAATGGTTGTACTGTTAGACCAACATAGTCTGACAGTCAACTGAACTTTATCTTACAAAGATATTATACAGATTTAAAGTGTCTGCAATAATTTGTGAGTGATGTAATGAGGTAAATTGGATAACTGTCAGAGTGAATTGTTCTCACTATGAGCACTATCCTATTCTATGCACGCTTTAACTATACCAAATCAAAGACTAACTTGATAAAGTATACTGCAGTATTTAGAGAGCTCCCACATTTAGCATCATATTAAACTTAATATGGTAAGGGAACACAAGGCCTTGTATTTTACTGAACAGTCTCTCTTTTCTTCTTTCTTCTGCTAGCAAAAATAAAGTAAATTTGTAATCCAAGGGTTACTTGATCAAAGTAGGCTGAAATGTAGAAGCAAAGTTCTTGTGCAGCAGCACTATAACTAACTTTGATGCCAGAGACTCAGTACTAAATCCTCAATGAGGTAGGAGCCCGAAGCCTAATATTAACTTAGTCTGATACTCTTGACTTTGCTTGTGGGACTTTGGGTTCCAGCAACTCTGTCTTGTACAGAGGGATGTGTAAAAGTGCATCAAGAAGCTTTTGGGCAACAGCCCTCCCACCCAACCAGGACAGTGTTGTCAGAAGACTCCGTTCTGATGCACAGGTTTCTGTCTCCGGCCGGCCGGCACTGCTGCGCTGCTCTGCTCCTCACAACGAGATGCTCCGGAACTCCCAGATGACTCCGACAGGCTCCTCTGGCTCCTTCTCAGTCTTGCCCTGCCATCAGTCTAGCTCTCTGGTGTATCACAGTACTGCTGCTCAGATCGCTGTTCCGTGGAAGTAGGTCACTCTGTGCTGGAGACCTCACACAGATCCTTCCAGGCTGGCCATGCGTGTCCAAGAGGCCTAAGATGGCCGCACCCAGCCCTTTTATAATCTTCCCGCAATGCAGTTCAGTTCTCCAGAGGTTCATGGGAGTTAATGGGCATTGTGGGTAGGTCAAGTTAATGTCCCAATGTAAACAAACAAAACACTTCTATGTCAACTTCCAAGCAATAAAAAAATAAAATGCAGTCCTTTTATATTCATACGATATAATAGAACATTCAGTTATATGTATATTATGACCGCTACACATTCCCCCTGCTTGAACTCTTTGGTCCCCAAAGAGATGTAAGATCTTGTTTCATCAAACATTTGTTTGCCTGTTACCTGCTATCAGTTACATGTGGAGAAAACAGGTTAGTAGGATAATAAACAGGTCACATTTTAAAGATCAGAGTCCAAGCTCAAATGGCTCAGTTTACAACACAAACTTGACAGAGGAGCCTCCCACCAATTATCTTGTGATGGGAGACTGCTCTGTGTACCCACAGCTGACACCATCGTGTCCGGTACAACTGTGTCAAGGGGCGAGATGGGGTTGCTTCTTTCTGACTCAATAATAGAAGGACCAGGCATCTCAACATTTCTTCTGGCAGTAAATTGAGTCCATTCAGAGCATTCACCCAAAGTATTATAAGTCAACCTTCTTGGTGGGTGAATCACTCTCTTTGTTCTCTGTACTTTTGGCGTCTCAAGCAAACTGGCATTTTCGTCAATTCCTTTACTTTCCTGTACTTCGGACTCGACACCAACAGAAAAGTCTTTTGTTTTAGATGGCCACAGCCAACTTATCTCCATCTCCTCTTCTTTCTCAGTGATTGAGGATCCAGGCTGAGACCTAGTCACTGGTCTGTGTACAACAGTGGAGGTGGATGGCATCTCCTCCTGTGCAGCAATCCTGACTGCTTCTGTGAGAGGCAGGAGGTGATTACGGTGCCAAGCTTCCTTTGGCGACTTTCATATACTAGAAGTCCTGGAAGTTTCTTGCACACAATATATGGTTGTGATTTCCAGCGATCAGCCAGTTTGTGTTTACCTGGATCCCCAAATTCCTTAACAAGACTCGGTCACCAGGTTGTAAATCTTGAACCCGTACTTTGAGATCAAAGTTCTTTTTGTTTCTGTGCCCTCTGCAATCTGATGTGACTTGAGCCTTATCATAAGCAGTTTTCAGACTTTCCTTCAACCTATCCACATATCCTCTGTGAGAGGTTGTTGAGGTATGATCCAGGATGGTTCAAAAAGCCAAGTCCACCAGTAGTCTGGTAGGGAGAATATCCTGTGGCATCACACTTTGTGCTATTATATGCATGTACTAATGCGGTAATGTTCCTACTCCAATATGATTTTTGTTCAGATTCCAATCATATTTAACAGAGTCCAATTAAATCTCTCCGGCTGAGGATCACCTTGTGGATGGTATGGAGTGGTTTTGGATTTCCAAATACCTAAAAGGTCCAACAGCTTTTGAATCAGAATACTTTCGAAATCTCTCCCTTGATCGGAATGAATTCGTTGTGGTAGACCATTATGGACAAAGAACTTCTCCACCAAAACTTTCGCCACTGTAGAGGCCTGTTGGTCTTTTGTAGGAAAAGCTTGAGCATAACGAGTAAAATGATCAGTAACTATTAAAATGTTCCCCTTTCCACTTAAGTCAGATTCCACACAAGGAAATCTATACAGACCAGCTCCATCGGTCCTTGGCTCTACAAATGGCCCATCGGGGCAGCTTTCTGAGGCAAGGTCTTCCTCTGTATACATCGGAGACATGAGTGACAATAGCCCTCTACTTCTGTCCTCATATAGGCCCAGTAGAACCTGTCCTTCACCAGCTGGAAAGTCCTTTCTGCTCCCAAATGGCCATGGTGGTCATGTAGACCGATCAATACCTTCTCTCAGTGCTTCTCCTGTAAGAACAATTGCCACTTTTCTTCACCATCTTCAGAGGGGCCCCTTCGGTAGACCACCCCCTGTTTGAGCTGTAGACGATCCCACTCTTTGTGTAAGACACAAGCTTCCTTTTCAGTGCTTTTGAGGAATAAGTCAGGGTGTTTTCTCTCTAAAGCTTCCAGCGCCAGGCTACAAAGTGGGTCTTGTTGTTGATCCAACCTAAGATCCCTCCTGGACAGCTTTGGTAAACCTTCTTCTGCAATTTGGGTGACATCACAGTAACACTTAGGAACTCCGGCAGCAGACACTCCAACTTCTTCTGCTCTAGCCCCACCTTTAGTTTGCTGTTGTGCTCCATCACAAAGGGCCCTGACTCCTTCTGGGGTGAGCTGAGTCCATTCCTCTTCTTGACCCTGGGAACAGTGAGGTTGTCTTGATAATGCATCAGCATCTCTATTTCCTATTCCTGGTCTATATTTCAAGCTGAATGTGAATGAGAGTGCAGCCAACCACCTATGGCCCGTGGCATTCTGCTTTGCTGTGGTAAGTAGGTAAGTAAGTGGGTTATTGTCTGTCTTAACCACGAACTCTGCACCATACAAATAATCCTTGAGTTTATCCACCACAGCCCATTTTAAGGCCAGGAATTCCAATTTATGAGTGGGGTAGTTCCGCTCAGCGGGGACTATACTTCTGCTCATGTAGGCTATGGGCCTTTGTTGTCCATCATGTTCCTGGTAAAGTACTCCATCCAGCCCTTCTCAGCTGGCATCCACATGCAATTCATAGGACTTAGAAGGGTCTGCTAGAACCGGAGCAGTGGTAAGGCCCCATTTCAACTGTCTGTAAGCCTCTTCACACTGTGTAGTTCATTCTTCTTGGATGGATTCCTTCTTCTTTCTGGGGCCTTCCTTTGGCTTCCCCAAACCTTTGAATCTGAGCCAATTTCGTCTTGATTTTTCAACAGCTCGGTGAGTGGGTGGGCTATCTTAGCAAACCCTTCCACAAACCGCCTGTAATAAGAACAGAATCCTAGAAAGGATCTAAATTCAGTCACATTAGTCGGTCTAGGCCAGGAGGTAACGGCCTCCAATTTCTGTGGGTCTGTTGCCACTCCTTCAGTGGATACGATGTGACCCAAGTAGTTCACTGAGGGTTGGTAAAAGTGACACTTCTCCAAGGAGAGCTTCAGGCCTTCGTCATGTAATCTCTTCAAGACCTTCTCCAACCGTTCTTCGTGTTCCTCCAATGTTCTGCTAAACACTATGACATCTTCTAAATAGACCAACACCTCGATCAGGTTCATGTCCCTCACTGTCTTCTCCATTAATCGCTGGAAGGTTGTTGGAGCTCCAGACAGACCTTGAGGCATTCGATTAAATTCGAAAAATCCTACAGGAGTAATAAAAGCGGTCTTCTCTCTATCTTCAGGGCACATGGAGATCTGATAGTACCCACTCTTAAGATCTAGCACACTGAACCACTTTGCTCCTGTTAGACTCCTTAGGGCATCCTCTATCTGAGGTGTGGTAGACTGATCTGGGATGGTTCTCTGATTTAGTGTCCGGTAATCAATACATAGTCGCAAAGAGCCATTCTTTTTCCTTACGACCACTATGGGGGAGGCATATGGACTCTGGGACTCTCGGATAATCCCCGTCCTTTTTAGCTCTGCTAGCTGCTCCCATAGATCTTCCAGATCTCCCATCGGGATCCGCCTTACCCTCTCTCGGAAGGGTTTATCTTCTTCCAGGCGGATTTTGTGTTCACCACTCTTTGCAAGCCCTACATCGAACTCACTTTTTGAGAAGGCAGCTCTTCATCTCAGGAGCTGGTTCCTTGCTCTTTCCATCCAGGCAGGTGTAAGTGGTGTGTTCTTTGGGTAGAACTCTTCCAGGGGAATCTCTCCATCCTGTTCTCCCATGATGCTATACGGTGAGACTGGGGTTGCTTGACAGACCTGTCCCAGCAGCACTCTGGCAGGCACCTTCACAGGCAAGGCGGTTGTGTTGCGAACACTGACCAAGACTCTTCCTTTATTTCTCTTCAGCGCCTTGGTTGACAACACTTCGGGGATAACTTCAAGGCCCTTGTCTTCTTTCTGCTTGTCCGTCTCAAGGACGATGAAGGGACCGGGCTGTCTCCAACTTAGTTTGATAGAAGCTTTTAGGCAAACTACTTCACCCGGTTGTACCAGCTTTTCACTCTTGTCTAGACGCCAGATTTTTCCCACCCCTTTGTGTGGGGCCTTCTGTTCCTGTACAAGATCTTGGTACACCTGTGCTAGCATGGTGTGCACACTCTTGGCTGGAGTGTTCTTCTCCTGCACAAGTGGTGTAAGCAGTCTTCGTACCAGATCAGTGTTAGTCCCAATAATGAGGGAACTTCCATCAGCCCCCGGAGGGTGAGGACACACCACTGCCAAGGTGTCGAAGGTTTCGGCCACACTCGGGTCGAAGGTAAGTCTGATGGGTAGGTAGCCATCATAAGGAAAGCTCTGAGTCCCAATGCCCCATATTTGTAGCTCTTCTAACTTCTGCAGTGTCAGGTGTGTAAGGTACTTGTCATAGAAGTAGAGGGTTATTGTCACTCATGTCTCCGATGTATACAGAGGAAGACCTTGCCTCAGAAAGCTGCCCCGATGGGCCATTTGGAGAGCCAAGGACCGATGGAGCTGGTCTGTATAGATTTCCTGTGTGTGGAATCTGACTTAAGTGGAAAGGGGAACATTTTAATAGTTACTGATCATTTTACTTGTTATGCTCAAGCATTTCCTACAAAAGACCAACAGGCCTCTACAGTGGCGAAAGTTTTGGTGGAGAAGTTCTTTGTCCATTATGGTCTACCACAACAAATTCATTCCGATCAAGGGAGAGATTTCGAAAGTATTCTGATTCAAAAGCTGTTGGGCCTTTTAGGTATTCGGAAATCCAAAACCACTCCATACCATCCACAAGGTGATCCTCAGCTGGAGAGATTTAATTGTACTCTGTTAAATATGTTGGGAACTTTGACATCTGAGCAAAAATCATATTGGAGTAGGCACATTACCGCATTAGTACATGCATATAATAGCACAAAGTGTGATGCCACAGGATATTCTCCCTACCGATTATTGTTTGGAAGAAAAGCCAGACTACCGGTGGACTTGGCTTTTGGAACCAGCCTGGATCATACCTCAACAACTTCCCGCAGAGGATATGTGGATATGTTGAAGGAAAATCTGAAAACTGCTTATGATAAGGTCAAGTCACATTAGATCGCAGAGGGCACAGAAACAAAAAGAACTTTGATCTCAAAGTACAGGTTCAAGATTTACAACCTGGTGACCGAGTCTTGTTAAGGAATTTGGGGATGCCAGGTAAACACAAACTGGCTGATCGCTGGAAATCACAACCATATATTGTGTGCAAGAAACTTCCAGGACTTCCAGTATATGAAATTCGACCAGAAGGAAGCTCTGGGCCAATAAAGACTTGGCACCGTAATCACCTCCTGCCTCTCACAGAAGCAGTCAGGATTGCTGCACAGGAGGAGATGCCATCCACCTCCACTGTTGTACACAGACCAGTGACAGGGTCTCAGCCTGAATCCTCAATCACTGAGGAAGAAAAGGAGATGGAGATAAGTTGGCTGTGGCTATCTGAAACACCAGAAGTTGAAGCGGGTGTTTCACCTCAGCCAAGAAGTGGAAATAGTGGGACTCTTAGACCTGAGGCCCCAGAATTTGTGTCGCTGTCTGAAATGGAGGAAGGTAATACTTGCCCAGAAGTGGTGCCTATATCCAAAGACAGATCAACAGGAGATCTAGTGGAGTCCCAAACTCCTCTGTTGCAAACAGACACTGAGGACTTTTCTGTTGGTGTCGAGTCCGAAGAACAGGAAAGTAAAGGAACTGACGAAAATGCCAGTTTGCTGAGACGCCAAAAGTACAAAGTACAAGGAGAGTGATTCACCCACCAAGAAGGTTGCCTTATAATACTTTGGGTGAATGCTCTGAAGGAACTCAATTTACTGCCAGAAGAAATGTTGAGATGCCTGGTCCTTCTATTATTGAGTCAGAAAGAAGCAACCCCATCTCGCCCCTTGACACAGTTGTACCAGACACGATGGTGTCAGCTGTGGGTACACAGAGCAGTCTCCCATCACAAGATAATTGGTGGGAGGCTCCTCTGTCAAGTTTGTGATGTAAACTGAGCCATTTGAGCTTGGACTCTGATCATTAAAATGTGACCTGTTTATTATCCTACTAACCTTTTTTCTCCGCATGTAACTGATAGCATGTAACAGGCAAACAAATGTTTGATGAAACAAGATCTTACATCTCTTTGGGGACCAAAGAGTTCAAGCATGCCCCAGTAGAAGACCCTTAGGTCGAAACGCGTCGGGCTTTATACCATCCTCCATGTTGCCCTTGATTTTATTGTGATCACGTTTTATTACCATTGGTTTTTTAGAAATAAAAATACCCCTTTTTATCCGCACTGTGGAAGCACAATTTCTTTCTCCACATATCACACTGATGGGAACGAATGTCCAGTTTTTGTTATACCCGATACATCTCACCTCCACGATTCCCATCATGAGTTCCACCCGTGATGATTGACCTTGGTGATCCCTGGAGTTTCCGCTGAGTTCATCTTTGAGGTTCCAATTGCCTGGATATCTTTATATCTGCCCTGGGTGGCACACTGCTTTCAAGACTCCATGTCGCTGACAGTGGAGTCCACCAAATCTAGTAAGAGTATATATTTATCACTCATCCATTGATGCCGTTTTAGTTTGATGTTGATTTTCTGCACCAATCAATATATCCTTTGCCAACATTTGGAAACCCATTACCCTGAGTTGTTGCATCCGTGTATACACACAGCTGGACATCACATCACTCACCTTTTGTCATCGGCCATTCAGACTTTTGTTTACCACTTATTAAGTCTATTACACCTTGTTGAAGGACTTGTGATACATGGACTTTATTGTTTTTTCATTACTATTACGTTACTCTTGTTTGTTCACCATGCGCTACATTTTTCCAATTATCTGTGTAAAACCTTGTTTTGTTTCCCAGCTGTACACTTACACTCCCTCTCTCCACTCCAACAGTGCATAAGTGCGAGAAGTCTCTTCATCTGGTTTGATGGCAATCACCCATGCTTTTCTATCTGGGGATAATGTCTTTACAATTTGACTGATCTGTTCTTTTTCCCAGGCCTCACCAGGGAGCTCAATCGCTACACTCGCTTCTGAGTGGGTGCCTTCTGCTGCGCACCACTGGACCACAGTAGATAGGTCCATACTGGTGCCAAGGGGATGGGCTTGCTTTGTAGAGTAACAGTAATCCTGGACGACGCATCCACGTGTAGCACTGACCCCCGAAGGAGCCGCTGATTTATTTGGGCCTTTACTCTGCTTTATTTCCCCTTTGAATATCTCAACCCCCCTGACACAGCAGTGGTGTAATAGTGTGCAGTCAAAACAAAAGCATAAAGGCAAGTTCACAGTACACAATATAATATACCTGTCTGTCGTTACCTTGGCCTCCTCCTGCTTGGTGATGAAGAGGAAAACAACACTCACACAGTTGTACTTGAATAATAACCTTATTTACTGTAATTGTTTTAAAAGGTAAACACTACAATGGTTGTACTATTGGACCAACATAGTCTGACAGTCAACTGAACTTTATCTTACAAAGATATTATACAGATTTAAAGTGTCTGCAATAATTTGTGAGTGATGTAATGAGGTAAATAGGATAACTGTCAGAGTGAATTGTTCTCACTATGAGCACTATCCTATTCTATGCGCACTTTAACTATACCAAATCAAAGACTAACTTGAAAAAGTATACTGCAGTATTTAGAGAGCTCCCACATTTAGCATCATATTAAACTTAATATGGTAAGGGAACACAAGGCCTTGTATTTTACTGAACAGTCCCTCTTTTCTTCTTTCTTCTGCTAGCAAAAATAAAGTAAATTTGTAATTCAAGGGTTAATGACTCTTGAACAAAGTAGGCTGAGATGTAGAAGCAAAGTTCTTGTGCAGCAGCACTATAACTAACTTTGATGCCAGAGACTCAGTACTAAATCCTCAATGAGGTATGGGCCCGAAGCCTAATATTAGCTCAATCTGATACTCTTGACTTGACTTTCTTCTGTTGTCAGAAGACTCCGTTCTGATGCACAGGGTTCTGTCTCTGGCCGACCGGCACTTCTGTGCTGCTCCGCTCCTCACAACGAGACGCTCCGGAACTCCCAGATGACTCCGACAGGCTCCTCTGGCTCCTTACCAGCTTTGCCCCGCCGTCAGTCCAGCTCTCTGGTGTATTACAGTACTGCTGCTCGGATCGCTGTTCCGTGGAAGTAGGCCGCGCTGTGCTGGAGACCTCACACAGATCCTTCCAGGCTGGCCATGCGTGTCCAAGAGGCCTAAGATGGCCGCAACGAGCCCTTTTATATTCTTCCCACAATGCAGTTCAGTTCTGCAGAGGTTCATGGGAGTTAATGGGCATTGTGGGTAGGTCAAGTTAATGTCCCAATGTAAACAAACAAAATATTTCCATGTTAACTTCCAAACAATAAAAAAATAAAGATGCAGTCCTTTTATATTTTGGCCGCTAGATGGCGCCAATTGATAAGATATAATATAACATTAAGTTATATGTATATTATGACCGCTACAAGTATAACAGTAAGACATACCATACCTGTAAAGCAAATACAAAAAAATAGTAAAAAATAAAACATTTTTTTAACGCAACCTGTGCCTAAAATATATATATGCCGAAGCATGGGGGCATCAGCCCCAAAAGTTAGGAGCAAATCGCTCCTCCACCCCTGCTGCCCCCATGCTTCGGCATATATGCTCTTTTTTTTAACTGTGGTGGTGAAATCACCTCCGACAGCGCTGGTGTCACAGCTTTATGTATCGTGGAAGCAAACGCTGTTGCTGTCAAGATAAATAAATCTGCACTGCAGCTGAATGGTGTACCTGAAAACAAAAAAATGGTTAACAATAAAACACAGTAAACAGTAAAGTATAAAAAAATTTTATACCTGAAAAGCAAACATGATAAAACATAATAACAATAAAACATTGCAGAATAGAATACAGTAAAAAAAGAGCAGAGCAATAGAGAGAGAATCAACTATTTTTGTTTTTTTATTTTATATTTTTTTGTGTATTTTTATTTTTTACTTTTTTATTTTTTACACTTTTATTTAACTGTAACTGTTAATTAAAAAACTGTAACTTTTAGTTAACTGTAACTGTAATGGTTCGGTTCCAGGTTCGGGTCTCTCAAAATGCAAGGGCATCTTGGGAGACCCTGTGAAATTAAGCCTAGTCTGTGCAACGCTGTACCCTATACTAAAACTCAACTAGTGTATGGTAGCGCTCAAAACATTCACCGATGCAAAGACCAGTATTGTCAGGACAGGAGGGACAATAATAGCGGGAGTCACGCCTATATCCGCTCTTTCTATAGACACAACATTTTCTTTGGGGGGGGGGCTCGTTGGGTAGGGGGTACTCGGGAGGACATAAGGAAAATGCCTCTCATGCAGCAGGCTTACTGCATTTGGATTGGAAAGGTGAGGTGGAGCACCGTCTGGAAACAGAAGGGCTCTGACGATCTCTTCCTGGAATTTAAGGAAGGATCCAGTCCATCCTGAAGCTCTGTATAGCACAAGTGTTTAGCAAAGCCAATTGAAAGTACACAGACACTTTTTTATACCAGTGTCTGGCCTTACAGGCAACTAGGTACGGTGCCAACAATTGGTCTTTGAGGTTCACCCCTCTCATATTTTGGTTATATTTGTGGACACAGAGGGGTTTCTCCACAACACCAGTCACCGTAGTAATTTGGACCGTCGTGTCTGCATGAAGGGAGGTAAGAACGAAAACATTCTTATTAACCCTCCACTTCATAGCGAGCAAGTTATTACACTTCAAGCAGGCTCTCTCCCCCAGCCTAAGACAGAAATCTACAAGCCGCTGGGGAAAGCCCCGGCGATTAGATCGCATGGTGCCACATGCTCCAATCTGATGATCAAACAAGTGACTAAAAAGTGGCACGCTCATGTAATAATTGTCCATGTACAAGTGGTACCTCTTTCCGAATAAGGGTGACACCAAGTCCCACACAATCTTGCCAGCGCTTCCTATGAAGTCAGGGCAGTTTGTCTGCTCTACTGAACTATCTATTTCCTCGTAAACCATAAAACTACATGTATAGCCTGTGGCCCTGTCACAGAGCTTATACATCTTGACCCTGGCTCTGGCATGCTTTCTGGGAAGATACTGTTTGAATGACAAGCGGCCAGAAAACTTAATCAGGGACTCATCAACGCAGACAACTTGATGGGGAGTAAACAAGTCTGCAAAACATTGGTTGAAGTGGTTTACGAGGGGCCGAATTTTGTAGAGCCGATCGCATCCAGTGTCTTGACGAGGGTGACAGAGTTCATTGTTGTTGAAGTGCATGAACCGCAAAATCTGCTTGTATCGTGCCCTGGCCATGGAAGCAGAGAACACGGGCATATGGTGAATTGGGTCAGTGGACGAATATGACCGCAACTCACTCTTTTTGGTTATGTCCATGAGGAGGGATAGGCCCAGAAAGATCTTAAATTCGGAAACCGCAATTGGTTTCCAATCTCTGGTAAGGGAGGACTGGGGATTAGTGGCAATGTATTGACCAGCATACAAATTGCTTTGGTCCACAATAGAGCTATAGAGATCTTCGGTGAAAAACAGCGAATAAAAATCAAGTGACGTAAAATCAACTGTTTCCACCTGAACGCCAGGTTGGCCAGTGAATGGGGGAAGTACGGGTGCTGCAGAAGTTGTGGGTTCCCAGTTAGCGGGACACTACTTGTGCTTGCCAGCTTGAACTGCACTTATGGGACTTGCCACGTCACCAAGTGTTACTGCAGTGCTGGATGTACGACCAGGGTGTACTAGGCCGGTGCTGCTTGCCAGTTCACCAGAAGGAATAGCGGCGCTAGTACTTCTCTGCTCCATACGAGAGCCCTGCGGTTCTTGCACCTCAACAGCAGAAGAAGATTGGGGTCTGGTACGCCTGACCTTGGCAGGGACCACAACTCCGTCATCAGAGCTATCTGTCATGGAGCCGCTGCTGTCTACAGGTTTGTATTCTGAGCCTAAATCTGACAGATGAGTGACTTCCTCTTCACTATCTGTCATGCTCAGAAACGTGTAGGCCTCTTCACTACTGTACCTTCGATTTGCCATTTTGGGTTCTAAATTTAGTGATATAGTAGTGAGACTTACATGTAAAAAAGTTCCTGACTGTCAGTGACTGTATCAAAACACTACCAAAAAAACTGTTAGCGATCGCAGGGATCAGGCCTGACTCTGCGAACGCTGCAGTTATGTGTTTAGTGTTTTGTAAGTGACAGTGATCGATTGGTACTGCACTTGGCTGGGCTGGGCTGGGTGGAGGGACAAAATGCAGGTGCTAGCAGGTATCTGGGCTGATCCTGCTAACACTGCATTTTTGGGAACCCTAAACTGCTGTGGATGCTAGTATAGATCTGACCGGATCAGATATGATCCGTTCAGATACTATACCACTAAGGGAGGTGTATGCTGCGTGCGTGGGTGTTAGCGGTACTGGCACTAACCTGAAGCTGTCTGGGGCGACGCAGACCCTAACTGACCCTAAAACCTAACTTATATCACCTGCCGGGCAATCAGGGGGTTAAACCTTTATTAGGTAATAAATGGCGGGTGCCCCAACACTATAAAAAACAAACGAACTAACCAGTGTCACCCGTAATAGTTATACGGTGATCACTGGTGAAAGGGTTAACTAGGGGGCAATCAGGGGGTTAAAACCTTTACTAGGTAGTATATGGGGGTACCTGACGCTATAAAAACCTGACGCTGAACCTAAATACCTACCTGGCTACCTGGGACACTAATATGGCGATCAGAAAAAAGATCGCTTAGTGACACTGGCAACAGGGGTTAACTGGGGGGTGATCAACAGGTTAAACCTTTATTAGGGGGGGTTTGGGGGGTACCCTGGACCTAAAGGGGCCTACCACTAACTGCCCTACCACTTATAACAGTCACAAATGACACCAATGCAGTTTGTTTGGTGTCACTGTGACAGGGGGTGCAGGGGGGGGGATCCGGGGGTGATCGGGGCGTGATTGGGGGTGATTAGTGTGCCGGCGTGTTCTACTGTAAGTGTAGTGTTGGTGAACTTACTTGGATGTCTTCTCCCCTGAAGCCGGAATGAAAAGGCTTCACGAGGAGCGATGACATCACTTCCCCTGCTTCTGTTTACAGTTCAGAAGCAGAGGAAGCATTCTATTCACCAGGAGCGATTGCGAGGGGGTGGTCATGAATCAGTTGCCTCCCCCTCAGCATGGATCGCTCCGGGAGCTAATCCGACTGCCGCAGGCACCGGGGGGGTCCGATCGGACTCCCCGCCCGTGGGCAGGCAGGGATGTACAGGTAAGACCTTATACCTGCCCGTGTCATTGTGTCGAAGTACATCTGCGTGCGGCGGTCGGCAACTGGTTAAAAAAGCAGGCAATCCCTATGGTGGATTCAAAATATTTCCTGTTTTAAGACTCTGGCTGTCCCTTTGGAGTGTTTAAAGACCCTGCGGATAAAAGGCTGGTGAGCACTTTCTAATGCTGCGTACACACGATCGCACATTCCGACAACAAAATCCATGTTTTTTTTTCCGACGGATGTTGGCTCAAACTTGTCTTGCATACACACGGTCACACAAATCTTGTCGGAAATTCCAAACGTCAAAAGCGTGGGGACATACAACGCGTACGACGAGCCAAGAAAAATGAAGTTTAATAGACAGTGTGGCTCTTCTGCTTGATTCCGAGCATGAGTGGAACTTTGTGCGTCGGAATTGTGTACACACAATCAGAATTTACGACAATGGATTTTGTTGTGGGAAGATTTTAGATCCAGATCTCAAATTTTGTTTGTCGGAAAATGTCCGATGGAGCCTACACATGGTCGGAATTTCCGACAACAAGCTCCCATCGAACATTTCCCGTCGGAAAATCCGACCGTGTGTATGCGGCATAAGGCATTTTTCTCCCTTGCAGGGCCTTTCTTACAACCTGCAATTACTGCATTGTCCATTTCCAGACCTTAGGTGTCTGGTCCAAAAGATATGTTTCATGGTCCTGGATCTGTCCTAATAGATCCTTCTGTCCTATAACTGGAACCAATGCTCGTTGCCTACTGTATTGAGGGTCTAGCAGATGTTTTACACTAATATCCAGAATGGGCCTTCTCTTGGTAAACATGCAGAGGACCCTTTGGCTCAAATGTTGGTCTTCAGTGTATTAGTGCAATAAACTACTCTTGTTTTTGCCCTTTGATAGAAAATGTCTCTTTGGTGAATCCCTGGACAACTTTATCAAGGAGAAAAAAGGGGACAAAAAATTGGGACTTTAGATGAAGCGCGCAAGTATAAATTTCAAATTTATTGGAGATCAGTTAATAATATAATATTAATATTAATAATATACATGATGGTAATCATGAGTGTGCATAAAATACCCAATATAATTCATAAAATAAGTGTACATACAATAAGAGTAAATTGCCACATAATTGCAGACAGTAGATATCACATAATATCACATTACATAATACATATAATATATATCACATATACATATATATATAATATATATCACATAATACATGTAGTAAAGATTGTCCGGTAGAACATTAAAAAAAACATAAAAATATCTTTATGAGCAGAAACACGGCGTATAGTAGCTCTATGCATTTAGTGGATTTATCCACTCTTCAGCAGCATGCACGTGGATTAACTGAGTATTGTAGTATGGAAAGAATATCTTTATGGTCTGACCCTGTCAGGGAAGAGGAATTTAAATTGAGTAAATGGGATGTAAAATTTACTGGATCATTTACTCCCAATGGAGTACTTCAATATTGTATAACTACATGATGAGAACGTGGCACTATGGAAAACTCCTTTAAGGGCATCACCAAAGGGAGCTAAGGTGGCGTGGATGGCCCAGGGCCCTGCAAGAATGACAACAAGGGAGGACAGTGTTCAAGAAGTAGAAAAGGCATAAGGACCGTAAATGCTGAAACCAACAATAGGAATACTCAGAACTAGTATATTGTATAACGTGCAATAAATCCTATGCTTGGTAGAAAATAGAGCAGTAAGATATTAGAAATACCAAGGTAAGTTCAGACTAATAAAGTGGTAAGTTTAAAGTGTATAAAGATGAAAGACAAAAAACAGAAATAAAATGTGATCAACCCTTGGCATGCCGGTTGGAAAATTAAAAATCTGTTTACCTGGAAATAATAAATGCTAGTTTGAATTAGGAATAGTCCAAAACATCTCAAAACTGACCCAGTGCTTCAGAAGTGGATATGGCTGTGTATGGCCTCAGCCAGTGCTGTTTCGGGCCATGCCCCCTTACATGTTTCACACTGGGGGCTTGCTCTGCTAATTCCTCCTTCTCTTCTCTCTTATTGTTTGTATTTCCCTTTCCTGGGTTCACTGATTCCTCTGATTGTAGTAACATTTCAATGTTATCTTTTTTAAATATTTTTTTGTTATTTGGTATACACAGTATGTAGTGATTTTTAGGTTTTTTAACATCATCTGGTTCGCAGTTAGGTGGTGATGATGTTGAAGGGGTTAAATGTTTTCCCTCTGCCCCTCTTCTGAACCTCCTGCTGATTATTTATTTTGCTGTTTCTATTGTGAGATTTTTTTTATGACTAAAGCCCACCCTGACTGAAACGCATCAACAGTCTGTGTAGATAAGATTCTGTTACTCTTGATTGATCTTTAATAAATAATATTCTAAGGGCATGGAACACTGTGTTGCTGACCACTTCGATTAGATGTTTATCAGCTTGTGTGACTATGGTCTGGGAGCAGGTGTAGCTCTTTTGTTTGTACTTACAGTTGGGAGGATCAAAGCACCACACTATTACATTATAGACTGTGGAAAATTGTCAGGCGGCTTCTTCAGTCATCAACGGCAAGATTGTGGAGAATAGTTTGTGCACCCTGAGGTGTTTCAAAACCTCTGTTGCAGATGGAGGGAGCGGACCTCCTGGCTTCCACATACAACAATAAATTGAGCAGGTTTGTCTCCAGGTCCAGGAATCCTCTAGTCTTTGCAATGGATGCACTGGTGACTCTGTATGCCTTTCCTCCTCTGAAATTCTTACCTCACCTGCTCTTTTGGATCAAGATAGAGGGCATAATGGTGATTCTCATTGCACCAAACTAGCCCAGGCATATTTGGTACTCACGCCTCATCATACTCTTGGCAGATTGACCAAGGGCCCTCCCAGATCATCCAGGATTGCTTTAGCTTCTCTCTCGCTAGCTTTAACATCCTAGCCATTGAAACCCAGGTCTGTGGAATAGAGACTTTTCTTAATTGGTTATTTCTTTTTTTACCACTAAAGATTTTTATTTGGTAAACACAAATGTATAACAATGATAGAGAGATAATAATCCAGGGTGTCATACATAACATACATTATATCAAACATAAGTTATGGTGAAGTAGCTGTTACATACTTATACAGCGACTATTTGTGTAGACAATCCCTGTGAAGATAGGAAAACGTAAACATGAACACCACTATCAGTTTGAAAACACCTGTTAAAGTTCAGTATGGGTTGTTCTTTTTTGGGATTATTATCACACTCCTTAAAATTTTTAGGAGGTAAACGAGATATGGGAAAGTAGGAGGGGAAAAAAAGGGGGGGGGGGGGAAGGAGGGGAAGATGAAGCTTGCTAGTATAAGTATACAACTATGTGTCAACTTCTTAAACTTGTTTAGTGGAAGGGAACCAGTTACATTCCGATTGTGTTCAGGAATCAAGAAAGAGTTAAGGGTCAGGGGTCAAGATCTGTGGACATGTCATCAACCATTTTGTATCTTGGCGAAAGAATCAGAAAATTTAAAAAGAAACCATGATTTCCATAATTTATGACATTTTTCACTAATTTCAGAGGCCATGGCCACTGTTTCTTCCATTTTATATAATGCTTCCACGGCAGAAAGGTGTGTGTGTTGTTTTCCAGTGTTTGGGGATAATTGTTTTTGCTACATTCAACATGTGGGGAACTACTCTATCCTCTATCTGAGGCAGGGAGACAGCTGCGGGCATACTTGGCTGCAGGAACCTCTCAAGAGATCTTCACCCCCCTCCATCCTCTTCAATACAGGACAGCACTCTCCCAGGAGGACACAGACAGGCCAAAAAATCTCTCTTTCATCCAGCCCGTAACAGGTCCACACCACCCTACAATCCCTTCTCTACAAATTTAAAGGAGAACACACACACCATCAACTATCACATAGAACGCTTGTACGTGGACTGGTATGGAACACAGAAAATCGCATTTCCCATTTCAGGCCATCTTTTCCAACTAGCCATTCTGTTGATGTACATATTTTGGCCTACTGGCCCATAGAGACTGCGCCCTGGTTCTGAAAAGGCTCTGATGAAGAGGTTATCCTCGAAACGCGTCAGCCAATTCTAAACACCTGCCTCAATATGGGCTCATGATACTTTTAACCCATTTTTAATTCTAAATTTCCATGTTTTTTATATTTTGTTACCTGTTTGTATTGATACGTAGTATTGGCATTATTTAATTGTTTTTATTTGCTTTTATTTGCTTCTATTTTCATATGAATACATTTTATACATTTTGATGTGAGCAACTTATCACGCGCCCTTCATCCATCACTCTCCATATAGCCATACCTGACCACCCAGGGGTCAATTTCTGGGCAGCGGGACATGCAACACCATCTCTTTTAGCTTTGCTATAGTTCACCATACTACTTTTCTCAAATTCAAACAGATCCTCACAAGCGCAGGAGTAATCTTTCCTTGTCAAGGTTGCCATGCTAATGCGTGGTTTCTTCTCTGCCCAAATGAATTCCCTCAGAGTCTTGTTTAATTGGGAGAAAAATCTTTTCGGCAGTAAGATAGGAAGGTTGTAAAACAAGTATAATATCCTAGGTAGGATAGTCATCTTTACCGCTGCAGCTCTTCCAAACCACGAGAGTGGTTTAAAGTTCCAAAGCCGCGTGTCCTGTTGTATCTTTAGTAAGATAGGATGAGAATTTTTTGTGTAGAGGTTCGTCAAGTCAGACCTGAGCCAGATCCCTAGGTATTTGAGTGCAGACTCCGCCCATTTAAAGGGGCGGTTAGTCTTATGCCCCGTACATGCGGTCGGATTTTCCGATGGAAAATGTCCGATCGGAGCGTGTTGTCGGAAATTCCGACCGTGTGTGGGCTCCATCGGACATTTTCCATCGGATTTTCCGACACACAAAGTTGGAGAGCAGGAGATAAAATTTTCCGACAACAAAATCCGATCGCGTCAATTCCGACCGTGTGTGGCTTGTTCCGACGCACAAAGTGCCACGCATGCTCAGAAGAAATTCCAAGACGGAACAGCTCGTTCTGGTAAACTTAGCGTTCGCAATGGATACAGCACTTTCGGCACGCTGCAATGTTAAAAATGGTTTAATACAGCGCACTCTCTTCTTCTTTATAATGTGACAAGAATGAAGTAGTTTTGCTGCTCATATTCACACACACTTCTCACAAAGTTTTATTTTTGTTTTTTTATTGGTATTCCCTGAATATATTGTTATTAGTTGTCACATCTGACATAATTTTTTTTTTTTATTTAATTTTTTGGGGGGATTTTAAGGCTTTTTTTTTTTTATTTAATGTTTGTATTTTTTCAAAGGCTAATCTTTGTTCAATGTTATTTTTATTTTTACTCCAGAATATTTTTGTGTGTGTTTTGTGTGTCAGGTTACCCCAACACCATTGATATCTTTTATTATTTAATCTCAAGGAGATTGTTTGTTGTTGGGGTCCCTTGTTCATTTCACATTGTATATTTGAAATGTACCTGAATCCTCACAAACAAACTCTCATTTTTGAAGTAAAACACATAGGAGAGTATAAATCAAAACAAAAATCCTTTATTAAGGGATCAGAACCAAACAAAGAGGAAGGCAACACTGGATCAACAGGAGAAATTAGCGAAGCCTGGGACCCCCGCGGCAGACATCAATTCTTGAACATCAAAATTGGTGGCCTGAGGAGTCCATATGTAAGGGAGGGCAGTCTGGTCCAGAATACGCAGAGATCCGGATAGCAGCAGATGACATGTGTGTCCCCAGGCTGTGGTACCACAAGAGGCTGCATCTTTTGGCCGACCAGACTGGATCCAGGGTCCTCACTTTCTGGTCTTCCTTCTACGCTTCCTTCCAGGCTGTGGCTGTGCAGTTGGAGATGTGGCAGGAGGAGGAGTAGGAGCTGGAGGAGGACTGGGAGGACCTGGAGGAGAGGGAGGATGAGGAGGAGGACCTGCAGGAGGAGGAGGAGGACCATCGCAAAGGTGTGTCTGAGCTGTAATTTGGCCCCTCATACCTTTTTTAAGAGCCTCCAATATGAGCGACTCACACATGGCTTGTTGGCCCTCCTCCATCCTCTGCATTTTATATGCAATGACTGCAGCAATGTCCTCCTCCACGGTCTGTCGTGCTCCCAGGACCTCTGTAGCCCTCCAAAAGAGTCCTCTGGCAGCCTCCTCTAGGGCACTCCTCCTACTGCCACTTTCTCTTTTCAGGGGGGGTGGAGGGACCTGCAGATCAGCCAGCCGGCTCGGCCCGGCCACCTCCTGGCTGAGACTTCCCTGTGTATGAAAAAGGGACATGGTTGTAATATTTTGCATCATCAATCACAATTATAAATTAGTACTCCCAACTAACATCTAGTTAACATCATTGATTGGACATGCAGAAATATTTAGAGGAATGCTATACCTGGCTCAATCTGGGCTCCTCCACATGTGGCCTGGAAGGCCCAGGTTGGGCGTCAGAAGCCTCAGCCGGGGGGGAAGGAAGCGTGGAAGGAAGACTGGAGAGGGATGGCCTGGGTTCAGTCTGGCCTGCCAGAAAATGCAGCCTGTCATAGTACAACATCCTGGGGACATAGATGTCATCTGCTGCTCCGGATCTCTGTGAATCCAGGACCTTCTTGCGCTCCCTTAGATATGTGCTCCTCAGGTCACCAATTAATATCTTTAAATAGGTGATGTCTGCCGTGGGGATCACCTGCTTCACAATTTCACACAATTGCACCAGTGCTGCCTTCCTCTTTGCTTGGTTCTTGAAATGGGGGTGTTTAATCTCCCACAAACAGGGCAGCTCCCTTAACATATCTACGAATACTGACATGAAGTCATTGTCTTTCAGTAGCATATCCATGTTCACTGCAAGACACAACACAAGACAAAGCCTAATGTCAGACAAAACTCTCCTAATCTTGTTACAATATAGGAATCAATGTAGAAGCAATATAGGCACAAGTTTGTCTCTTACCTTCGTTCTTACGATCGGCGCGTCCAATGCTCCTTCCTCCGCTCACAGTTCGTACGTAATACGCACGTGTGTTACGCTTTCTATACACTGCGCATGCGTGTAACTCCGCCCGCCCCTGACGTTCTTTCTATTCTATTCCCCGACCCTTTTCGTTCGGCGCAGTGGGGGAAGAGCACATGGTGGAGTCACAGCAGGTGCGTGATAATTGCAGGAACGAGGAGGAGGAAAGCCCGGATCCGGACACGTCCCGATCCAGAAGGAGACGTTTTAAGGCCACAAATATGTCCTTTGGGGAGATGTTGGAGATGGTCGACATCATGAAGAAGTCCGACTATGACGGAAAGTATGGGCCTTACCCCAACCCCAATATCAGAAAGGCCAAGATCATGGCGAAAGTGGTCAAAAGTATTCACAAGAATTTCGGGGTACAAAGATCGAAAGATCAGCTCAGGAAGCGGTGGTCGGACCTGAAATTAAGAGAGCCAGAGCAGTACCGAAAGATCCGGAGAGTGCTGCAAAAAAGTAAGTAGTTGTGCTGTGTTCCTATTCTTTCTGTCTTTATTCCGTTCGTGCTGCTCCATATGCTTTTCTTAATTGTAACGTTTAAAAGGGCAACTTTAATGTTCATGGGCCCATTATTCGTTCGTATCAAACATTTTTCTTTCGGCCTCTAAAACACCATTGTTTAGGCCATATGCATTTTCCCACATTTTTTTTGGGCCTACTTGGATGCCAAATATTTGTTTGTGTAGATGGGTTTGTTACTCGAATGAAATGCAAACTAGATTGTGTGTAAGGAGAGGACACTGAGCAGCTGTTTTCACATCTGGACACTGGAGCACTAGTGTGGGACACAAGAACACCATTTTTATTAGGGGGCCACACAGGTGCTCCAGTGTATACTATAGGGTGGTCTCCATCTGTGAAGCTTGTACCAAACAGGTAAAGTATTGCAGCTTGACAAAGGGCAAGAAAAAAAATACATCTTGGAACTCCGCTAAAATAGACAATTGTACCCCACTTCCAAGCAATGTTTCCTATTTCTAGTTCTGCCATCAAATATCTGTGTGCTAATTATAACATTTTTGTTTTACATAGGGGAGAAAAGACTCGGAGGACACCCCTCATCCGAGGAGACCACAGACCCCCCACCTATGGAAGAAGGTGAAATACCACCAATACAAGCTGAGCAGGAGGAGGAAGAAGATGTGGTGGAAATTGGCACCACAACAGGTGAGTGTCTGCGACCACAGACTCAGGTAAGAGATGGATGGTGGCAGATTTTTGATACCTGTTTTTGTTTTGTTTCTCTCTTTTTAGGTGATCGTGATCCAGATCCTTTCACATCAGAAAGTGCCCAGATCCTGATCGGGGAGATCATGGGGTGTAATGTCGAATTGCAAAACATACAGCAAAAAATCAATGATGTGATTAAAAAAAATAATAACATCATTGATGTTTTGGGGCGAATTTAAAACCCCACAAAATCACTTTTTGGATTGTGGTCCAATCTTTTAAATCTTTTTGCAATGTTTTGAAAAGCCAAATTTGGAGGATGCACACAGTGTGCCAACATGTGCTATCTGCCATCACGGGAGATCAATGGACGCGGTTTGGGGGTGCAACCCCTTCCTCAATTATAAAGTAGCGGTGAGGAAGGGCATGCTCCCCCAAAACACATCCCTTGATCCCCCGTGATGGCAGATAGCACATGTTGACATTCGTAAATTGGTGTGCATCTTCCAAATTTGGCTTTTCCAGGGGTGATTTCCCCCCATCTGAACGCTATATCAAACCCAGTTCCTAAATACTGATGTCTGATATAGCCTTCAGGTTTTACCTAATGTGAACTTTGTAAGTTCAAGTTTTTTGCCTTTCTTGTTGGTTTTACACAGGCCTGTTTTATCTTAAATGGACATTTCGATTTTTGATAATGCTACTCCAAAAATTGTTATACAACAAACATGTTGGTTGGTTTTCAAAACCTTTGGTAAATGCACATGTGATTGTGCAGGTATAAAAAAGTTGGTTACTCAAGAATGTGTGGATTATTGTCTCAACACTACAACACTTTTGGGGTGATGTAATTGCTGTTTTTTGCGAAAATGGGGGTTATTTCCTAAGGGCAAATCCACTTTGCACTACAAGTGCAGGTTCAGTGCAGTTGCAAGTGCACTTGTAGTGAAATGTGTTTTTGGATTTAGTAAATAACAGCCAACAGTGCTTTGTATAATAAGGTTACACAATCACGACATTTTCTGGACTCAACACATTTCTGTCAGGGTCAGCTAAAACAAACACAAGCAGTAAATGTCCACAAAGAATTTCTTTTTTTTTTTTTATTATATAAAGGCTTCACAGATTTTCTGGCATATTGATAGCCCCTCTACCCGCAAAGAACTCCAGGTAGCGTAACCGGACATCACGGGCACTCAGAGAGGGCAAGCCAGGACGGCCACTTTCAAGTGCCGTCATTGTGGTTTGATGTATCATTCTGGCCTCAGGCCCAACTGAGCCAGCATAGTTGGCCGAATGTTTCCTTAAAAAGTTATGGAGAACACAGCACGCAAGTATAATATGGTTCAGTTTATACCCTGCCATATGGATGGGTGTCATAAATAGGCGGAACCGGCTGGCCAGGATTCCAAATGTGTTCTCCACCACTCTTTGGGCTCTGGCCAGCCGGTAATTAAAAACCCTCTGCTCCGGGGTGAGGGTCCTCATTGGGAATGGCCGCATCAGGTGGTCCCCAGCGCAAAAGCTTCATCAGCAACGAACACAAATGGGAGTCCTTCAACATTGTCCTCTGGATCTGGCAAGTCCAAGCTGCCATTCTGGAGATGCCTGTAGAACTCCGTCTGGGCGATGACTCCACCATCGGACATCCAGCCATTCTTCCCCACGTCCACATACAAGAAGTCGTAATTAGCCGACACCACCGCCAACATCACTATACTATTTAACCCCTTGTAATTATAATAGTACGACCCCGAGTTGGGTGGTGGGATGATGTGGACGTGTTTCCCATCAATTGCCCCTCCGCAGTTAGGAAAGTCCCACCGCTCGGCAAAGTGGGAGGCCACAGTCTGCCATTCCTGTGGCGTGGAAGGAAACTGTTGAGGAAAAAACAATAAACATTACTATTTTTACTCAGAAACATGGCAAGCAGATTAGACACAAACATTATGGGGCAACCTCCAGATAGCATTTATTAAGGGGAATTTAACAACGCCAAAGTATAAGGTACACCTATCATATTCCCCCTCCCCCCTCTCATGGGCCATTTCTAACATTATAGGGGGTGTGTGGAAATCTTGGACAGGTAACCCTCTTCACTTCATTGAGAGATGAATGCCTAAATAATGGGTATTACTTGGAACAGCCCCTCCTTAGTTACACTATTGGCAGACCACTGGACAGGTAAGAAGTGTCATAATACAAAGATAGAAATACACACTGCACACATTTGAGGACATTTGGACATTCTGCTATTACCTATCAAGATAATAATAGGATCCCAAAACTTTAAACAGTACCATTTGAAAGTATACAGGCAGGCCCTTGCACTACATGCTTTGGGGAATTCATCCATAAATCTGACCACAAAAGAGATGGGTATAGTGTGTATGGGTTTGGCAAAGTCAGCAGATAGATGATTGAGGATAGATAGAGAATTGGGATCAGCTGACTTAGCAGTTGGGGGAGGGAGGGTTACTAAAAATTATTTGGGGACACCACAAAAAAAAGCCTCTGGCACTCTGCCAGAATTTAAAGCAAAAATAACATTTCCAAACATTTTAGGGGGTGTTTGGGGTAAAGCACTACTATGGAGCTGAAAAAATACATTGTTAAGTGACTACATGAGGTGAATATAGGCCAGGAGACACCATGCTGGGGAGGTTATTGAAGGGCAAATATGTATGAAGGACCTAAAATAATAATTACATAAAAATCCAGCATGCATGAGAACAAAGGGGACATTCACAGCATATTACAATCATGGTAATTAGGGAATGAGGAAAGAAATACAATATATTAGCAAACATTCAATACAATAAAATGTGATATTAAAGGATAAAAATCTTACCTTCATATACTCCTTCTGCAGGACCTGGATGATGGCAGAACAGGTCTCTGGGATAATGATCCCCAGAGCCTGGGGGGAGATGCCTGTCGAGAACTTTAAGTCCTGCAGACTTCTCCCTGTCGCCAAATACCGCAGGGTAGCGACCAACCTCTGCTCCGGAGTGATTGCTTTCCTCTTGCAGGTATCCTGCCTGCTAATATAGGGGGTCAGCAAAGCCAACAGATGGTGAAACACGGGGTCGTCATCCTGAGAAAGTTCCTGAAATCATCAGGATTATTCTGACGGATCTCAAGGAGCAAAGGCATATGAGAGAACTGGTCACACTGAAGCAACCAATTCTTGGTCCATGAACTCCTCCCCACCCTGTTCATGGACTGGACTTGTGTCAAGGTCAGGACCCCAACACCAAGCCCCCGCACAGCACGAACTCTACGAGGAGTACGCATACGCAACATGGCTAGAAAACGGTCGGCTGCTCAGAACGAAGTAACAGAACGCACTGAAGAACAGCAAGGCCTGTGAAGAGCGACCTGAAAAACAGCAACGAGCGGACAAGATCGTACAGAAAACTCCAATACGAACTGACTGCACGCACTGAAAAGCAGATACAAACCCACAAGCACAAACTGAACAGCAGAAAACGATCTGAAAACCACGAGTCTGAAAAAGCGCAAATCGTCTCTCACCAAACTTTTACTAACACGAGATTAGCAAAAGGAGCCCAAAGGGTGCCGCGCTTGGTTCTGAACCGGCCTTTTCTAGTCTCGTCGTACGTGGTATACGTGACCGCGTGGTTGGCGATCGGAAATTCCGACAACTTTGTGCGACCGTGTGTAGACAAAACAAGTTTGAGCCAACATCCGTCTGAAAAAATCCTAGGATTTTGTTGTCGGAATGTCCGAACAAAGTCCGACCGTGTGTACGCCCTATTAGTCTCTTGTAGGGGTCTCGGGGCCAAAGAAATGTTAAGTGCCTCGGATTTATCGTAATTGACCTTGAAATTAGAGACATATCCATATAATTCAAATTCTTTTAGAAGATTGGGGATCGATATATACGATTGTGTGAGGATGAACAAAAGATCGTCCGCATAAGCTGCTAATTTATAATGTCTAGTCCCTAATGTTAGGCCCTGGATCGAAGGATTCCCATTCACGGTGTGCAGGCATGGCTCCACGGGGGAAGTCCTGCCTGGTGTCATTTCTTATCCTGGTGTCATTTCTTATCTCTACTGGTTCTAAAAGAGCACCATTAATTTTCAGTCTGGCCATTGGACTTCGGTATAAGGCCGATATTCAAGCTAGCATATTGGGTTGTAAACCAATATGCCTACACATTGCGAACATGAAGTCCCAAGCGACCCTGACGAAGGCCTTCTCCGCATCCATGGACAGGAGAAGGCCTTCTACCGTGCGTCCCCTAAGCTTGTGCATGAGATTTATGGCTTTGGTGATGGTATCATGTGCTTCCCTTCCCGGGATGAATCCCACTTGCTCCAGGCCAATGATTCCTGGTAAATGTCTGCATAATCTTGTAGCCAATATTTTGGACAGAAGCTTAATGTCCAAATTAAGCAGGGAGATTGGCCTGTAACTGGAGCAGACATTTGGGTCCTTGACAGGTTTGGGAGTCACCGTGATGTGTGCCAGATTAAAGGAGAATAGCTGTTCATTGGATGTTTTCAGTGAGTTTAAGGCTTTAAGCAATGGTTTGGCCAAAAGAGACGAGAAGGTTTTATAATAAATAGCTGAAAATCCATCTGGTCCTGGGCTTTTACCGGGTTTCAGAGTTTTAATGGCCTGTAGAAGTTCTGTTATGTCAATGGGTTGATCTAGCTTCTCTGAGTCAGAGGCCGATAAACAGGAAAGTCTGCTTTGCCTTAGATATTGCTCTATTATCTGGAGTCTAGTTCCCTCCGTGGACGCAGGTTTGTGTGTCGGTGGAAGGTTGTAAAGTTTGTTGTAGAACCTCTGAAATTCTGAGTCTGGTCAGAGGTGTGTACTAGCTTGTTGGTTCAGTTTTTAATCTGGGTAATGGTGGTAGCGAAACGAATGTCCCTTAAAGCTCTGACCAAAAATTTGCCGCTCTTATTATCATATTCATAAAAAAAACCTCGCCGGAAGAATAGTATCCGTTTCGCTTGCAGGTCTAATTTAGCCTGTAGCTCTTTGCGCACTGTTGAAAGGTCATCTGCAACTTTAATAGCCGCTGTTAGTTTGTGCTGCGTCTCTAGGTTTTGTACTTTGGTTAGTAATGCTAGTAATTCTTTTTCTGAGGCTTTCTTTTTTGCGAGGCTAGGGTCATCAATTTGCCCCTTAGCACACACTTGTGGGCTTTCCAAATAGTAAAGGGTGATACATCATTTTGGTATTTTCCCTAAAGTAGGTCTTTATAGCGCCTGTGATTGGGTCTAGTGTTAATGGGTCCATCAGCAAAGTCGCGTTAAGTTGCCAGTTACATGATTTCTTCAGTGAGTCTTCTAAGCGTAAGCTCATTGAGATGGGTGCATGGTCTGAAACAGTCCTAGTTCCTATGTGTGCATCCGTTAGTTTGGTTAGGTCTCTTTGTGTCACAAAGATAGAGTCGATGTGAGAATGTTTGCTATGGACCGTGGAATAATAGGTGTAATCCCTATCCTGTGGGTGTACCACCCACCATGAATCTGTCAAGGTCAATGAGTTCAGCAGTGTTTTAATGTTTTTGAGTATGCGATACGTTAATGCCGATTTGCCATTGGATTTATCCAGTAGGGGGTCTAATGGAATGTTAAATTCCCCACCTAAGACTATACAACCTGTCGCAAACCATGACAGCTTGTCAATCAATTTCTGACAAAAGGAGGCATGAGCCGTATTAGGAAAGTATACGTTAGCTAGGGTGCTTGGACGCTTCCCAATACTACCTTTAAGAAGAAGGAACCGGCCCTCTGGGTCTGCCAATTGCTGATTAAGCTCAAACCCCGAATTCTTCCCGATTAAAATGGAGACACCCTTTGTTCTAGATGCCGGGTTGGTGGCATGGAAGGCCCTTGGAAAATACTCATTCGTCAATTTTAGTATAGAGTTTGATTTAAAGTGAGTCTCCTGTAAGTATACAAAGGCCGGCTTCTTCTTCCCCAGGTGGCGTAGGAGTTGGGTTCTCTTTTGAGGCACATTCAGGCCCCTAACATTGTGTGAAATCACAGTTGCATTGTTACCCAGCAAGGAGTATATCATGATGGGAAATGAGGGCAAGGTTTAGAAGAAAAAAAAAGGGGGGGTGAGGGGGGAAGAGGTAGGGGGAGTAAGATTATACAGTGAGGTAAATGGAGAAATGGTGATCCCGATCTCTTACTCAGAGAAAGTGGGATGAAGTAATTCTGTAATTAGCCTCTAAGGTAATGACACCTTGAGGTGTTAATAAAAGTTGGAACCGTGAAACAGTTACAGCAAGAACACCTTGTAAAGGGGTGCTGTTGCAGGACCAGTATCAAAGAGTCCACTGTGGGGTATGTGGGAGGCCCAAACAGAGAGTTTCCGAAGTCTAGACAACCGCTAGTATCCGGAAATCTGGTCAACTAACCATTCACTAGGGCCACATCTCATCCCCCGGCTTCTGAGTGAAAAAACAAAATATTCAATTATAACTAACAATAATAACGGCAACTGTATCCCCATCAGGGGTTGAAAACATTTAATGTATTTGAGACTCTTCCACAAGGGGTATCGTTCACACGCTTGGCATGTTATCGGACAAAAATAAAAAGAGAAAAACCCAGCTTCCGTATCATCAGCAGTACAGCAACCTGGTAGCATATGTTCTAACAAACCAAGAAAAAGAAAAAAAAAAGGGGGGGGGGGGAATGCTGGACATAGAACCAGGGTTTAAAAGGGGGGTAAGTCCAGGTTCAAGCATGATGCCTCTCCTGTTGCAGTTTCATGTATGAGCCTTTCTCCCAGTAAGGGCAGTCAATATCTGAACGTGGGGATAATATTAGGCTGAAAGTCTAACTGCAGGGATGAAGATGGAGGAGTGGTATAGCACCTGGGTCAAAGTCAGTGTCAAGTAAAGCTGCCAGAAGGAGGCACGCCAGGTATCTGGTCACATCCTCCGCAACCCCAGGGAGGTTCTGGTTGTCATCTGTCAACTATAGCTGTGACATGCAGGTGTACCGCAAGGTTACACTTACTTGTAGCAGGGTGATCTGTTACTTGCGTAGCAGTCTCTATTGAGGGTCCCCTCGACACGGCTCTTCATGTGCAGGCAACGCAGATCCATGGTGAAATAGATAAAACAGACATCAGCAAAAAACAACAAGAAGGGGAAAACATGGGCATGAGTGCCAAATTAAAATCCTCATCCCCACATTCCAAGTTCATGGCAGGAGTATGGGAGTATTAGGGCGTTTAGGTGTGGAGCTAGGCCCTGGGTTGTGTTGTTTCTGATAATTCCCCTTTTTATTAGGGGGTTTAGTCGGAGTGGAGTAGGGTGAGCCTTGCGCGCTGTGCGTCTTTGGTGGGTTGCGAGATTCCCGACACCAATCTGGTAGATCAATCAGTGGTATTTGTAATTCCGAGCAGAAGTCCTGCAAATCACCAGGTGTGCGTAAGTAAAGTTGCTGGCCCTGATGTGTCACATTAAGAGCAAAAGGAAATTTCCATTTGTAGGGAATGTTCTGTTTGCGGAGTTCCTCCAGTAGAGGGCTCAGTGCACGCCTGTTGTTCAGGGTGATGGGGGATAAGTCCTAAAATATGGCTAATTCTGTGTCATTAAAAGTAATGTGTTCATTGCGGCGTGCTTTAGCCATGATTTCCTCCTTCAGTTTAAAATTGGGTAGGCAACATATTACATCCCTGGGGGGTGCTGTGTCAAACTGAATCTGCGTGTCAGTTTGGTGTTCCAAAAGTTCATTAAACACGTATTGTAAGGCAGAGGGAATGTTACTCTGTTCAATTGACTCAGGAATACCCCTCACCCTAATGTTATGCCTTCTCCCCGTTATCCAAATCCTCAAGTTGTCTGTTCATTTCGATCAGATGTGCTGAATGAGAATCTGTGACTCTCTCTAGGCAAGTAATGGCCTTATCTCATTTGGCGCCTGCAGTCTCTACCCCCTCTAGCTTCTCAGATATGGACTGGATATCAGCCTTTAGTTCAGTGATTGCAGCTGAAAATGTGCCCTTAATGTCTGCTGCTATGTCTGCTGCTATCTTCATCATAGCGGTGAGCGTTAGGGGGTGATCAGGTGGGGGATTATCCCTTACCTCCTCCTCATAGGTAGACTGTGAGTCCGCACTAAACTCTTCCTCCCCACGAGGCTGCGCCATCTTAGATTGAGCCTTGTGACGGTGGGACTGTGATTGAGACTTGAAGATGTCTGAAATGCTCCTGGAGCCGGAGAGGGGAGCGGAACGTCGTGATCTGTTTGCGGAGTTGTAGCGGGTGAGTCTGCTCATTTTGTCTCAGAGATCGGTGCTGTTAGAAGCTGAGGGAATGGCGGAGCTCCTCTATCTTGCTGCCATCCACTCTGCGTGCCAAGCCACGCCCCCAATTGGTTATTTCTATGCTTTTAAAAGCTAGGAAATCAAATCTACATGTAGCAAAGTCTACATTACATCTAGAAATCATATTTCTCATGGTGTGAAGCACGGATATTGCATCACAAAGTATTATATGGGATGAACCTTAATTAGTAAAAATGAGGGAGGACAGTTCGAAAACATCCATTATTCCACAATTGTAAGATGTGGGTCAGCATCAAAAACCTCCACCAAACACTGTGATAACAATATTCATTAAAAACTTACTAAACATGAGAGCGTATGCTGTCTGTCTGTCCATGTCTGGGCCCTTGTGTTTAACGTATAACAATGTTGTTATCACAGTGTTTGGTGGAGGTTTTTGATATCTTTTTATGTAATTTGAGCAACAAGTCCAATAAACTTATAACTTTTTAAACTTCCACATACGATTTGGGGTTGCTTTATATTACGTGTATATATATGTACATAAGATTCCAAAGGGCATCACATAAATCCACACATCTAACACAATAGGGATATACAAAATGGGAGGAAAGAAATAAAAAAGAGAGGGGGGAGGGGGGAGAAAAGAGGGGGAAGATGTGGGGGGGGGGGGAGTGAACAGGGAAAAAAATATGTGTAATTATAATAGTTAAATGTACACTGGATGTTTTTACAGCTGCTGCTGCCTATAACCTTCCCTGCATGTTAGCCTATGTGTCCATGCACACATAAGCTTTTAGCAGCATTTAGTGGCAGGGGAGTTTAAGGGCAGAAAAAAAACACAGCCAGTGCGTCCAGGAGCAGCAGAATTTGGGCAGAAGAAATGCTTAACACTTGGTTAAGACAGGTATTGCACAGCACATTTAGGTCACACCCCTGACTTTGACTTTTTTTATATATATTTGCAAATGAATGTACACTGAAAATGTAGAATATGTTTAAAATTGTTTTATTTGCTAAATAAAGGCCACCTTTTGTGTGCAAGTAGTGCCCCTTTCTATCTTGCATCTTACCAATTACTTATGAATGAATTGAGAGCTAACTATTTTGATTTTGTGGTATATGCACATGTATGGTCTTCAACTTCAACAAAATATTAGAGACTAAAGCCTCATACACACAATCAGATTTTCCGACGAGAAATGTGTGATGACAGGCTGTTGGCAGAAAATCCGACCTTGTGTATGCTCCACCGGACAATTGTTGTTGGATTTTCCGTGGACAAATGTTGGATAGCAAGTTTTAAAATTTTCCGCAGACAAAGGTCTGTTGTCGGATTTTCCAAGCGAGTGTACACAAGTCCGTCGGAAAAAAGTCCAAAGTACAAACACGCTTGCTCGGAAGCAAGGACGAGCCAGAAGCGGTCGGTCTTGTAAACTAGCGTTTGTAATGGAGAATTAACATTCGCGACGTGACAAATTATGAAATCTCGAAATGCAGCACAAAATTCTCTTCTTCTTTAATGGGATAATAATTAAGCTGCTTTGCTAGTGATACTGATGGAGTTATTGCAAACAAATTTTCAAAGGCTTTTTTTTCTAGTGATATCAAGAATATTATTATTTTGCTTTTTAATTTTTTTATTTGGGCAAGTTACCACAACACCATTATACAGTAGTTTTTAAGATCAAAAATACAACTATGTTGGTATCCCTTGTCATTTTTACATTGTATTTTTTTAAATGTAACTGCCAACTCCCAAACTGTCATTTGAAGTAAAACACATAGCCAAGTATTATTCTCCACATTTTTTATTGTACATAAAAAAAAAAGAAAACAAATAAAATTAGACATGCTACCTGCCAATAGAACTTAACCAAAAAGTGCATTCTATGCATAAGAAAAATATAGAAAATATACCAAATCAAATCATTATTCAACCAAAAAAATAATGTCAAAGCAATAACTCCAAGGCCATTAATAAATAACCTGTTATCTCCTCCAATTCTGCAACATGGCTGGTTGACGAACGGCCGCTCAGAAACAAACTGAAAAATGTGGAACGAAAAGCACGAATCAACACATACCAAACTTCTACTAACACAAAATTAGCAGAAGGAGCACAAAGGGTGGTGCTAAAGAGCTGAAAAACAATGTAGTACGTCACTACGTTCGTAATTGTTGGCCAACAATTGTGTGGCCGTGTGTATGCAAGACAAGTTTGGGCCAACGCCCTTCAGACAAAAGTCCACAGTTTTGTTGGCCAACAGTCTGATCGTGTGTACGAGGCTTTAAACACTTTGTGGATTTTGACATTAGTTAAGGCCACTCCCATTGTCTACCTTCCCAGTTAGCCAAAAATGTTTTCCCAGAGCTTAAATTTGTTTTTAATAATTAGGAAAAAAAAACAGTGACATTTAACTAAATAGGAAAAGATTGTGTGGGACTTTTGAAGTGCAAAAATAACAAAGAAAAAAATATTCGAAAAATATATAATAAGTTAAAAAAGATGAATACATAGAATAAACATTCCAAAGAATCAATCACGAAATACACAGAACCAGATGCAAAGCTGATTATCCTCTACATGTTTCGCCATATAAATAGGGCTTCCTCAGGAGAACTTTTAGATCAGACGTTATGCATGAAATCACTATAATGAGAAAAACACACAATTAAGAGACTTAAAAAAACAAAATACAATATAAATTCAAACAAATTACAGTTCATCTATCAAATTGAAAACAATAAAGTGAAACTAAAACTTTTAGTTTCACTTTTTTCGTTTTCAATTTGATAGATGAACCCCTGGTGTTGTCTCCTTAATTAATTTATCCCTCTCTATGGTACGATCAAATTGATCCAATTTTATCCATTCATGCTTGGATTTTCATCTTTCTATTGAATACACAGGTCAGGATTCAAGCCAGTTTATTGTCCACTCAGTATTCTGCCTAAATTGTAATTTGTTTGAATTTATATTGTATTTTGTTTTTTTTTGAGTCTCTTAATTGTGTGTTTTTCTCATTATAGTGATTGCATGCATAACGTCTGATATAAAAGTTCTCCGGAGGAAGCCCTATTTGTATGGCAAAACATATAGAGAATAATCAGCTTTGCATCTGGTTCTATGTATTTCGTGATTGATTCTTTGGAATGTTTGTTCTAGGTATTTATCTTTTTTAACTTAATAAAATTTATATATTTTTCTAATATTTTTTTCTTTGTTATTTTTGCGCTTCAGAAGTCCCACAAAATCTTTTCCTACTTGTTTATTCATTAAGGGATGTGGCGCTATATCTAGTTTCAGTACCCCAGCTCATACTAAAATTCTTCTCCTTAGTGACATTTAACTGTTTCTTATGGGTAGTACAGGCACTGTAACATGTTTTATATTTTGTAGATCTTCAGTTTTTAGTCCAAAAGATACAGTCAATCCCTTGTTTAACTTGTAGGAAAGAGTTATTTTTTCCTGAATGTGTTCCCTGCTAATTAAATGTAATATAATTTGTATTTGAAGTAGCGTGTTTTCTGGATATTGTCACAGTCTATTACAACTAATAAGACTCCTTTTTGTTGGCCATGGCCAGTACACTCAGGTTTGCAGTTTCCTGAAAATAAAATCATTTAATACTTAATTAGCTTGTACTCAAGTAAAATTAAAATAAAATTGTAGGTGAGAAAATGCTTAGTATAATGAAGTATGAAACAGCAAGATGTAATAATTGAATTTCTTTAGCATATGTGCAAAATGATAAACATTGAAATAATTTATTTATGTTTCATTCTTTGCTTAAATTCCAGAAATGTATTATTATGCCCTTTATCTACAAGTGAATTGTATTGTTCAGATTTGTGTTTGAAAAAACATAGGATCTAAAAAAAAACCCACATAAGCTTGTTTTATAATATTTTTTTTTCAAATAACAAATGATTAATTGCATACATTGCCTAAATTTACCAACAACTGGTTCTTTTAATGATGTTGTATGTAAAATTTAATTCATTGAGGCTAGATTCACATCTATGCAGACTGCGCTTGATGTGTTTTTCTGGCACATTTTGCAGTTTTGACCACACGTTTTTGATATGTTTTTGACTTATTTTTGATGTGTTTTGTGGCTTTTTTTGGTTAATAGGGAAATATGACAGTTCTGTTCATGGAGTGTGACTTTGATGCAACTTTACACTCTCTGGCAATCAAGTAGCATCAAAGTCACATCAAAGCAGTGCAGGAACTTTTTTGTTGTCCAAAGTTGCATATTAGGGGTAGGGTTCAAGGCTAGGGTAAGGATTAAGGGCTAGGGTTAGGGTTAGAGTTAGGGTTAGGATTAGAACAAGTGGTAATTGTTAGAGTTGGAATACTAACCCTAGCACTTACTCCTAACCTTAATACTAACCCTAGCCCTTACCCTTAACATTAAATCCTAGCCCTTAACCCTAAAATTTGTTTCTATCCCTAACCCTAACCCTAGTCCTTAACCCTAAGCCGAGGACTCAACCCTAATATGTGACTTTGGACACATAAAGGTTCCTGCACTACTTTGATGCAACTTTGATGCTACTTGAGTGCCAGAGAGTTTAACCTCTTGCCGACCGCCCCGCGTACATATTCTGCCGGGCAGCAGCTCTTCTGCATGAAATCACGTACAGGTACGTGATTTTTTTGCCTCTGGGTCTGCGGCACGCACACGTACCGCTGGCGACCAGCTCCCGCTGTGATTGGACACAGCAGGAGCTAATCAGTGGGTCGCCTGCTGCGAGTATGAAAGCGGCACCTGGGCCGGAGACCTGAGAGAAAACACCCAGGCCTGTGAGTGGCATGGCTGCAGTGAACCCTGTTATACAGTTATGCCGCGTACACACGATCGGACATTCCGACAACAAATGTTCAATGGTAGGTCGTTGTCGGAAATTCTGACCGTGTGTAGGATCCATTGGACATTTTTTGTCGGAATTTCTGACAACAAAAATTTGAGAGCTGATTCTCAAATTTTCCGACAACAAAATCCGTTATTGTAAATTACGAGCGTGTGTACACAATTCTGATGCACAAAATCCCACACATGCTCTGCATCAAGTACGAGACAGAAGCGCTCGATCTGGTAAAACTAGCGTTCATAATGGAGATAGCACATTCGTCATGCTGCACATTTTTTAATCTTTTATTCAGTTCTCACAAACTGATTTCTTTATTAATTCTTGTGATCTCATGAATAATATTTTTTATTTTTTTCATCAGATCTCCATAATAATGTTTTGAATTCATTTTTATAGTGATTTTTTAAATTTATTTTTTATGAAGATCTCCATTTTTTTTGTTTTTTATGAAGATCTCCTTTTTTTATAGTGATCTATTTTTTTTTTAATCAAGATCTCCTGTTTTTTTTTAGATATTTTTTTTTCTATTGATCTCCATAATATTTTTTTCGTTTTGTGTGTCAAGTTACCACAACACCATTGTTAACTTTTTATTGTATTGTATTGTATTGTATTGTATATTATTGTATTTTTTAACCTCAAGGAGGTTGTTTGGTGTTGGTGTCCCTTGTTAATTTGACATTGTCTTTTTGAAATGTACCTGCCTACTTACAAACAAACTGTTCTTTTTGAAGTAAAACACATATGCAAGTATTTGTGAAAAAAATAGCCATTTATTATGGGTCATAACCAAATAAAGAGGAAGGCAACGCTGGATAAACTGGTGAAATTGGTGAAGCCTTTGTACCCCAAGACACACATCAACTATTTTACAGCCAAAATTAGTAGCATGAGGAGTCCACATAATAGTGAACACAATCCGGTCCAGGACTCCAAGAGATCAGGAACAGCAGCAGATGACATATATGTCCCCAGGCTGTGGTCTTACAACAGCCTGCATCTTTTGTCAGACCAGACTGAACCCAGGCCATCACTCTCTTGTCTTCCTTCCATGCTTCCTTCCACGCTTGCTTCCAGGTTGTGGCTCTGGTGTTGGAGTTGTGGCAGGAGATGGAGGAGGAGGAGGAGGATGATGGTCGAACTCACAAACCTGGCTTTGGCTTGTGAGTTCACCCCTCAACCCCTTATATAGGGCTTGTAAGATAACTTGTTCACAGAAGAGGTGTTGGCCCTCCTCTGTTTCCTGCTGTCAGGAAAGGCTAGCCAGTACTCAAGATGGTGGCTGAAGAAGACAACCTGTGACCTCAGTCCCTGTCAGAACACCTCTGGTGCATTTGTGTGCGCCCATGCCTGCATATGTGCATGCACGCGTGCATTGTCAAGAAGGGCATGCCAGCACTCAAGATGAGAATCCAAGACAGTCTGTTTCCTCAGTCAAAATGCCAGTGTGCTGGCACGCGTCCTGTGACAGCTTTTGGCACCCAACAGGCTATTTAAACTCAGCCAGTGCCTAGACCTGGTGCTGTCCTTTCTACAGCGTTCCTGTGTGTTCCTGTTTACCTGTATCTGATACCTGTACCTGTTATCAGACCCAGCTTGCCTCTAATGCTCCTGTTTGCTGTCTGCATCTGACCCGGCTTGTTTCACCACTGCATCTGCCTGCTCCCTCGACTACCTCGCTGCCAGCCCATCACCAAACCGGCCTGTATCCCAACTACACTTTTGTCTCCACACCTGCTCCTGACGTGCCCGCTAGTGTATGACCCGGCCTGCCTGTACCTGCCTTCTCTACTATCTGGAGAATCCCGCTGAACTACCATTCCACCCGCAGCTGCTTCCAGTCCCATGGTCTGTGACCCATCAGGCACTCGTGCGACTCTGCACTCCCGCTCCTCCTGTCTGCTCTATCGGGGGGCCTCTAGTCAGAGGTGTAAGAGAGGCCGTCCTCTGCATATCAGGCTCTACCGTCAGGTATGTGACAGTAAAGGACAGCCATTTGTGAACCTACGCAGGGACCCTTTCCCATGGAGGAACTTTGCCAGCACCTGGCCGGCCTGACCCAGGCCATCAAGGACTTACAACGGGGCTACACCCAGCTGGAGGGACGCTTACAGACTCTGTCCGACTCTACAGCCGCCCAAGGACCACCACAAGCATCCTCCTCTCCACAAGGAACCCCTTCTGCTCCTGCAGTGGTCATGCTCCCACCTGAGCCCAGGGTACCAACCCCAGACAGATTCCTGGGTGAACGCAGCAAGTTCAGAGCATTCCAGAACGCATGCGAACTCTACTTCGCCCTTCAACCTAGCATCTTTTTCTTTGGAAACTACTAAAGTCGGCTTTGTGATTTCCTTGCTGCAAGGTGAGCCACAATCCTGGGCCCATCATCTTCTGAAGCAGAAGGCTGAATGTTTATCAGACTTAGCCACATTCTTCAGTGCCATGGCCCAGCTGTACGAAGATCCCCAGCAAATGGCTTCTGCGGAGGCAGCTCTCCACTCACTACAACAAGGTCGTAGGGTGGTGGAAGACTATGTTTCGGAATTCAGATGATGGGCCTTTGACACCAACTGGAACAACACCGCTCTATGCTACCAATTCCGTATGGGCCTCTCTGAACTGCTGGATTGACTTATCCATTCAGTACAACCGTCGTCTGAGAGAACGAAGGTTAGAAGGTTAACGAAGGTTAGAAAGAGCTGCAGGTCCATCCCGCTCCTGGTGCTCCAGAACCTATGCAGCTCGGCCTGCTGCGCCCTTCTCTCTCCAATGAATAATGACAACTTCGTCGCCAGCAGAATCTGTGCTTGTACTGTGGGGGATCAGAACATTACGTGAGGTCTTGCCCAGTTAAACCTCATAAGTCCCTCTCAACTACTTCTTCCTCGTCAACTCCAAGTTTGCGCAACAATTCTGCTCATCTTACTCTTCCCATTTTTTTACAGCTGCCAGGAGGGACTATTCAGACTTCCACCATAATTGATTCCGCAGCCTGCAGCTGTTTTGTGGACTTGACCTTTGCTGCCAGACATCATATCCCATTACAACCCAAGACACAGAAGCTCTCTGTTCATCTGGCCAATGGATCCATTATTAAATCCGGAGCAGTTACTCATGAAACCATTCCTCTGGTTACCACTATTTCCAAAGACCATCAGGAACTGCTACGTCTAGACGCCATCACTTCCCCTTTGTTCCCGGTCATCCTTGGTATGCCCTGGCTGAGGGCCCATAACCCCCACATCAATTGGACTAAGAAAGAATTTAAGTTCATCTCCCCTTACTGCATCCAGTACTGCTTACAGACCCCCTGTGGTCTACCCGCTCTGCTATGCCTTGACACTGACTCTGAGACCAGTCAGCTCGTGCCCACAGCCTACCATGACTTTCTAGATGTATTTAGCAAGAAAGGGGCAGAGAGCCTTCCCCCTCATCAGTCTTAGGACTGTCCTATAGAGCTACTTCCCGGAGTCGAAGTCCCTTTCGGGAGAATCTTACCCCTGTCCGAAGGTGAGCTGGCAGCTCTAAAAGACTACATCGATGACAATCGAAAGAAAGGGTTCATCATCCTTCCACATCTCCAGCTGGGGCAGGAATTTTCTTTGTTGAGAAGAAAGACCATTCTTTATGACCCTGTGTTGACTACCGTGAGCTCAACAAAGTTACGGTTAAGAACCGTTATACACTTCCATTAGTACCCAAACTTTTTCAGAGACTTGGCTCCGCCACCATACATATTTACAAAACTGGACCTTCGTGGCGCCTATAATTTGGTGAAGGTGATGAATGGAAGACTGCCTTCCGCACATGATTTGGGCATTTGGAGTATCTCGTAATGCCCTTTGGACTCTGCAACTTTCCAGCACTTCATTAAGAGTGTTTTCCAAGACTTCCTGGACTTGTTTGTTATTGTATACCTCGATGATATACTAATCTTTTCTTGCTCCCTAGGCAACCACCACAGACATGTCAGAAGTGTACTAACTCCCCTTCGACAACATGGATTATACGCCAAACCCGAGAAGTGTGAGTTTGAGCGCTAGAGTATCCAATTCCTGGGCCTGATCATATCCACTGAGGGTATCAAGATGGATCCTCAGAAGGTCACAGCTATCTTGGACTGGCCAGCTCCCAGTGACAAGAATGGCATTCAACGCTTCATAGGTTTTGCAAACTTTTACCGAAAATTCATTCGGGGGTTTTCAGAGATCATTGCCCCTATCACACAACTAACCAAACAAGGTTCCAGATTCCGTTGGTCCCCAGAGGTTCAGGCTGCCTTCGAGGTGCTAAAGAAGTTGTTCACTTCCGCACCTGTTCTGAAGCACCCCGACTCGGCCCTACCCTATGTTTTAGAAGTGGACGCCTCGGAAACAGCAGTTGGAGCTATCCTGTCCCAAAGGCAGGGTCCCAAGGCTCTGTTGCACCCGATTGCATTCTTTTCTTGTAAACTGTCAAACGCGGAGAAGAACTATGATGTCGGGGATCGCAAACTTCTAGCGATCAAAGCGGAACTAGAAGAATGGAGGTACCTTCTAGAGGGGGCTGCACATCCAATATTAATTTATACAGACCACAAGAATCTAGAATACATAAGGACGGCAAAGAGGTTGAGACCCCGGCAGGCCAGGTGGGCGCTTTTCTTTTCTAGATTCACTTTTAATGTGACATACAGACCCGGATCTAAGAACATAAAGCCAGACACACTATCACGCATGTTCAGCAAATCTCAAGAAGTCTCCCCCCGGATAGGATCTTGTCCTCTGGGAATTTCCTTCTTTTACAAGGGGACTTAATGACCCGGATCAAGCAAGCCTCAGTGGGGAGTTCCGCACCACCCAGGACCACCTTACGGGCAAGGGAGGGGCTACTCTGGTATGAGGATAAGATCTTTGTGCCGGAGGAACTGTGAACTGCCACTTTGGGTATGTGCCATGATCACGTGCTTGCAGGGCACTTGGGCATCAGCAAGACCTCCGAACTTGTGCAGCGAACATTTTGGTAGCCTGGGGTGGCGAAGGACTGTAGGAAATACGTAGAATCTTGTACTATTTGTATCCGCAACAAGAGCCAGGCCAGGGCTTGGGGTCTGTTAAAACCGTTACCCTTTCCGAGTAGACCTTGGAGAATGATCTCAATTGACTTTATTGTGGAACTGCCCTATCCAAGGGCTACAGTACTATTTTTGTGATCGTCGACCGATTATTCAAGATGGCTTACTTCATTCCCATGAAGGGTACTCCTTCTGCACAAGAGACTGCACCGATTTTCATCAGAGAAGTTATAAGACTCCAGGGGGTTCCGGCATATCATCTCTGACAGAGGGGTCCAGTTCACCTCCAGATTCTGGAGATCCTTGTGCGAATCTCTTGGGATTAAACTTTCATTTTCTTCAGCCTATCACCCGCAATCTAATGGACAGACAGAAAGGACCAACCAAAGACTTGAACAATATCTACGCTGCTTCTCTCCCTTTTCACAAGATGACTGGGTGTCCCTAATTCCTTTGACCAAGTTTTCCTACAATAATTCTACTCACTCAGCCACGAAACAATCTCTTTTCTTCGCGAACTATGGTTTTCATCCCTCTTTTCTGTTCAACAATATTCCGGAATGCCCTGTACCCACTGTACTTGAAATGTTGGATTTTTTTAACTCCAACAACAAACTGTTACAGGAGACGATGGCTAAAACTCAAGCCTACAACAAAGAGATCTTGGACAAGAGAAGAGGGAAGTTGATCCTAAAAATGAAACAAAGGTGCCACTCTAAGTACAGTAAGAAACATGGAGTTTAATAAAACTGTAAGAAGGTACTCACAAAGAGGCCTGAGGAAGGAGCGTAGCTTCGCAAACGCGTCGCCTATTTGTGCCCGCTTCCAGAAGTGACGTCATCCTCCTGATTCCCACCGTGCATTCCAACAGCAGGAAGTGTCAGCATTCATTGGCGCAGCCTGTCCATCATAGACCACTGCTATCCAGGAAACGGACCAGACTCACTCCCAGGATATCTGGCAGCTTTGCCAACATGCTTGTTTACTATGTACCTTTGTGAGTACCTTCTTACAGTTTTATTAAACTCCATGTTTCTTACTGCACTTAGAGTGGCGCCTTTGTTTCCTTTTTAGAGTGCTCAGAGGATTGCTTCTTTTTCTTCAACAAGGCTGCCTTCCACAAGTACTATTATCCTATGAACTTTATGGACATTATTATAGCCCTCATGGACATTATTACAGCCAAATGTCATTCATAATTTTATCCTTTCTTAAACTGTATTGTTTTTGTATATTAGATCCCCATTGGGAGCAATAGAGATATGGGTGTACACTGTGCTTGGGCTTAGCGCTCACTTTATCCCTATATAGGAGTTGGTCCTAAATCCGGGGGACCAAGTCTGGTTGGCTACAACAAACCTGAAGCTAGCCTGTCCTTCGAGGAAATTAGGTCCCAAATTTGTAGGACCTTTCCCTGTAAAGAGGCGGATAAACAATGTCGCTTATGAACTTGAATTACCAGATACTTTCAGGATCCATCCTGTGTTTCATATAGCCTTGCTGAAGCCCACTGTCCCTAACCCTTTTCTGGATCGAAATACAGGCCCACCCAAACCCGTGGCGGTAGACGGTCAAGAGGAATTTGAAGTGGAGGTGATCTTAGATTGCAGGAGAAGGAGGAATCAAGTTCAATACATGATTAAGTGGAGGGGATATGGCCCAGAGGACAACTTGTGGGAACCAGAAGCCAACATTCATGCCCAAGGACTTATCCGAACCTTCAAGAATGCTTATCCTGACAAGGAGGCCAGATTGGGCATCAGGAGGCTGCCCGTTGGGGGGGCTAGCCAGTACTCAAGATGGCGGCCGAAGAAGACCACCTGTGACCTCAGCCCCTGTCAGAACACCTCCGGTGCATTTGCGCGTGCCCGTGCATTGTCAAGAAGGGCATGCCAGCACTCAAGATGAGAATCCAAGACAGTCTGTTTTTCTCAGTCAGAATGCCAGTGCACCGGCGTGTGCGCACACCCTGTGACAGCTTTTGGTGCCCAACAGGCTATTTAAACTCAGCCAGTGCCCAGACCCGGTGCTGTCCATTCTACAGCGTTCCTGTGTGTTCCTGTTTGCCTGTATCTGATACCTGTACCTGTTATCTGACCCAGCTTGCCTCTGACGCTCCTGTTTGCTGCCTGCATCTGACTTGGCTTGTTTTACCACCGCATCTGCCTGCTCCCTCACCTACCTTGCTGCCAGCCCATTACCGACCTGGCCTGTGTCCCGACTACGCTTTTGTCTCCGCACCTGCTCCTGACGTGCCCACCAGTGTATGACCTGGCCTGCCTGTACCTGCCTTCTCTACTATCTGGAGAATCCCACTACTGTTCCACCCGCAGCTGCTTCCAGTCCCACGGTCCGTGACCCATCAGGCACTCGTGCGACTCTGCACTCCCGCGCTTCCTGTCTGCTCTATCGGGGGCCTCGAGTCAGAGATGTAAGAGAGGCCGTCCTCTGCATATCAGGCTCTACCATCAGGTATGTGACACCCGCATTTTGCAGGCTACCATGCAGGCATAGTCCTCTTGAATATTGGGGGGTTCTGAGGGCCGCAGTAGTCTGCCAAAGTGCTACCTCCTCCAGGTTCCTCCCCTTCCTGGGCCTTTTTTTTTTAAGGCAGAGGGGAGAGACCTGGGATTTGGTCAGGCTACTGGGCCCAGCCACCTCCTGGCTGCCACTTACCCCCACCACCTCCTGGCTGCCACTTTCCACAGCCTCCTCCTGGCTGAGGCTTTCCTGTGTATGAAAAGGGACATAGTTTTAGTTTTTTGTTCATCAATCACACACAATTTTCAGCTCATGACTGTTGCAAATTGAATGTTAACAAATAGAAAAGACTATTATTCTGACCCCAGCATTTTTCATTCTTGTTCCAATCATTTGGGGCCACTACTGTCTATTGATATGTAAAACACTTTGTTAAGAAAATTAGTAATCAATAATAACATCTAGTTAGCATCATTAATTTTTTACCAAGAAATATGTTGAACAATGCTATACCTGGCTCAAGCTGGGCTCATCCACATCTTCCTGGCTGGAAGGCTCAGGTTGGACGTCGGAAGCCTCAGCTGGGGTGGAAGGGAGCATTGAAGGAAGACTGGAGAGTGCTGACCTGGGTTCACTCTGGTCTGCCAGAAAATGCAGTCTGTCATAGTACCACAGCCTGAGTACATAAATGTCATCTGCTGCAGCTCCTGATTTCATGGAATCCTGGACCTTCTTGCACTCCCTATTCATGCCACCAATTGTGGCCTTCAAATAGTTGATCATTGCCGTGGGGATCTGCGGCTTCACCAATTCCAACAATTGATCCAGCGCTGCCTGCCTATTTCTTTTATTGTTAAAAAGGGGTGGTTTACCTGCCACAGACAGGGCAGCTCCCTGTACATATCAATAAATATGGGGATAAAGTCCTGATCATTCAATATATCCATTTTCTCTGCAAGACACAACACAAGACAAACCCTAATGTCAGGCTAAACTCTCCTAATCTTGTCCCACTATAGGCCTCAATCTATAAGCAGTATAGGCCCAAGTTAAAATTGTACCCTTGTTATCACGATCGGCGCTTCTGCTACTCCTTCCTCCACTCACAGATCATACGTACGACACTCCTGTTACGCTTTATATACACTGCGCGTGCATGAAACTCCGCCCACCCCTGACCTTCTATCTACTATATTCCCCGCCCCTTCTCTTTCGGCGCAGTGGGAGAGCACATGGCAAAGAAAGAACAAGTGCATGAAGACAGCAGCAGCAACGACAAAAGCCCAGAGCCGTGAACGTCTCGAACCCGGAGGAGATTTAGGGCCTCAAATATGACCTTTGTAGAGTTGGTGGAGATGGTGGACATCTTGAAGAGGGCCGACTATGACCGGAAGCATGGACCTTACCCAAACCAAAATGTGAGAAAGGCCAGGATCGTGAGTAAAGTTGTGAGAAGTCTTCCGAAGAATTTTGGGGTACGGTGATCCAAGGATCAACTGAGGAAACGATGGTCAGACCTCACATTGAGGGAGCAGGATCAGTACAGAAGGAACAAGAGAGTGCTGCAAAAAAGTAAAGTATTTTGTCGTGTGTTCCTATTATTATTATTACTTGCATGCTGCTCCATGTGATTTTCTTTACTGTTGTACAGTTTAAAATGGCAACTTTCAGGTTCGTGGGCACAGTAATCGTTCGTAGTAAACATCGTTTGTTCGCCCACTAATGCGATGTTTTTTGCAGATGCAGGTTAACTACATTTGGTCATCCATTTGAGGATGACCCACTCGGTAGGGGGCGTGACTGGAAGCGGATGTCTGCAAAAAAACATTTACCTCCAGCAAGGCTAGTTTAAAAACACCTAAACATTCTCAAAAAGCCATTTTCAAAAATATGGGGATTTGGTCACACCATATTGCTATATGGTGCTAAGCCCACTTACTGCGACAAAATGTGTGTGACCAAATCCCCATATTTTTGACAATGGCTTTTTGAGAATGTTTAGGTGTTTTTAAACTAGCCTTGCTGGAGGTGAATTTGTGTGCGCTGTAATATTTTTCTTCTATTGTATGGTCTTATGGCTGCACCAGCTTTAATGTGAAGGTATGTCCCCCAAATATCTTGTTTGTTTGGAAGCAGATGTTGGCGCCGGTGCGACACGGGAGATGTGAGAATGCCATCTCTCTCCCCCTCCCCTCTTGCCTAATCTCACCCCAGCCACAGTCCCTACCCATTTTGTGGAGATCTCCTCTGGATGTCCCTGGGACCCGCTGACCTGCTGATGTCGGATGGGCGCTGGTGAGAGGAGACATCCAGTGATGCTCGGATCCCAGTCTGTCCTGTCGGTCCGTCCTTGCCTCGGAGACGCTGATTTGCTTTGCGGCAGTGTTGCTTGGAGACGGGGGGGGAGTGTCGCCGCTGGAGCGTGCCTCCCATCGGAACTCTGACAGGCTGACACACTGAACCCAGCTGATGTGCAGAGGGAAGAGATGAGAGTACAGCTGGGATGAGACAGTGGTAGTGAGGACACCAGAACAGAGATTTAGGACAGAGGTTGCTGGACTTTGGTGAGAGATACCCATTTCTTTCTAATATGTCTCTGGCTTGTGTATTTTTATGACCCATATCTGGGTAACTAGGGCTGGTCCATGCAGTAGTTTTCCTGAGTCTTTTTGTACTCTGAACTTTGGGAGATACCCCTAATACAATATCCTTTAACCTATATGTCTGTAAATGATTATGCCATCACAACGTACCACTAAAGTGAGTCAAGCTGCTGCCGCCAAATTAAAGGAGTTCTCACATGGGCAGACCCCTCCAAAAACTAACCAACAGTCAGCACACACCAGCATGTTATCAAAATTGCAGTCAGGGGTAAATCCCCCCAGGAGAAGCCAAAATCAGGGCTAGGGTCAAGCAGCCCCTATAACAGGACTAAATACCACTATAGGAAATATACCAGCAGAGGGGGTGGAGGAAGCGCAGAGGCAAACAACACCACCTCCAAAAGTGGTAAACTCTGGGGAACCAGAACCGTCATTAAAAGACATATTGTCTGCAATTAACTCCTGCAAATCTTCCATAGATGAAATATCCATACAACTTAAAACGGTGCAGGAAGAACTGTCACTTGTGAGACATGACATGCAGAAGGTACGGGAAAGTACTACGGCTTTAGAAGGAAGCTTTAGCACACTGGAGGATGATGTGAACCCAATGAAAAGAGAGCTGGATACTTTAAAGGAGCAAATGATTAACTACCTGTCAAAATTCGATGAAATGGAGAATAGGATGTGCAGGAAGAATGTACAAATAGTAGGACTTCCTGAACATAGTGAAGGCTCGGACCCCATCCTTTCTTTGGAAAAATGGTTTAAGGAGCTGTTTGGGGATCAGTCCTTTTCGCCCTTTTTTGCTCTGGAAAGAGCCCATAGGGTTCTCCCCAGACCCCCTCAACCGGGAGCCCCTCCTAGATCCTTTTTGGTGAAATTATTCTTCTACAAGGACAAAATGACTATCCTAAATAAAGCCAGGGAAATAGGCAACATTATGTATAATGGGAACCGGGTCTCTATGTATCCTGACTTCTCTCCAGAATTACAGAAAAAGAGGGCAAGGTTTGGGGAAGCCAAGTGCAAACTGCAACAACTAAAAGTAAAGTATGCCCTGCTATACCCAGCAAGACTACGAATAAATGCCATGGGAGAGACTGTTTTTCTTGACAATCCAGAAAGAGTTGAGGAATTGATAGTAGCTTATAAGAAGAAACTTTAAAGAGCATGGGAACAGGGAATTCTGCTTTCCTTTCCCCAGGAGGATCTTATGAAACATTATGAATTACATTTATACACACTGAAAGATTAACTTTTTGACACTATAGGATACTTTTGATTATATAAGATTATCACTTTTTATGATTTAATCATGATTTAACTATTACCGCATGAATGTACACTAGATTGGGGAGTAGACGAGTGGGAGGGGAGGTAGTGAAGAGGGAGATGTCTATGTCTCCCTTAGTAGTGGAGGGATATTGTGTAAAGTTTTTCACCTCTGTGTTTCTCGTTGAATGTTTAGTGTGTCTTGTCTGTCATATTTTTTGTCATAGGGGAAGGGTGGGAAGGGTGAGGGGTGATGTAGGGGAAGGGTGGGGAAAGTGTTATATGTTAAAAAAAGAGGTATTAAAAACACATAAACTCACTAGAATGTGGAACGGTCACGTTAGGATGCCCCCTAGAGGGCCCAGTGGGGAGGTAAAAATGGGATGTAAAAAGGAATGCAAGAGATGCAAATGGTGTGTAAGGATTATTAGAATGTTTGGATTTAATACACATATGGAGCCCCACGAAAAGAGAAAAGGTTTTTTTCTTTTTTCTTTTTTTTCACAGAGAATTAATTTTTGATGATCAAAAATATGCACCCTAAAAAATGTACTTTATGTTCCTGGAACATCCGGGGAATGGGTGATCCAGGGAAGAAGGCGGCAGTCCTCCTCATAGCAAAAACTTACGAAGCAGCCATTCTGTGCTTGCAGGAAACACACCTCACCAAGGCTACTGTTCTTCAATTTAGATGCTGAGAATATAGGACAGAATTTCACTCCATTCATACTTCTTATTCTAGAGGGACCAGCATTCTTATCAGAAATGATGTGGCCTTTTCCCTTATACACTCTAAAATAGATGAATATGGAAGATATATTTTTTTATACTGTAGGATGGAGGATAGACCCTGCATACTGGCAAATCTTTATCTCCCTACTCCTTCTGATATCTCGACTTTGTGCGACTTAGTTGATTTTATGATGGACAAGCCTGGGGTCCCAGTGATAGTAATGGGGGACTTCAATATGGTAACAGATTGGAGGTTAGATAGATTTCCCCCCCTGCACAAATCAGAAACACAGGGAATACCCGCTTAACTGAGTTTATGAGGGAAACTGGACTGAGAGACATTTGGAGAACTCGGAATCCAGAGACCCGCCAATACTCCTGTTTTTCTAGGACATTTGGTCATGCCTATTTGTATTAAAATAAGTTTAGTACATTGTTGTCTAGATGGGTTTGTAACTATAATGAAATGCAAACTAGATTCAGTGTAAGGAGAGGACACTCAGCAGCTGTTTACACATCTGGACGCAGGAGCACTAGTGTGGGACACCAGAACAAACTTTTTAGGGTGTCCCACACAGGTGATCCAGTGGATACTAGGGGTCTCTACATGTGTGATACTTTACCAAAAAAGGTAAGTATTCAAGCTTTAAGAAAGGGAAAAAATCATGGCTTCAGCTTGAAACTCTGCCAAAACAAACAATTGGACGACACTTCCAAGCAATGTTTCATATTATATTTCTGCCCTCAAATATCTGTTTGCTAAGTATACCTTTTTTTGATTCACATAGGGGAGAAAAGACTCGGGACGTCTGAGGTCACCAGGGACCCCCCCACCTCATAAAGAAGGGGAAATCCCAAAACCACAACCTCAGGGTGTGGAGGAAGGAGAGGTTTATGAAGTGGGCAAAATAGTGACCACAACAGGTGAGTGTCTGAGACCACTACTTCTGGTAATAGATGTACAGTGGGGATGGAAATTATTCAGACCCCCTTAAATTTTTCTCTCTTTGTTATATTGCAGCCATTTGCTAAAAGCATTTAAGTTAATTTTTTTACCTCGTTAACGTACACACAGCACCCCATATTGACAGAAAAACACAGAATTGTTGACATTTTTGCAGATTTATTAAAAAAGAAAATATCACATGGTCCTATGTATTCAGACCCTTTGCTGTGACACTCATATATTTAACTCGGGTGCTGTCCATTTCTTCTGATCATCCTTGAGATGGTTCTACACCTTCATTTGAGTCCAGCTGTGTTTGATTATACTGATTGGACTTGATTAGGAAAGCCACACACCTGTCTATATAAGACCTTACAGCTCACAGTGCATGTCAGAGCAAATGAGAAATCATGAGGTCAAAGGAAGTGCCTGAAGAGCTCAGAGACAGAATTGTGGCAAGGCACAGATCTGGCCAAGGTTACAAAAAAAAATTCTGCTGCACTTAAGGTTCCTAAGAGCACAGTGGCCTCCATAATCCTTAAATGGAAGACGTTTGGGATGACCAGAACCCTTCCTAGAGCTGGCCGTCTGGCCAAACTGAGCTATTGGGGGAGAAGAGCCTTGGTGAGAGAGGTAAAGAAGAACCCAAAGATCACTGTCGCTGAGCTCCAGAGATGCAGTCGGGAGATGGGAGAAAGTTGTAGAAAGTCAACCATCACTGCAGCCCTCCACCAGTCGGGGCTTTATGGCAGAGTGGCCCGGCGGAAGCCTCTCCTCAGTGCAAGACACATGAAAGCCCGCATGGAGTTTGCTAAAAAAACACTTGAAGGACTCCAAGATGGTGAGAAATAAGATTCTTTGGTCTGATGAGACCAAGATAGAACTTTTTGGCCTTAATTCTAAGCGGTATGTGTGGAGAAAACCAGGCACTGCTCATCACCTGTAAATAAAGTGAAGCATGGTGGTGGCAGAATCATGCTGTGGAGGTGTTTTTCAGCTGCAGGGACAGGACGACTGGTTTCAATCGAGGGAAAGATGAATGCGGCCAAGTATAGGGATATCCTGAAGGAAAACCTTCTCTAGAGTGCTCAGGACCTCAGACTGGGCCGAAGGTTTACCTTCCAACAAGACAATGATCCTAAGCACACAGCTAAAATAACGAAGGAGTGGCTTCACAACAACTCCGTGACTGTTCTTGAATGGCCCAGCCAGAGCCCTGACTTAAACTCAATTGAGCATCTCTGGAGAGACTTAAAAATGGCTGTCCACCAACGTTTACCATCCAATCTGACTGAACTGGAGAGGTTCTGCAAAGAGGAATGGCAGAGGATCCCCAAATCCAGGTGTGAAAAACTTGTTGCATCTTTCCCAAAAAGAATCATGGCTGTATTAGATCAAAAGGGTGCTTTTACTAAATCCTGAGCAAAGGGTCTGAATACTTAGGACCATGTGATATTTCAGTTTTTCTTTTTTAATAAATCTGCAAAGATGTCAACAGTTCTGTGTTTTTCTGTCAATATGGGGTGCTGTGTGTACATTAATGAGGAAAAAATGAACTTAAATGATTTTAGCAAATGGCTGCAATATAACAAAAGTGAAAAATTTAAGGGGGTCTGAATACTTTCCGTCCCCACTGTATGCCTGCATATTTATAATACATGGTGTGTTTTAGGTGATATGGATGTTGTGGAAGAAGAAACACATTTCGCAAGTGCCCAGATCCTCATCAGGGAGATCATGGTGTGCAATAGGGATTTACAGAAGATCAAGGAAAACATCAATGATGTTGAAAAAAGACTCAAATCATCATTGATGTTTTAGGCAGAATCGAAAACACACCAAAATTTATCAAATTGTTCATATTTTTCTAACTTTTCTAAAAAATTTTGAAAGCCAAATTTTGAAGATGCACACAGTGTGTCAACATGTGCTATCTGCCATAATGGGATATCAATGTACGCTTTTTGTGGGTGCAACCCCTTCCTCGCAACTAAAGTAGATGAAAGGAAGGGGTTGTACCCCCGAAACACTTCCATTGATCCCCCATGATGGGAGCTAGCACATGTTGACATTAGGCGTGGGATCAGGAGGGAAATCCCCATTTTGACTATCAATTTGTGTGCATCTTCAAAATTTGGCTTTCCCAGGGGTGACATCACCCCATCTGATGAAGGCAAGATCAACACAGTTTGGACATACTAATGTCTGATATTGCCTTCAATTTATCAAAGTTGTTTTATGGTTTTAAAAACATGCCTGTTTACCACAAAAAAGGATATTTCTACTGTCAAAAAAAAAATATATTCCAAAAATATGTTGGTTTGTTTAAAAACCCTTTTCTAAACGCACATGTGAATGTGCACAGAGTAAAAATGTTTCTACTCAACAATGTGTGGCTTCTTTCAATGCTCAATAGCGTTTTTTTGCTTAATTGAAATAAGGTATGGTATGTGGCCCTAATCTATCCCTAAGTACCAAAATACAGAAAGGACTCAACAATGCTGCACCAATCTGTATAAAATACAATCTTCCTATTGCAAGTGCAAGTATGTAGCGATACCTTAAGACCAATACAAAAACCGGGGGCAGCCACAGATTGATACCACACTATAGCATATAACTTCTTACTACCAAGTGCAAAGTGCATATAAGTTAAAAATACCACACGATAACCCAAGCATCACAATATTAACTAGTGAGTCTTCATGCTTAAAAGATACACACAATAATAAAGTGCTTTGTGCAAGGTGCAGCTCCTGTTGCGATTAATGATGTAAATAATAAAAAGTGACACAATTTGCAAAATTATCCTAAATTATATAATATGTGACTGAAAATACAACCCAAAAATGCTCAAGTGCAAAAAAAACTTTTTGTATGGTTCCTCGTGCTATAAAATATTAAGTGTACAATGCTCCTCTACAAAATAAAACTCTTGTTATCAAAAATCCAGAATGACCTGATGTGCACAGACCTCATGAATGCAGATATGCGACTATAGATGCGACTATGAGCCACGCATCAGTACACAGAAAGTGACAATTAAGCAATATAATCATACATGCATCTATGCGACTTAAGATGCGATAAAAACCCCGCATTCGCATATAGACAGTGCAGTACATGAAAAGTGACAATAGTGCAATAAAGTCCACACAAACGCTGTTATCATGCAATGTGACTCCTAATGTCCACACAAAAAAAGTCTATTTATAAAGTGCAAATACAAGTGACTTGTGCTGAATTCTTCCACTTCAATTCTGGTGCACACACCAATTGTTTGATGATCTCCGCCACTCACAACAATCTTAGAATGGTGATAAGGAGGAAAAGAGTAGCTTCCATAGTGTATTATATCACCATTCTGAGATTGTTGTGAGTGGCGGAGATCATCACAGAGAGCAGATCCACGGACACCCTCCTGGGAAGGTGAATCGCTGCAGGAAACCCATCCTCTCTACTAAAGCACCATCCATCCGCTTGATTCGGCCCATTGGGGGCCGCCACTGGAGGTGAGAGGCTGGGGGAAACAATTGGTGTGTGCACCAGAATTGAAGTGGAAGAATTCAGCACAAGTCACTTGTATTTACACTTTATAAATAGACTTTTTTTGTGTGGACATTAGGAGTCACATTGCATGATAACAGCGTTTGTGTGGACTTTATTGCACTATTGTCACTTTTCATGTACTGCACTGTCTATATGTGAATGCGGGGTTTTTATCGCATCTTAAGTCGCATAGATGCATGTATGATTATATTGCTTAATTGTCACTTTCTGTGTACTGATGCGTGGCTCATAGTCGCATCTATAGTCGCATATCTGCATTCATGAGTACTGTGCACATCAGGTCATTTTGGATTTTTGATAACAAGAGTTTTATTTTGTAGAGGAGCATTGTACACTTAATATTTTATAGCACGAGGAACCATACAAAAAGTTTTTTTTTTGCACTTGAGCATTTTTGGGTTGTATTTTCAGTCACATATTATATAATTTAGGATAATTTTGCAAATTGTGTCACTTTTTATTATTTACATCATTAATCACAACAGGAGCTGCACCTTGCACGAAGCACTTTATTATTGTGTGTATCTTTTAAGCATGAAGACTCACTAGTTAATATTGTGATGCTTGGGTTATCGTGTGGTATTTTTAACTTATATGCACTTTGCACTTGGTAGTAAGAAGTTATATGCTATAGTGTGGTAGCAATCTGTGGCTGCCCCCGGTTTTTGTATTGGTCTTAAGGTATTGCTACATACTTGCACTTGCAATAGGAAGATTGTATTTTATACAGATTGGTGCAGCATTGTTGAGCCCTTTCTGTATTTTGGTACTTAGGGATAGATTAGCACCACATACCATACCTTATTTCAATTACCTATCCATTGGGGTGTATGAGTGCACTCTTCTATTTTGGCAGCTTATCCATCTGGTACTATTTTTGAATATTTAGGCTGGACTTTCATTGGTGAGGTTGTGGTTTTGCGCATTAGTCCCTGCATTTTTAGTTTTTTGCTTAAGTTGTTGTTTACAGTGACAATGGGGGTTATTTACTAAAGGCAAATCCACTTTGCACTACAAGTGCACTTTCAGTGCAGTTTCAGTGTACTTTCAAGTGCACTTTTGCAGTGCACTTGTAGTGCAAAGTGAATTTTCCTTTAGTAAATAACACCCACAGTGCTTTATAATTTGCATCAGGCCATTTTCATCACTCCAAAAAAATAAATTCATTGGGGCTGAAAATGATGAATATTTTTACCATTACAAACATTAACAACAAAAACAAGGTGTGTGTGTGTGTAGCATACCCACAACATAATAATTAGCTGAAGGAGAGATTGTCACCCCATGTATTAAATAAATTACGTTTGCCTTATTGAAGAAAGTGGCCAAAAAATAAGCCCATTGGATAACCTAGGGGACAGCTTAAAAGAAAAACAAGCAGTAAATCAAAGGAAATATCCTTTCAGTTTAAAATACAAATTTATTTAAAAAATGTTTCTTAAACATTTTCTGGCATATCAATGGCCCCCTACCCGCAAAGTACTCCATATATTTTGGACGGATCTCACGTGCGCTTTGGGGGGGCAAGCCAGGACGGCCAGCCAGGGCCAGGGCCAGGGTTTGGTCTTGAAATCCGGCCTAAGGCCCAACTGAGGCCACATAGTTCATAGAATTTCTCCTTAAAATGTGTGGAGAATGCAGCATGCAAGGATTATATGGTTAAGTTTATATTCCGCCATGTTGATTGGCGTAAGGAATAGGCCATTATCCCGAGAGCATTCTCCACCACTCTTATGGCTCCAGCCAGACGGTAGTTAAAAACCCTCTGGTCTGGGGTGAGGGTCCTCATGAGGAATGGCCACATCAGGTGTTCACCAAGCCCAAATGCTTCATCAGTGACAAAGACGAATGGCAGACCAGCCACGTTATCTTCCAGAGGTGGCAATCCCAAGCCACCACTCTGGAGCCATCCGTAGAACTCGGTCTGGGTGATGACTCCACCATCCGACATCCGGCCATTCTTCCCCACATCCACATAGAGAAAATCATATGTCGCCGACATCACCGCCAACATCACAATACTATTAATCCCCTTATAGTTCTAATAGTATGACCCTGAGTTGGGGGGTGGGACTATGTGGACGTGTTTCCCATCTATTGCCCCTCCACAGTTGGGAAAGTCCCACCGCTGGGCAAATTGGGAAGCCACAGTCTTCCATTCCTGTGGGTATTTAAAGAAAAAAAATCTAAGGTCCACTTATCAAATTCGTCACCCCCTCTGATGGCCCATTGTAAAAATTTTAGGGGGGCGGTATGTTTTGGACAGGTAACCCTCTCCACTTCGTTGAGAGCTGAATGCATATATAATGTGTATTACTTTGGCCAGCCCTTCCTTACTTACACTATTGGCAGCCCACTGGACAGGTAAGAAGTGTCAAAATCCAGAAATATGAATACACACTGTCCAAATTGAAGCACATTTTTACATTCTGCAATTACCTATAAAGATAATAGGAGAACAAAACTTTAAACAGTACCATTAGAAAGTATTCAGGCAGGCCCTTTCACTACATGCTTTGGTGAATTCATCCATAAATATGACCACAAAAGAGGTAGGTATAGTGTGTATGGGTTTGGCAAAGTCAGCAGATAGAGTATTGGTATCGGTTGACTTAGCGGTAGGGGGGAGGGAGGGTTACAAATGATTTTGGGACCCCAAAAAAAGCCTCTGGCACTCTGCCTGAATTTAAGGACACAAATAACATTTGTACACATTTTAGGGGGTGTTTAGGGAAGGACAAAAAAAAACTTTAAAAACTTCCAGCATGCATGAGGACAAAGAGGACATTCCCGGCATATTACAATCATGGTAATTATGGAATGATGAAATAAATACAATACATTAGCAAACATAAAATACAAATAATGTGATGTTAAAGGAGAAATCTTACCTTAATATAGTCCTTCTGCAGGACCTGTATGATGGCAGAACAGGTCTCTGGAATAATGATCCCCAGAGCCTGGGGGGAGATGCCTGTCGAGAACTTGATGTCCTGTAGACTTCTCCCTGTTGCCAAGTACTGCAAGGTGGCGAATAGCCTTTCTTCCGGAGTGATGGCTTGCCGCATACAGGTGTCCTGCTTCATAATATAAGGGGACAGCAAAGCCAACAAATGGTGAAAAATGGGGCCCGTCATCCGGAGATAATTCCTGAAATCATCAGAATTATTTTCACGGATCTCCCGCAACAAAGGCATGTGCGAGAATGGGTCACGCTGGAGCAAACAATTCTTGGTCCATGAACTCCTCCTTGCCCTGTTCATGGACTGGGCTTAGGTCAAAGTAAGAACCCCAACACCAAGCCCCTGCACAGCACGAACTCTACGATGAGTACTGTGACAGACTCACCCGGGACAGAGGCTATTGGAGGGGACTGAACGCAAGCCTCTTGCCCACCGATTATGGGCCCTAGCATTTGGGGGAATGGTGCTCTCTGTGAGCTGTATGCCTGGGGACCCTGGGGTTGGTGTTACTTTGGATTTTGCTCCATGTCCCCCCAAAACACACAGACTCTGGGAACCCTTTATATGCCATATTAGAATGATAAGACTGATTTATACTGTTGGGGCACATCCTGTGAGGAGATGCTGGTGTCATCAACTCCAACTACCTGTGTTTATGTAAATTGAGTGAGCTGATCACATTAGCCACCAGCACTGGCTAGGAGACGAACTGTTGATGAATAGGCTGAGGAGGGGGGAGATTGTTGTTTGTATTGTTAATTGTAATTAGCTCCAGCTATTGTGTTTATATTACTGTGTGAAGCTCGGTGCCCACAAACTTCTACTAACACAAGATTAGCAGAAGGAGCCCAAAGGGTGACACACTGGTCATTGAACTTCCTCTTTATAGTGCCATCGTACGTGTCGTACGTCAGCGCGTTCTTGACGATCGGAATTTCCGACATTTGTGAGACTGTGTGTATGCAAGACAAGCTTGAGCCAACATCCGTTGGAAATAAATCCCAGGATTTTGTTGTCGGAATGTTCGATCGTGTGTACGCAGCATTACTGTGAGATATTTTCATTTCAAATGTACAGTCTCCAATAGATGTGTATTTCAAAAAGCTGAAGTATATATTTAAGTTTAAAATTTTATCACTAAAAATAGGGAAGCTGTTTATTGCCATTTATGGTTATAGAAAAATGGACAACATGACCAATTATTGTGCATTCCAAATTATTGGGATGAGTTTTGGGTTTAAGTTGAGCATGGGTTCAAATTAATGAAAACAGAAAACTAGACTTGTGCATGACATAAAATTTAGTTTCGTTTTCATTCGTAAAATACATCATTTCGTCCTGTTATATTCGTTATGTTACGTTAATTCATTTTCAGATAATTTGTTATTTCTCTGGAGTATAGATATTTGTTATAACGATTCGATTAATTTTATTGTTTAATTGTTTCGTTTTTGGATAATTCGTTAATTATGTATGTATATATTTTCGTGATAACGATTCGTAGTTCGGAAAGTCATTTGTAATGGATTCCATTAACGCACACAATTAGGGTACCACTTTTTTAAGACCGAGTACAAGTACCGATACTTTTTTTCAAGTACTCGCCGATTACTGATACTTTTTTTAATGTCATGTGACAGTGGCACATGTTACAGTAGTTTTTTTTATTTTTATTTAATTTTTTTTTTACAATTTTAATTTTTACAATTATTTTTTTTAAATCATTTTTTTCAATTTTATATTTTTCTGTTATTTTTTTTACAATGCTTTCTTTTTTTGAGGGGGGGGGTCAGTATTTTTTTTTTTAACACATTTTTTTTTCAGCCCTGTTGGGGGCTTTGGTGAGATGTCAGGGGTCTAAACAGACCCCTAATATCTCCCCTTTGAGACAGGGAAAGCAACTGAGGACACAGATTCCCCAGTCCCTTTCTCTCCAGCCTCAGCTGCACTGAAAATTAATGAACAGGAGACAAAGGCTCCTCTCCATTCATAAATGGAAGCATCATAAACACATGTTACGATGTTCCAGTTATGATGAATGGACAGAGGCAGTGATCACTGACTCTGTTCATTTGAAAAAGGAATGAGCCGGGTAAATGACAGATTTACAGGCTCCTTCCTCTGCTTTCCCGGCTCCTTCCTCTGCTTTCCATCCTGAAAGATCTGGGGCAGGGGGAGACCGGTGGAGGAGCAAGAGAAGGACAGGGGAGACCGAAGAAGGGCAGGGGGGACCAAATGAGCACAGGGGGGATTGAAGGAGGATCTGGAGAGCCGGGAAGGATGCAGAGGGACCCGGAGGATAAAACGGATTGGGACCTGGAGGAGGACACAGAGAGCAAGGGAGGATGCAGGGGGACCCAGAGGAGGACACAGGGAACATAGAGGGGGACAGCCGGGGGTGATCGGTGTGGCGGTGGGGGCAGTTACAAGCACCGATCTCCCTGACACCCGCTGGAGCTACAGGAGGAGAAGCGGATGTCAGAAAAGCTATACAGGGAGATCAGTGCTTGTAACTTCCCCCAGTGCCGCACCTATTACCTCTGAGGCTGCCTAAGTATCAGATCAAGCATTGGATCATTTGCACGAGTACAAGTACTCGTGCAAATGCTTGGTATCAGTGCAACCCTACATACAATGACAATATCTCTTTTCCTATGCTCAAATACAATACAACACCCTTTTCACTCAGTTCTCAGGAATGCACTTTACCAGTAATCCAACCTCCAGCACAAAATGAACCAGCTGATTGGACTGTAAGATTTACTCCGAGTTGACCTTTTGTTTCATTAGACCTTTAACGAATCAACAAATCATGCCAAATTCATTTGTTATTTTCATTATAATTTCTTTTGTATTAGTTGAAATTCTATATTTTTTTCTTTGGACATTCGGATGCCACTGAATGTCCGAAAGATGCAAAATTCAGCCAAATTTTGATTTGTTTTACGAAATGAATTGCACATGTCTAAACTAAACTAAAGGGGTTGTTCATGCCATACAAAGTAACTACCAGTAATGCATTTCATGGCATTACTGGTAGTGTCAGATGCGCCAACCTCCTCACTATACAAGGCAGGGTTCCCAGAAGCTATATTGACAATGTGCTTAGCTGTGTCAGCGAAATTTGGTTGTACGCAAATGGAAAGATCAGTGTAGGTCTTGCAAGCACTGGTTACTTAAAGTGGCTTTAAACCCTTTAGCAAAATGCTGTGTATCTGGGGAAATTTAGAGGTAGGAAGGATGGATTTTTACATCTTAATGCTGCTGATGTATGTCCTGCAACTTCTTTACTTCACATGCATGATCTACAGTCATACCAGACTGAATGTGTATTTTTAAAATGGTAGTTTTCCTAATTTGTTCTGCTATTATTTTCTAAAGGCAATTTTTTCTGCAGGACAAAAAACAGTGGTGTCTTTTGGTTTTGTGCTGCCCTAGGCAAGACTAAAACCCCTTCCTGTTTAAGATCCACCCATTCATCTGTAAACAACACCCCTTCCTCTTTGGGCTCCACCTCTTCCTATTAGAGCTCCACCTCAAGAGTTAGTCACAGACTGCAGATATGATACAGGAGATGGTGAGAGACTGTGGACATTATACAGGAGACGGTCAGAGACTGCAGACATGATACAAGAGAAGGTTAGAGACTGCATACATGATACAAGAGATGGTCAGAGACTGCGGACATGATATAAGAGATGGTCAGAGACTGCGGACATGATACAAGAGATGGTCAGAGACTGCAGACATAATACAGGAGATGGTCACAGACTGCAGACATAATACAGGAGATGGTCACAGACTGCAGACATAATACAGGAGATGGTCAGAGACTGAGGACATGATACAAGAGATGATCAGTCAGAGACTGCGGACATACTACAAGAGGTGATCGGTCAGAGACTGTGGATATGATACAAGAGATGATCGGTCATAGACTGCAGACATAATACAAGAGATGGTCAGAGACTGTGGACATGATAGAAGAGATGATCGGTCAGAGACTGCGGACATACTACAAGAGATGATCGGTCAGAGACTGTGGACATGATACAAGAGATGATCGGTCATAGACTGCAGACATGATACAAGAGATGATCAGAGGCTGCGGACATGATATAAGGGGTGGTCAGAGACTGCGGACACGATACAAGAGATGGTCAGAGACTGCGGACATGATACAGGAGATGGTCACAGACTGCAGACATAATACAGGAGATGGCCACAGACTGCAGACATAATACAGGAGATGGTCACAGACTGCAGACATAATACAGGAGATGGTCAGAGACTGCGGACATGATACAAGAGATGATTGGTCAGAGACTGTGGACATGATACAAGAGATGATCGATCATAGACTGCAGACATGATACAAGAGATGATTAGAGTCTGCAGACATGATATAAGAGATGGTCAGAGACTGTGGACATGATACAAGAGATGGTCAGAGACTGCAGACATAATACAGGAGATGGTCACAGACTGCAGACATAATACAGGAGATGGTCACAGACTGCAGAAATAATACAGGAGACGGTCACAGACTGCAGACATAATACAGGAGATGGTCAGAGACTGCGGACATGATACGAGAGATGATTGGTCAGAGACTGTGGACATGATACAAGAGATGATCGATCATAGACTGCAGACATGATACAAGAGATGATCAGAGACTACAGACATGATATAAGAGATGGTCAGAGACTGTGGACATGATACAAGAGATGGTCAGAGACTGCAGACATAATACAGGAGATGGTCACAGACTGCAGACATAATACAGGAGATGGTCACAGACTGCAGAAATAATACAGGAGACGGTCACAGACTGCAGACATATTACAAGAGATGGTCAGAGACTGCGGACATGATACGAGAGATGATTGATCAGGGACTGCAGACATACTACAAGAGATGATCGGTCAGAGACTGTGGACATGATACAAGAGATGATCGGTCATAGACTGCAGATATGATACAAGAGATGATCAGAGGCTGTGGACATTGTACAGGAGATGATCAGAGACTGCAGACATGACTCCCCATGGTCATCATAGTGAATAGAAATGTCTCCAGCCATTCATTCACTGTAATCACAGTGGGGAGCAGCTTAAGTTCTAAAACATGACAAGCATGATAAGTTACAGCATCTGCTGTAACATGATCATTATCCTTCTTCTAATAGTAATCATAATGTCGGTTACCATTACATAATTATGACCGTGCCACCTGCCCAAGCTCAGCCGAGACTGTTCTACCCCCCCAGCACAGCTTCTGGGCTGAGCCTAGGACCGCTCCTCGGATCGAGCCCTCCTGAACACAGCCCAGATGAGCCGAGACTGCCCCTGTCAGTCTGAAAAGTCCCTGCACAGTCTGCCCCATAAGCCGCCTAGGACTGTATTTGCGCAGGAGGCGGGAGTGAGACTCAGGAGGAGGTGGTGGGCTTTTTTCACATGGGGGAGGGGGAAGGCTTTTTGCCGCCTACCCCACAAAGTGCCGCCCTAAGCCTGAGCCTTGTTGGCCTAGGCCAAGACACAGCGCTGCAAAAAAACAATATAATATTTGTGGGCAATGTTTGTCACCACGGGAGCTTATTTTTTTAATCTTGAAAAAGCATATGACAGGGTGATTAGCAGCGAGTATATTGTTAGGGATCGGAGCAAAGTATTGTTACACCATCAGTGGCGGCTGGTGCTCCATTTTTGGGGCGGCGGCAAATAAGCCACCCCCTGCATTCCATCAGTCAATCGATGTCAAACCACCCCCTCCGTCGCTCATCGCTCATCCACCCACCAGCCCTGCACTTGCCCCATCTAGGTTGCGGGCAGCATTGGCTCCTTCCTGTATCTCTGGCTTTATGGGGGCTTCCCCCTCAGTGGCTTCACCCTGCGTCTTCGGCTTCACAATGGCTTCCTCCTCGACGGCTTCCCTCCTCCTTCTTTCGGCGCCCAATACGATCGCTTCTCCTCCAGGCCAATCATGTCTTAAGACCCGCTTCCTAATTGGCCCGGGAGGAGAATCAGGAAGACAATAGCGAATATTAATTCACTATTGTCACACAACTGGGTGGGCTCAGGGTGCAGTGCTCTGTGCCCCGAGCCCACCCTTTTTTAAAGCCAATTAGAGCCTCAGGCTCTAATCACGTGCTTTTTAAAAAAAAAGAAAAACCCATTGGAATCCATACGTTCGGTGCCCTGCATGGTGATTAGGGGCTGGGTGCATGGATTAGGGGGGCGGAACCCCTGCGCCCCCTATGGACAGTGCGCCACTGTACCCCATAGTAAAAAGTACCCAAACAAGGACCCTTATGTATGTATCAATGGCTGCGAAAATTTCTATGGCATTTAAGTGGTTGGGTCTACATCTGCTTGAACAAACTATGCCTGAGTTCTTTGAATTGCAGTGCTGATGTATTTTTTTTTTTTATATTCCCTGCCTAGAATCATTTTAAGGACCAATATCTGTCTGCCACAACTCGATAGCTAGCTCTTTAATTTTCAACACCTTAGCTACTTTTTTTCTAATAAATGAGCACTTTTTATATTATAACATTGAGCTTGGGGTGATAAAAGCCCAATGGCAATTATTGCTTATAGTCCATTCAAGAGCATATACAGTATATATGCTCCTCAGCTCACCCCATCAGTCTCCTTACGCATCACTGATTTACTAACTGACATATCAGCCTGGATGTCAAACCATGTCCTCAAACTGAATCTAAAACCGAGCTCTTAATATTTCCTCCCCCACACGCCCCTTCCCCTGACTTCTCCGTCAAGATCAATGGCACAATGCCGGCTAGGTACAACCTGATCGTATTATGGGACAATGCCAAATCCGTGTGACAATATGACACAAAAGCCAAAACATATTTAACGTCACCCACACCCAACCTGGGGTAAGAGACTTGGAATCTGCAGAAAGCGTTCCATGTGGTATGGTATACTTTTACGGTATTATGGGACAGGGATTGATTGATCAGATTTTTGGCATTGTGCAAGTGACTGCTTAGTACATTATCAGCTGCGACCAATGTGGGATGAGCGATGTTGTTGGATCGGCTCCTGGGCTCTGTTGGAAAAACATCGGAAAGTTAAAATGAGACAACTTATCAGCTGCGACATTGCACTTTCCTGGAAATAAAGGAACAGTCAACATTAAACTTGTGCTGTAGTGAAAGCTGAACCAGCCTGCGTAAAAGGGACATTATGGCCAAGGATTTGGACCTACCCTGGCTGTGGCCAGATCGTCCATGGAGAAGGTTACCGTTTGCCCTACCCAGGTGTGACCTCAAACCTGAGCTGCTGCTACTATTGGATACAAGGATACAAGGAGGACGTCTAACTAAACCCAGGGATCAGCAGAATCTCTTGAGGCCATGTACCTGGGAACAAGTGGGGGCCAAAAATTGCTGCAAATCCTGTGGCGGCCGCAGCATCCGTAACTATGTGAGGAGAATAGGTAAAGGCTACCAAGATAAACATAGACACACCGTTATCCAGGAACTCATCCCACATGGCCAGATCAGCCATTGCTGATTGATCCATTCTAATTACCTGGTCTGGGTCTGGTGCCTGTGGTAGAAAAGCCAGAAGCTGTGAGATAAAAGAATGACCCTGAGGAGTGATCCTCATGGCAAAATTGAGCATCCCCAATAAGGACTGTAACATCTTTTTTGTACAAACTTGTGAATGGGCAAATGTTTGAATAACAGACCTGATACGAGTCAACTTATTAAGTGGAAGGCTGGCCTGCATGGAACGTGTGTCTAACGTGATGCCTAAAAAGGTGATGGACTGTGCAGGATCTTCTACTTTGTGTTTTGCAATGGGCATGTTAAGATTGCCAAAGACTTCTCTTAACCACTTCAGCCCCGGAGGATTTGGCTGCTCAATGACCAGAGCACTTTTTACAATTTGGCACTGCGCTACTTTTTTTTTTTGAAAAATTATTTTTATTGTTTTTAACAACACTTACAAACGTATAACATTACCGACTCATCTCACCACTGAGTTGGTGTAAGCCAACATGGCCAACATATACAGGTATATTTACATAGACATGTCCTGTCTAACTGACAATAATGTTACTAACTAACATAAAAATCTAAAAGTTTCCTCCCTCCGCCCCCCCCCCCCCCACCAACCCCTTTGCTCAGTTCCCTCTCCTTTCATTCGCCATATGTCCTCTGGATACAGCAAATTTTGCCTCATTATCCACTGTGACTAGACTTCCAAGGGGGAGCCCCAAATCATTCAGCTAAACCACTCAGTATAAAGAGACATATTTCAGTCTTCCCCCATGTGCAGGTGCTAATTTACAGTCAGGTCAGAGTTGTACCATGCCTGCCATACTCTATCAAATTTCTTTCCGCAGCCTCTAGAAAGATACATGGCTTTGTAGTGTGGCATCATAGAATTGACCAGCCCCTTCCAGAAGCGCAAATCAGGTGCTCCCGGTTTGCGCCATCTCAACAAAACGGCCTTCCTACCATAGAACAAGAGGATGCTTAGGAGAGTTCTATGGGCCCAAGACGGGACCACCTCTTCCACCAAACCGAGGAGGCAAACCCTTACCGTCACCGGGACAGGAGTCATCAGTACCTCTGATATACAGAATGTGACCTCAGACCAAAACTGTTTGATCTGAGGGCAGCTCCAAAATATATGTTCAGCTGCTGCCGGAGCAAAAGAGCATCTCCAGCATTTCGCCTGTACTGTTGGGCAAATAGACGCCAGCCTAGCTGGCGTGTAGTAAATCCTATGCAAGAACTTAAAATGAATCAGTCTGTCCCTAGCTGCTACCAGATGTTGAAACGTCTGTGCCCACATGTCATCCTAGTCCTCTCTCTGAATGTCTGGGACCTCAGCCTCCCATCTTTCTCTACACTTGTGCACTGCCTTCGGCCTATTTTTGAACAACTGTTTGTATGTAACTGAGAGTGTCTTGGGAAGGTCTTCTGTTATTAGCAAATTTTCGAGGTCCGAGGGAAAAGATTCTATAGTTTTGTTTTTAAATTGCGATTGAAACGCATGGAGCAGCTGAAGAAACCTAAAGTATTGTGAGTTAGTTAGATCATGATCAGCTTTAAGCTGATCGAACGTTAGCAATTCCCCGTCCATAGTAATGTCCTTGAGAGTTTTGATTCCCCTGGTCACCCAGCCCATGGGATCTTCGAATGAGTAGAAATGTGACAATTTAGGGTTCATCCACAAAGCAGTGGAGGGAGATAGACCCCGGTAACTAGGACATGCCATTCCAACTGCCTCCTCCCATGCCTTAATCGTGGCCTTCATAGAAGCAGTTAGAGGAAGGTCCATCTTGATTCCTCTATGGATAGTCAACCGCAGGGACTCCTAAGAGCCCAGGTGTGCCGCTTCTAGGACCGTGGCCGAGTACCCATCATCTTAGGTTAGCCACCTATGCACAACTACCATTTGTCCCGCTATATAATATTTCCGCCAATCTGTTAGGGCCAGACCACCCTCCCCCCATGGTTCCTGTAAGACTTTCAGTCCTATTCTAGACTGTTTAGGAGCTCACAGAAATGAGCTAGTGAGACCATCTAGTTTTTTAAAAAAGGACTTGGGAATCCAAATGGGAGCATTTCGCAAAAAATATAATATGACTGGGAGAATTTTCATTTTCAATAGGTTAACCCGTCCTATAAGCGACAAAGGGAGTTTTTGCCAGGCGGAGCCAGATTAAGGGGCATGTAGTCTGCCACATCTGCCGTAATCTTGACCCCTAAATACGTGATTGGCTACACCCACTTCAATGGCAGGGCCGGGTCAGCAATGTCCCTGGCCCCAGCATCTAGAGGTAAAATAGACGATCTAGACCAATTGACTTTCAACCCGGAATACTTAGAAAACTCATTCATAATGTGTAAAGCCGCCTCCAGTGACTCTCTAGAGTCTCGCAGAAACAGCACCATGTCATCAGCAAAGAGTGCCAGGTTTTCGTCTATAGTCCCTACCCTGATTGCCTTAACCTTCCCAGCAGTTCTTAATGCAACCGCAAGTGGTTCCATCAGGAGGGCAAACAAAAGAGGTGACAGGGGGCATCCCTGTCGAGTGCCCCTGCCAATGTGGAAAAATGGGGAAGTGTGAATTCCTATGCGGACTGCCGTCCTTGGGTTGTTATATAGTAGCGATATCCACAACCTAAAGGTCAGGCCAAATCCCATTTTTTGCAGTACCGTCAGCATGTATTGCCAGTCAATAGAGTCAAAAGCTTTTTCAATGTCGATAGATACTACAACCCTGGTAGGGGTGTCGAAATTGGGGAGCTGCAAGTGAGTAAAAAGCCTTCTTAGGTTGGTGTCTGTTGACATACCGGGCGTAAACCCCGTCTGATCTATATCCACCAGGGAGGAAATAATGCCAGCCAGTCTTTTTGCTAGAACCTTTGTTAGGATTTTCAAATCCATGTTTAGTAAGGCGATTGGTCTATAAGATGAGCATTCTAGAGGGTCTTTGCCTGGTTTGGGAAGTAGAATCATATAAGCGTCTAGCATTGACGCAGGTAATTGCTGATGCTGTATACAGTAAGCTAATAGTGTTGTAAGTCTGGGTGCTATCTGATCTGCGTAAGTCTTATAAAAGTCTGCTGGAAACCCGTATGGGCCCGGGCCTTATGCGGGGGAAACGCAAAAATCGGCAATTCAATTTCCTTATTAGTGGTCTCCGCCTCCAAGACCTCCCAATCAGTGTCAGAAAGCCTCGGAAGCGGGAGACCCCCCAACAAGTCCTCCAAGGCCGATCGGTCATATTGAGGAATGGGTGCATACAGAGTAGAAAAAAAGTCCTGAAACTCAGTCATTATGTCTATTGGGTCAGTAGCCAGTCCACCGTCCTTACGTCTGATAACTGGGATGTTTGCAAGTTGGTGAGAGTCTGCCACCAGCCTGGCAAGGAGTTTCCCATTTTTGTCACCCTCCGCAAACTGTGTTTCTGTCCTATGCCTCGCCTCCGTATGTGCCAAATTATTAAAATGCAGTGTGAGCAACCTCCTGGCTTCCAACAGTTCAACGTAGGAAGATCCTGAAGGACTGTTGGCGTTATTTTCCGCGCATTCCCTTTCTCTGTTTTTCAAGAATTGAACCTCAGCATTCTGTTCCACCCTTTCTTTCTTTATGGCTGAAATTCATTCCCTCCTGATCACCGCCTTAAATGCATCCCATACCATCAGGGGGTCAGCAGTCTCCAGATTTGTCACCCAATAGTTTGTAACCGAGTCCTTAAGGTGAGTAGTTATCCGATCATTTTATAGCCAACCTGGCGAAAGTTTCCAACCCCTTGACTCCCTCTGCGGGAAGGGCCAGGAAGAGAGAAAGTGGGTTGTGATTTGACAAGCCCCCAACCAGGTACGTAATATCCTTCACATGTGACACCAGCACCGGACTACCAAATGCAAAGTCGATCCTGGCCGAAGAGCGATGCGTCTGCAACAGGTGTGTATAGCACCTGGCAGTAGGGTTTTTTGCCCGCCATATCTCAGTAAGCCCTGCCACCGATGCCCAGGATAAAAGATCTACCGAGCCCGACCTCCCAGGGTTGGAGGAGTCCAGTGCATCCAAAGTAGCATTGAAATCCCCCATGATTAAAAGCGGGAGATGAGCATGAGGGGTCAGTTTGAGTAACAAATCATGCAAACATTGCACATTAACTGGAGGTGGTAGATAGACATTCACCAACAACATTTTACAGTAACAGATATCTAGGACCAAGGCCACATATTGTCCCCATGGATCCGAGATCACCTGATGGATGGTGCATGGAACAGATTTACTAATAAGGATGGACACCCCCCTCGCATAAGTTGAGTAAGTGGCATGAAAAGCCTGTTGAATCCAGGGTCTACGCAGGGCAAGTATCCTGCTTCCATCCAGGTGAGTCTCCTGTAGAAGGACAACATGCGGCCTGGCTTGTTTGAGATACTGGAACAATGATGCACTCTTAAATTTACTATTCAGGCCTCGTACATTCCATGAAACCAATTTAATTGGATTAGCCATAGTCACAGGGCAAAATCATTGCAATATGGAAGCCCGCCATCCCCAGCCAGAAATCCTTATAAGTGTACTGTGAGGCAAGGAGCCCCACCCCCAAGAGGAGGGCTGCCCATACCAAGGGAGAGTTGAGAACTGAGCAAATAGTAACCCCCTTACAAAAATCTAAACTATAACATAACCCCCCAAGCCATTACACCAGAACTAAACCAAACAATGTCCGGTATGTAGCTTTTGGTCCCAAAAAAAACCCCCCCAAAAATTGGAAAGGTGTTGGAAGAACAACCGCCTGTGCGAGTGTCCAACAGAACAAGTAGTAGTTTTCTGTGATTCCTGTAAACTCTGCATCACTAAAAAAATAAAAGGAGCAAGGAGTATTAAAAATCAACAAAAAAAAGAAAAAAAAAGGAAAGCAAATATGACTAGGAACATCCAGTCTTGTATGGATAGTGCCATTGCGTTCTCCGGAATATATCTTAAGTTATGCAGGGTAAAACAAAAAAAACAAAAAAAAAGGGAACAACAAAAGGAGACAAAAGCAGAAAAAATGAAAAAAGGACCAATCGGAAAAATAGAAGTAATCCTGAGAGGACGGACCCTACCATCCGGTATTGCCCGTGACTATTGAGAAGTGACCTAATCAATGTGGATACAGTTCAAGGCACAACAGGTGCAAAAGAGTAAGCTATGTACTTAGCCAGCCTCTAGCCGATGTCAAGGGTTCCGGTCCAGCCATTCGCTCGCTCAGGGTGTTTTCTTGAGGCAGCTAGGATCATGTCACGATCTCTATAATTCAGGAACCTCACCAGGAATGGACAGGAATGGACGGGGGGTATTCCCCCGGAGGACGCCTGCCAGTGGGCACCCGATGGGCTCGTTCCACCACATAGGTAGGAGGGAGCTCCCCCAAATCCAGCAACTGCTTAAAAAACTGTTCCGCAAAGGAAGTAGTTTGGGAACCCTCAGCCCCCTCCGGCAGGCCTACCACCCTCACATTATTCCTCCTCTGCCTGTCTTCTGCATGGTCAGTTCTGCTTTGCAGTGACTTCACCATGGCTTGCAATTCAGTTAGTTGATTGCCCTGAGAGTGAGATGCATCCTCCACCTCTGATATTCTGTCCTCAGCTGCTGTAATCCTGTCCCTAATCTTTTCTAGGTCATGTCTAATCAGAGTACATTCTGTAGTGAGATGCTCTATGCTCACCATTACAGCTGCCTTGCTTGCATCTATGGCTGCCAGGATAGGTTTGGTAATGGCATCTTGTGTTGTCTCTGGGACTGAAGAGACCGAGGGGGAGTCATCAGAGCCTGATTTCTGAGCTGCAGCAGCTGCGGACGCCATCCTCCAGGCTTGTTTCCTCTCCTGCTTTGTAGAGTGAGGGGAGGGCAAGATGGCGGCGGCAGGACTCTTGTCTGAGCCTCATGCAGAGCGGGTCTGGCGTTGGCTCTTCTGAGACTGTTTGTCAGCCCTGGATGTCCCCTTTTTCATGACCGGGTTGTAGTCCACACTGTCCAGTACACAAATTACTGAAATTCGGGCGAAATTTCTCCTAATTGAGGATAAAGTATCAGGAGCGATGCGGAGCTCACTCGGAACACGTCCTGCTTCTTTCACATCCGGTCACGCCCTCCGGCACTGCGCTACTTTAACTGGTAATTGCACGGTCATGCAATGCTTTACCCAAACTAAATTGGCGTCCTTTTTTTCCCACAAATAGAGCTTTATTTTGATGGTTTTTGATGGTATGATTGCCTCTGTGATTTTTATTTTTTTGCAATATAAATGGAAAAAGACCTAAAATGTTGAAAAAAAATTATAGTTTATGACTGCCTATCTCATTTCTTGAGGTGCTAAAATGGCAGGGAAATGACCCCATTTTGGAAAGTAGACACCCCAAGGAAATTGCTGAGAGGCATTTTGAGCCCATTGAATATTTTATTTTTTTGTCACAAGTGACTGAGAAATGACAAACAAATAAATAAACGGGTAATTTGGATTTGGTGGGGGTCCCCGACGTATCGAATGGTGGGATGCCGGGAGGCGATCCGCTCACCTTTTCTGGGCGGGTTGACTCGTCGTTCCCCCATCTGCTGGGGCGGGGGTCGCTCACCGCATCCTATCTTGGCCGTTTGGAGTCTCTGGTTGGCAGGTTGCACAGTTTTGTTTTTGGTGCTAAGTCTCCTCCCCACCAGGAGGTTTCCCCCTTGAATATAGCCGGAAAAGCTTTCTATTACCCTTACACCCCATAGTCTCCCACCTTAGGTATCTCAGCTGGACTGACAGAACCTCCATTTTTTTTTTTTTGAAGCAAGCCACCATATAGGGGTTAGCTGTAACATATCTGTTTTGGGCCCCCCCTTAGGTCCTGGGCACACCTTGAGTGGCCCCCGAGGCAGGCTCAATCCCCTTCTATAACTCCTCTTCCTGCTAACTCTTATTTCCACCTACCCCCACTCCCCGTCCAACCACCTATGCCCTCTACACCACGGTCATCAGCTCCTCTATCTCTCAAGGTTTATTCCCTGAATGTAAAAGGCCTAAATATCCCGAAAAAGCTCTGAAGCACACCACCATAGAGCCCAGGTAGTGTTTCTTCAAGAAACTCACTTTAAATCAGGCTCCACCCCCCGCCTGTCCAATGGCCGATTCCCTGAGGTATATCAGTGCCGACTCCAAAATGAAGAGGGTATCGATACTGCTTGCGAAATCATTCACATTTCGTCTTATTGGCCAAGTTCTTGATCCAGTGGGCAGATTCCTCTTCTTGAAAGGGATCTGGAAAAACAAAAGGGTGACATTGGCGAACGTATACTGTCCAAACTCTGGGCAAGTACCTTTTCTGAAAGAGGTCCTCTTGCAGCTTACGTCATTTCAGGCAGGCCTCTTAATATTGGGAGGGGACTTTAATATAGCCCTGAACCCGCTGCTTGACACCTCCAATGGTGCATCCTCACTCCCCTTTTCTGCTCTACGTCAAGTAAAACTTCGATTAGCTTCCCTCACACTCCACGACACCTGGTGCACAATAAACCTACGAGAGAAAGACTACACATTCTTCTCAGCTCCGCATAATCGTTACTCTAGGCTCGACTACATTTTCATTCACCAAACAGACCTGACCTACCTCTCTGAGGTGACCATAGAGAGCATGCCTCTTTCTGACCACCACCCGATCACGCTGACCTTGCAATTCCCACAGAGGGAAACGTTGACCAAAATCTGGAGGCTGAATGCCTCTCTGCTCTCTGACCCTAAGGACCTTGCAGATATTACACAAACCATTAAAGACTACTTTAGACATAATGACACACCAGATGTGTCCCCCATGACTCAATGGGAGGTGCATAAATGTGTCGTAAGAGGACAACTGCTTTCCATTGCAGCCAGGAAAAAAAAGAATACCAAGCTACTATTAGCAGCCTATCTCACAAGATAGCCGCACTAGAGGCGCAACACAAATGATCACTAGCATCGAGGGTAGTGAAAGACCTAGCTGACATATGAGCGCTTTTATTGGAAGAGCTATTCAAAAGGGCTCAGAAACGATAGGTTCTCTCACAGAAACTATTCTACGAACAGGGCAACAAACCAGGGAGGCTCTTAGCAAGGCTTACACAAAAGCGCACTCTCAAATCTACTGTCCACCATATAGTAGATAGAGGTGGAATAGCCCATTCCAAGAACGAGGAGATTGCCTGTCAGTTTCAATCCTTTTTATAGCAAACCTTATGATCTTCAATCGCACGAACACAGGTCGGTAGATGAAAACACGCGTGCAAACCTCATATGGGAATTTCTGGGTGCATATAGCCCCCAGGCACTTTTGGCTGAGGATTGGCAGGCCTTGGAAGCCCCGCTGTCAGCGGAGGAGTGGGGGGAGGCCTTGAAGACCACAAAGCCTGGCAAAAGCCCGGGACCGGACAGTTTCCCGGCGCAATATTACAAAAGCTTTGAAGAAATCTTAGCGCCAGGCTTCCTCAGGGCTTTCAATACCGTCTCCCACACTCCCTGCTCTTCAGGAAACCTATTAGAAGCATATATTTCAGTTATCCCCAAAGAAAACAAAGATCCCACAGATGTAACTAGCTATCGACCCATCTCCCTTTTGAATGTGGACGTGAAATTGTTTGCAAAAATTTTGGCCACTCAATTGTCCTATCATGTGCCTGCATGGGTAGGTCTAGACCAGGTTGGCTTTGTCACAGGAAGGGAGGCTAGGGACAACACCATCAAGGCTCTAAACATACACCACTGGCTCACCTCCACCCAGCAAGAGGGCTGCTTTCTGGTCATGGATGCGGAGAAGGCGTTTGACCGCGTGGCCTGGGACTATATGGAGGCGGTCCTGGAGGCCCCGGGACTGGGAAGCTGTATGCGGGCTTATATCAAGGCACTTTATGCCGGTCCCAGGGCTAGAGTCCGAGTACATGGCCACCTGTCGGATGCCTTCCCCATCCATAACGGGACCAGACAGGGCTGCTCCCTCTCTCCCTTACTGTACATTCTCTCCTTAGAACCCCTCCTTCGGTGTATCTGAGTGAACCCGAACATCAAAGGCATAACAGTACACCAACGGGAGAACAAAATAGCCACCTTTGCGGATGATATTCTGCTTTTCCTCTTATCCCCGTTAACGTCTTTACCCAATCTAATGTCCTGAAACAATTTAAAATTATCACAAACCTGAAGATTAATTACTGAAAATCCTTTGCATTAAACGTCTCACTACCTCCTACAACAGTTCAACAATGTCAGACTAACTTCCCATTCCGCTGGAAAGCAGATGGCCTCACATATCTAGGCATACATCTCACTAGCAATCTCAAAGACTTGTATGAAAAAAAATTCCTATCAGAACTGAGAATTATACAGCAGGATCTCAATAGATGGGTCACCCCCACAATCTCATGGTTTGGTCAAGCCTCGATTTTCAAGATGACTATACTCCCTCACTTACTGTATAAACTGCAAACTATACCCATTCACTTACCACCCTCTTTTTTCGCAGCCTACAAGAGGATGTGTAGAGCTTTTCTCTGGGGCACCAAGACAGCACAAGTTAGGTGGTCAAAATTAGTCCTGCCAAAAACTAAAGGTAGAATAGGCCTTCCGGACTTGCAGAGGTACTATTGGGCGGTACACTTGACCCGAGTAGTGGACTGGAGGCTCCATAGACATTGCAAGGGCTGGGTGCTGCTAGAACAGCTGATCTCAAGGACCAAACTTTGTTTAACACCCATTCAATCCCACCCGCTAATTGGAGTGACTTTGAACGCCTTTGACAGGGCATGCAAGATACACTCCCTTTCAGCAAAAATGTGCGCAATCACACCCATCGGAGATAATCCAGACTTCCCCCCAGGTATGGAGAAAGCTTACTTAGCAGCAGAATGGCCGTACCCAGACATGCAACCCAGAGTCATTTGATTTCAATGCTCTACGCCTTAATGTTTGGAAAGCCCTATGCTTCCTTGCACTCTGAACATACCGGCTGGGAGAATAAGGTAAACACAGTGATAGAGGATACCAATTGGGACCGCATTCACTTGTACATTCACAAGGGCTCACTTAACATACAAACACAGGAAAATGGATATAAGCTTTTAACAAAGTGGTATAGAACCCCGGGCATACTTCACAAATTCATTCCAACGAATTCAGATCAATGTTGGAGATGTGAACAGAACCCAGGTACCTTTCTCCACATATGGTGGAATTGCCCGCTGATCCAGCCATATTGGCGACAGGTTCATGCAGTGATAACTGAGATATCCTCACTTCCCTTGGAGTTCACACCAGCGCAATACCTCTTACATCATTCCAAAATTTCACACAAAAGATACTACAAGTCGGTAGCCATGCATTTGATTAACTCAGCCAGGCTATGCCTGCCGGTCCATTGGAGGTCCAAACAAACTCCTTCAATGAAGGAATGGGCAATCCAAACCAACCACATAGCAGCGATGGAGGAGCTGATCCACACCACACAGGATAGAATATCACACTTTTTCGACTACATCAGCACCCTGGTATGAATACCGGAATTCACAACGATACCAAGAACTACTACAGGAGACTACTTGACCTGATCCAGACGGGTATAGGCCCTTTGGATACATCAGACCCAAGGGGGCAATAGATCCTATATATCCAGTGCATTGCCCAGGGGCAGCTGGGGAGGGTAGCAGGTGGTTCCCCCACCCCCTCTTCACGCAACC